>NC_077222.1:49645979-50245979 GCF_024763615.1 Phlebotomus papatasi
TTTCGAATTCAGACGCGTGCTCAATGGGAAGAGGTATCGCGAGAGGAACACCTTAACCCACCTAGCGCGCTTCCTCCATCCTACTCTAACTTATTGAGATGAATCTAAAGCAGCTTTCAGTGGTTTCCATCGTCAAACAAAAATACAGAAAAATGTGTTCAGTGATGTGCAGAAAGTTAGTTAAGAAAATGATCAAACATTTTGGAAACTAGTTTCTGATTGATCATTAGATCTGGAATAGATTTTGCTACGATCCTTAAAGGTGTCTACACATTGAGCACAAATTTTTGCCAAATTTTGTCAAATTTTGACACAATTTTTGTCAAAAATGCAATTTTTGACAAAAATTGCTTCCAATGTGTAGAGGCCTTAAACGATAACAGCTCTTATTAAGAGACAATAACAAAAATAATGCTGTGCAACATCTCACAGAGGATACCCAAAGCACAAGTTTGCAAGGGTTAAATAAATTATTATTATTATCTCACAGAGGAACAAGGCGTTCTCAGAAGCGAGATTTTCAAGAATTCATCTTTTTTTTTCTTATACGCAGAGAAATTACTTCATATAAGGGTTTTGAAAAGTTTTACCGCTAGTAAATTGCTGGTGGTCTAAAGGAGTCCTAGATCGAGCGCTTTCCCAATTAATCCGTTTCATGCCCATTGCTGCATTCCGTACTAGAGACAAGTGGGGCACCTTTGAATGTGGGATACTTTTTTAAATTGGGATTTTTCTCCTATGTTTAAAAAGAAACTGAGCCATATCGTAATGTAATTTAGCTTTTCAATTTATTTGTGCAGCTAAATTATATTTCATGATAAGGTCATATTTTACTTAAAAATAAGTGAAAAATCCCAATTTTAAAGCTGCCCCACATTCAAAGGTGCTCCATTTCCCCCAACCCTTACTACCATGCAAGATATATGCTCAAATGGTTAGAACATTCTTAATTTCAAAACTGGGGTGACATAATAACTTATTTTCGATTCTATTGACTGTCGATTCTGAAAAATGTAAGGGATAGCTGCTTTTCCTATAACAAATATAGATATTTATCAATAGTCACATTGTTTTAAGAATGTGTTAATAAATGGCCCAACAATGCGTAAAAAGTCAACATCCAGTTCATATAACAGATATAGACTTATCGATACTATCGATTCGATAGTGTCGAAAAGCCATCATTCCACTCTTGATCTTCAAAATCGATTTGATTCAATGAGCAACTTATATTACAGTTCAGAAACCCTTGACAATTACCCGAGACGCGTTTCGCGAAATCCAAAAATAAACCAGAAACCCTTATCAGTAAAAGCGAGATTCAGTTACGCCTTTGATTGATTAAATTCTTTTCTTTTTGAAATCTCAGTTTTGCATAGACCTTTTGAAAAAGCTAATAACTTAAAAATTATTATGATCAAAAATAAGTCATGTTTTTTAGTAGTTCACCTAATATCGAAATAAATTACTCAATTCTGTTTCCATTACCAAAACCATCAACACTAAAAAAATTCCAAGATTTTTAGTACGATAAAATTTGTATTAATAAAAATATCAATACCCTGGAGACGGATTTAGTAAAAATAGTCAGGAGTCAGGAGCTAAAATATTACTTTGGAAAGGACAAAACGGACTAAATTTTGGGCAAAGAAACTACTTCAGGATGCATTACACGTTGATCTCTAATTGGCGAATAGTGCTGAAGAGGCATGTTCCCAAACTTTCTCTTTGTGCCCACATTAAGAATAGTAAAGCTTTTGAGACAAATTTAGGGCAAAAAGGACATTAATCACAGGGTAAAAAAAACTTTAAAAATTAGCAAAAAAAAAGCCTAATTCAAAATAATGGATCAAACAATATGTTTTTCATAAAAGCATTTGGGTGGAAGTGATCTTTCTTAAAACACTTCCTAGTTATAAATACTTATCGCGATATTTTGAAAGCCTTCTCAATTTTAGCCATTAAAATAGATTAGGATTTAAATAAGCATACTTATACTTCAGGAGAAAAAGCCTTATAAAAATAAACAGAACACATTATCGTGGTAACATCGTTATGTTTCAAAACTTACACTGGATGTAATATTAAGGCCAGAGAACCAACTCTGATTGGAATACCTTTTCAGACACAGTGCATTTTTGATCTTATGGTAGAAGAATACCTTCGAGTGTGATATTTATATTTAATGTGGGAAGTTTTTTGAGGCACAAGTCGTGGTATTTTTATCGGAATTGCTTCCTAGTAGCAAGAAAAATTTCTTTTTTAAGAAATTAAGAAATTTATCTGTGGAAATAATTTTTGTACTTCTTGTAGATCTACATTGTCAACCTGAAAAAGGAGCTGTAAAGCTCCAATCCAAAGCTTTGCGCTAAGGTAATAAAAAGGGAAAAGACGGAAAAGATAAAATCAAAATCCGTCTTCTTACTATCTAAAAAGAGTTACTTCCCAAAACATTTGACAACTCCAGGAGTTTTGATTAATAGAAGCAAAGGAAAATCAAAGACACAAAAATTTGTTCACAAAGTTATGCTTTCAAAGCCCTATTAGAAAGTCCCACTATTTGATGAATTTAAAAAATTCTTTACACCTTTAAAAGTATCAAAATTACTAATCGTATATCGAAATATATCTTACAATGTAACAATTTTTACAATGTCTTCCCGTAGTGGAAGAATGTGCTAAATGTCTTTTGTAAACCACCCAGGAGCGACCCTTCCCTCGCAATGTATATTGGTACTTCTTCCTTGCTTCCAAAGTTTTTGGTGAAAGATGCGTATTTTTATCACGTTTTATCACATGTAAAAATATTTCCTTCTAGATATTCAGTCATTTGAACCGGACGAAACTCCAACTCACGAGTGCGAGACTTGACAAGGATGGCTCAGACGTCCCATTTTAAAAAGTCTAAAGGACGGCCCAACAGACTCAGGCTGATCTTCGAAAATATTCAGTTTGCAAAATTTGGCAGTAAATCTTTATCTCAAACTTTCATACACTGAGGACTTAGGATCATCGATTAGGAGCACTATGTATAAATTTATTTTACTTTATCCGTTACTTTCAAATTTTACAGGCTGAATTCTCTCGAGATTTAGCCTGAGGCTATTTGGGCCCTGAGGTTGCCTCAGCTTTTAAAGGATCAATGGCATATCAGGACGAAAGTTAGGGTTTTAGAACAGAAAACAAGAATACGTCAGACCAAGGCTAGCAATTTGTTGTAGTGCAAGATAAATGAGAAAGGCAATAAAACTCCAAATAAACTCGGATCCATCTACGAATAAGATGGTCCGATACTTCATCGTGAAAACGATGATCTAAAAGGAGCGTTCCCAGCCTGATATGGCTGAGATAGCATTATGCCCTAGACACACTTTCGACTTAATACGAGAGATGGCTTAACGGCGTATTATAACTAAAATAATGATCAGATTACATCTCCATCAGTTTCTGACTAAACTGTGTTTCGGCTTAAGCCGAGAAACGACTTAGTTGGTGGGGAACTGATGGGAATTTAGTCAAATCATTATTTTGATTATAACTTTAAGCCGTCTTTCGACTTAAGTCGTATACACTTATAAACCGTGACCCTAATGCCCTAGACACACTTATAAGATCTTTATATACAATTCCTCTATCTTATCCTTTGCCGTTAGATTTTAAGGACTACATGTTTTTGAAAATCAGCCTGAGTCTATTTGGAGCTTAACCTAGAAATATATACATATTCACATATAATTTATATGATATAAAAGGAAAATGATTGCTGGCGATAGGCCATAATAGAACGATTACAAATAGTGTGGCACAAAATCTTTGCATTATCCTTATTGTAATGCTTTACTAAGAAACGTGAGATATAAAGTATATCTTTCCTACAAACAGAAATTATTACAACTGCAAAAACTCGTGTTTGCACAAGGAACACCTTCTTTAATGTGAATTTGACGGTGTGCAGAAAACTATTCACGTATTATTTCTTAGCAAATTTTTTTCTGTATTTGACTCTTTGATTTTTTTCATTCTCTTTTATTAATTTCCCAACATGGAATTGTCTTTTTATTGGAGCCATATATATGTTAAATTTATACACATCAGCTGGATTATGTGAAAAAAATGAACATTATTTTTATTTTACGATATTCCTCAATGTCTTTTTTCACCACTCATCTTAAGCTTTTTATGTTCAGTGTACTTTATTATTGGTTTGGTGGACATTTAAGCACGAACATGCACCACTCTGAGTAGCTCAGTGAGAGTATACCTTAAGAAAATTTGCATTTCAATTGATGTGACGTATGATAAAATGCAAATATAAATTAGAGATGTATATAATACAATTTATTTATATTGTGGTGCATTTGTATTTGTTGTGTTCAATAGTGCCTTTTTTCAAATATTGGCAAGATGGGTGAATTTTCTTAGGTCCTGTCACAATTTCTGGTGCGGAGAACACAAATCATGAGACACAACTATCGGTCAGCGATCAATGACTTCCAATAATTTTGTTGAGTTAATTAGTCCACTATTTTCTCTCTGCATCACGCCACCACCACGAATATAATTAAATGAGTGATCTTCGGTGATTTTCATACAACAATATCGTGTTATGGGTTGCGCGAGTGGATCGTCTTCTCTATTAAAGAGCATCTCCTCGTGGAACTCTTCTCATTACTATTCATTGATTAAATTTAAATTAATCCCCCCAGTGCTTGATAGTGTGTGTGGTTTGTCTCTTCTTTGCCTGTGGTTGACTGTAGTGCTCAATGAAATTCCAAATTTAATCCTTCGTGTTGGATTTCCCCCCTTGCGCCCATCAATGGCAAAAGAAGCAAAAGCCATCCGGGAATCTCATGAGAGAGCAGACACCACCAAGAACCGGATAAGTGAATTTCATTAATGAACTTGTATACAAGGCTTTTTTGTTGAACTTGTGCTTATTTTAATTTTGAGACAGTCCCCAGAGATAGAAGACATCGCATTCGTGTCGATCGGACCATGGGTTGTTGGTGAGTGGCATTGGTTGAGGACAGGAAGAAAAGCAGTAAGAGATGGTATACGAGGCACTTTCTTGGTTCTTGGAGATTCAGTCATTTAGCGTCAATCTGCAATGAAAGAAATTCGTGTTAATGAGAACTGATTGCTGTGGATTTGTTTCTTCAATCTGCGAATGACTTTATTTGCTGTTTCTGGCTACCTCTGGAAGACACGAATAAGTGGATGGATGCAATTTAAACTTGGTATAGTTGGAGCCCTGACAACAGTCCGGTGGTCGCTAAATTGTGATTCTCGAGCAGATCACATGGCATTCCTGGGTGCCTTATGCACTCCATCGACTAGCATACAAGAGTCTCACTCGACGAGGACATAAATCGCACACGGGCACTCTTCATGGTGTCCCCAAGTAAGTTCTCATCTCCCGCCTAAAATTCACCCATAGAAGACGCTCAAGAAAGTTAATGTTTGAAACATTGTTGGATTTGATGGTGAGCATCTCATACCCCTTGCAATATGGAAATTATGCTAATTCATTTATTTATATCACCACAAGAGTTCCATCTTCCAGTCACTGGCACTATTGGCACCGCAGAAGACTCTTGGGATGAAAAATAAATAAGAAAAGAATATCACACCTCAATGCATGCACATGCTAAAGGACTCTTTTCCAGTGTGATAATTTAGATACAAAGCAATTTTAAAGTTTTACTGTTCTTTTATCTCCTCGTTCGGACTATTCAGGTTATTTTATAATAAAACCCAATTAACATGAATAAAATATGTTATCTGAGACTGTGCCAGGGAAATATTTTAGCTATTCAACCAATAAAGTACTTTACTTCAATGAAATCTCACTCTTTGAGTCCCGACAACGTGAATTGCGAACAATGAATTTGTAATATTTTATCCATGAGTGTATCAATTAGACACAAAAAGGAGATAAAAGTACATTTGTAAATTCCAATATGCTGCATTTCAAGCAAGAAATTCTCTATTTTAATTTTGCACGAAACAATTTAGAATAGAATGCAATTAGTAACTTTTAATTTTTAATAGTAATTTCTGTATAAATATACCCAGATTACCTTTGAATAAAGATAACAGGATGGTACTAGATGGTTCGGCATTTCTTTGAACTTTATGCTTAGTTTTTAATTAATATTTTGTCGCAAACAGTCTAAATATGTTCCAATTTAACTTTGTAACGCACTAAAATTAAGTCTTTTCAATTTTTCAATTTTTTAATTCCCTAAGTTTTAAATAATTGAAATTGAAATTTTAATTTCAAGAAATAAATAATACTATGGTTAACCTTTGACCTAGAATAATTCAAGACGGTGATAAAATTGGTAAAACGGTGTCTAAGGTCAAAATGTTCAGCTGGACTAATTATAAAACATATCCGAAAATCAATGAAAAGTTTAACTCTTTCGCGTCTTTAGGGTAATGTCATGACTCGGGGAAAAAAGTTTTTTTTGGGTATTTACATTAATTGAAATCTATCTGTTCGTGCACGACATCATAATAGAAGGATGTAAGATTCTTGGCTCATTTTCTCAAGACTCCAGTTAGATTTCAATTAATGTAAATAGCCAAAAAGAAACTTTTTTCCCCGGGTCATATATGACCCTAAAGACGCGAAAGAGTTAAGCTAATTTTTAGATAAGTCAAATAATCATGTTTTTAGAGAGGTTGAAAGGGATGGGGGGTAATTTGGGTTAGTTAGTTCGATAGAGAATATTGATTTGGGGGGAGGGGTCACCAAAGACGGGAAGTCAATATTTCTTACCGTTTGAAAGCCACTACGGTGAGAATTTGAAAAAAAATACATAGGGTAAATGTGCCAAATTTCGGCATAGTTGCATGCAAGCGACAAAGTCTCAAGTTTGAAATGTAATATTTTTAATATAAATTGAATATTTTTGTTACTCTTTTATAAGGAGTGTTGGTTAAAACCTTGTTGACAGTTTATCGTCTTTATTTACTCCAAAATCATTCTTAATACATTTTAAAATGAATAAAAATGTAGATATAGCATTGGTTGCTTATTTCGGCTACCTTCATTCTCATAGTTCCTTGCCCTTTGGGAATTCTTCCAATATCTTTTTCACGTAATCTCGTTTGTCGAAGCTACATTTTTTTGTTATTTTTTTGCATTGTACAATCTCAAGAGTATCCAAAAACTAAAAATTCATGGAAATTCCAGGAACAAAAAAATGACCGAAATTGCAAGCTGGCCGGAATTTGGCACACTTACCCTAGTTGAAACTGCTCCTTGGTGGAGTTCGAGAAGTCAAAAAAGAAATAAGATAGACAATTTTCAACTTCTTTTCGAAACTCCAAATGAAAGATAAGTATAACAATTCTCCTTTGCTGTAACGGAATTCTGGTATTCCACAAGTTTGTTACAGTTTATTTGATTTTATTTATATCTTGAAAATAAAGAAAATCAACGAATAAAAGTAAATAAAATTTTAGCTAATGTTCAAAACATAATAATTTTTATTATGTAAGTATTTATTTATTTTTATTTATTTATTTGTTCATACACTCGTGCCCACTGCACCCCTTACCACTAAGAACCAACAATTCATCTTTACACTGACGCTAGTACTTGAGCAGCGGCCCCAGCCATCTTCACAACAGCTTCCACGAATAATTGGGGAAAACCTCGCTTCAGACCGAATCGCAATTATTACATAATTATTTTCTTTTACATAAATTTTCTTTCATGAAGTTAAATCATTCGGAGCAAGACAGTGTGGGTAACGTGAAAATTAGCCAAAAGTCGAGTTAAACCTGAAGGACTGAAGACATGAAAAGCATGAAAATAAAAATAATGTAGTATTTCCAACACTTGAGAATGCAATCAATGGAATATGTTTCCAAAATTGCATATAAAAGTGAGAAATAATGACTAAATTTTTAATTTCATTTAATATTACTGTGTGAGTGCGATGTCAAAAATATGTTTTGAGAACAAAAAAGCTTAAAAATGTATTTAAAAGTAAAAATTTTATTTTTGAAAAACTTTTTAAAACACTTTTGAATTTACTTCCATTTATTTTTGAATAATTTATAATGTGAATAATGAAACACGTGTCAAATCGTCCAATCTGTCGCCTCCTCTCTGAATATGCTTGCACTTGCTATTCTGATGCCACGCATCAATTAAATCTTTATTAATTCATTATAATTAAATTGAAATGATTGCAAGCTAATCTTATTATAAACCTACAATTTTTTGGTATAAAAACACAATCTATGATTTAGTGGTTTCTACCAATTATCTGATGAGATTAATAGGGGTAAGAAGGCGGTGGTCGCAACAAAGCTTAACTCAGGAGAAATATCGTCGGTTGCGGCTACCTCTATTGTATCTGCATTTGTTTTGTATCTGCATTTGGTGCAAGCTACAATACAGACGTCCCCTCTTGCGTGAAATGCTGACAGAAAAGAAATGCAGATACGACAGAGGTAGACCAACCGACGATATGCTATGAACTGAATTGAAAATTTTAATTAAATTTTTTTTAGTGTTGGACATTTAACTATATTTGCCTTTAAGGACGACGGGGACACCGGTGTCTCTAAAACAAAAACAATTTATTTTATAGAAAGTTTTTTGTCCTCTAAATAATCAGAAAAAAAATTATTTTCGTTTTTGGGACACCGGTGTCGCACTCCCACTCGTCCTTGAAGAGTTAAAAAATATATATAGAAGTATAAAAATATTTATAATAAAATATATCAATATTATTTAATTTCTAATATTCACTTAACGAGAAACTCCGAAAATGAGACATACTTATTTGCAGTTTAATTATATTTAATAAATTTAATTTAAAAAAAACTTTTGATTACAGTAGCATAAAATAAAATAAATTATAGTGAGAAAATAGTATGTAAGGTGAAATGAAAAAGACAAGTTTACTTTCTTAACAAGTTTGAGTTACTGAACTTTGAAGTGTGAATTCAACCAATAAAACGTTTGGTTTTAAGTGGTAAATGTTCTTACTTTGAGAGAGTATCAAAAAGGACATCCAAATGTCACAAAAAAAGAAATTGGACGGATGTGCTAAGCAGAACGGATAATTTTCTCATAACTTCATTGTCTTCAAATAATTCATTCAGACCAGTAAGTAATATTAGATGAGATTGAGTGAGATTCTTAACAATCTCACCAATTTTTATACTCAGAAGGAAAAGTTTTGTTAATTGTTTTATAAAATTTTGACATTCAAATTTAAAAAAAAAAAAAATAGTTTTGCCAAATTGGGAAAATTCTGGGAAATCCGCATCCGTTTGATAAATTTTTGGACCCTTTGTTCGCTTTACAAAACTTTTCTAATAAAAATTCAAATTTCACAAGGAACTTTATAACGGTCTCGTTTGTATGGTAAATTGAACTCTAAGCTAATAATAACTCTTTAAACTGATCTTCCCTCAAAAAACACGAAATTAAAATTTCATTTAAAAATTGTCTTAAAAAAATATAAAATTTCTGTGAAACGTTTACCGCATGTAAATCTTTTGATCTGTGAAAACCAAATTTGGTAAGTAGATAATTAAAAAGTCAATCATAAATTTTTGTTACAAAAATATTTTGGAATATTCTTAGCAAAGAGAGAATTTAGAAGTTATGGATCATGTTGAATTTTTTATGATTCGATTTAATTGATCAATTTTGAATTATTTACTAAACAAAACAGAATTTTATTGATATTTTCGATTTTAACTGACCAAACCAAAATGTTTATATAATGTACTAAAAATTCTTATGGCATTTTAAGAGCAAAGGATTAATTCACTTGAGTTTAAATCTGTGAAAAAATCCACATAATGTGCTAAGAAACTTTTTCAAGTCCCTGTCCCTGCTCCCTTTGCTTTATATCCAAAACCTGCGCCACAATATAAATATCGAAGTTGTAGCGCACTAACTAATGAAAGCGCTTGTTAAAATATTTGTCAATTTGATTTCTATCTCCATTCGAAATGTATTTATTTTAGTCGTTTTTGCTTAGAAGTGATGTCCTCTCAGTGGAGACATTCTACTATTTTCTCTTGTTTCTTCTGCCTCTTCGGCTTTATTTATTTATTTTCATTTGAATTATGTTTTGAAAATCTACTCTAAACTAATCCAAATTCCCTGATCTCTGTTATATAGTCGTATCTTTTTTTACCTTCACGTGTTTTTTTTTTCTTTAGGAGAAGGTGGAATTCTCATTTGAATAAATTTCGTTATACATTTTGTAACACATCAAACATAGCCACAAATTCAGGCATGTTTTGAGAGAAAGAGAGAAAAGTCTTGAATTTTGGTGTGTGAGGTAGAAATGTGAAATAAATTACCAAAATACGACGGCGACGATCACAAAACATATCAATACATAAACGAGGATCATCAATTCTTGTTATTGAATTGAAAAATCGATAAATCGCCCAGTGCTATCGATTCTTCTTTACCTATGGGATGCTTTTGCATAAAACACGAAAGGAAAACAAATACTTAATTCTTTCAGTTCAGACACAGTTTTGGCCAACATCTTTAGCTTTTCATTTATTAAATTTTAAATGAAAGAAGAAAAGTATCGATGGATCTCGATCATGATCATGTTCAATAGTTTGTACATTGTCTCACAAAGTATCCAATACATAAATTTTAATGCGTAACCGTTTTAATTGTCGTGTATTATGGACTTGGAAATAAATTTTAATTTTATAACATTCATTTTGGGATTCTGGATCATATACGATTGGCGATCACACCATTTATTCTCGCGCTCCCTACCTTGTTTGGTTCCATTTCTTGTGCTCCGGCATCTCACATCTCCTGGGTTGTTGAGAAGAATGGTGATGGTAAAAAAGAGTCATCCAGAGTGCGAGTAAGAAAAGAGGGAATTCCAAGTGTGATTGAAGACTTCCTCTGCAGAATATTATTATATTATACAGTAACAAATAGACGAGTGACACCTTCTGACACATTAAGGTGTGTCAATTTTTGTCACTGAAATCATTTATTTTCAATTAATTCATAACACCATCGAGAAAGAAAATAGCATAGACTTTAACAAAAGGAGATTATATCGCGATAATTTTACATACTGTCACTGCACTGAATGTTGAAGTGCATTTCTAGACATATCAACCGTATATAATATTTCGTCTGCAGCGAATCATAATTAAGAAGAAAATATGGCAAAAAGAAGTAACCACTGCTGGACTAAAAAGGAGCAAAGAGAGGAAAATGATAAGGGGTTAAAATACTAAATTTCCTATTTACATTCATGTTTATCACATTGAAACATTAATTTGCTCATAATAAGTGATCGTAGCGCTTAAGCATCATAGCAATTAATTTTAGCAATCAGGAATTGATTCCTGACCGCACTCACGTTTTTCTCCCCTTATATATTTATATAAAAGGTGGTGTGTGTTGTGTATAAAGTAGTATTATTATTAAATAACACAAACATGATGTAAAACGCAACTATCTGTTCATGAACCGGTGTTTAACAACTATTTTGCATATTTTAATATCTATACACTCTTCACCATCTCCCTTCTTACATTCATTTCGCCCATGGTTCATTTCAGCCCAATAGATCGTTGGTTGTTTCAGCAACTGGGCTATCTGGATTTACTTTGTATCTTTATTTATTGCAAACGACACATTACTGTACAGTCGTTTACAATAAATGCAGATACGAAAGAAATGCAGATTCCTCAGTTCTTGATCCATCCAATAAGATGTTACCTCTTTCCACGGCTTCACAGTCAAAAGAAGTTAAATGAAACGATTTAATAATATTACGTTCATTATTCCAATAGTTTGCTGTCTAGCATAGAACAGAACGAAAGAGTCTCACTAGAAGATCGACTATAACCACCATAATTATGATTTAATAAATTGATTTTAAGACTATCAATAAACTTTTTCAATGCAAAAATGTCATTTTACTAAATATTAAATTTTCATTGAAATAAGAAGATAATTTATTTAATGGATGGTATTGGAATGAAATATTCAGAAAATAAAATAAAAGTTTTGCGAAAATAATTCTGCAGAAATCTCTAAATTCGTACTAAAACATATGATTTTGTCCTCTAAATTACATAGTTTCGCATTGCTTTTTCGGATGAATAATATCGTTAGTCTAAACGAATTTTGTTACGAATGCATACATTAAATTTTTAATACATAATTTTATAAATTAATGAGTAATTTGAACGAGCTTGAATTAAGAGAAGAATTATACTGGTGATCAAATCCTTAGGAGAGACTGGGGCAAAAAGTCACAAAACGGATATTTTATTTTCTTACAAGTTACCAGAGCGCCCCAGAAATTTCTAATTAGTGCAGTTTCATAGGAAATTTACCGCTCTACAGCTTTGTGAAAGTCATTTTCCTCTGTTTTGTAAAGAAATACATTTATAGAGCAGTTTTCTAAAAGGCAATTTTAAACCATTCTCAAAGAAGAAGATATTGAATTTTGAAATTTTGGCTTTGTTACTTTTTGCCCCAGTCTCCCCTACCGTCTGCTCCAAAAATTCCCCGTTTTTTACGAAATTTATTGAATCTTTGTCTTGGTTATCAGATAAATCCTTAATCATTAAAATTGCTTCTCGCTCATTAAAAAAAAATTATTTTAGAAAACTTCCGAAATTAAATAAAATATCAATATATGATGTGAAAAGCTGTATCTGATTAAAATGTATATTTCTTCTCTTAAAGTTTCATTTTTTTTTTAATTCACTAAAGGATCGTTCCGTTTATCGTGATAAATGGAACGTAAATTTGAGACACTAAAGGTTAAATGAAAGGCTTTAAAGGTAACACGGGCTTTAGATCGTAAATTTAGCCATATATAGTTCAATTTCTATAATTTATTATCAGAGCTAAAAATCATTCCTAAGTAGTGAAAAAAGGTATTCTCAAGTAATTGATAGTGGTGTGATCAAGAGTCCAACAGTAACATAGCCGAATTGCAGGGATTCACGAGTGGAATTGCGTAAAGTAAAAAAAAGTGTAAACAAAACTTCTGTGACTTCGTGTCGCACACATACAAACACAATTTAGTCGAGGCTCAATTGCTTAATTAATTTCAAAATTGCACTGCGTGGTATAAGATTATTGAAAAAACTCTGGTGACATGATAACTTATTTTCGATACTATCCACTGTCGATTCTGAAAAATTTAAGTGATGGTTGCGCTTTTTGTAACTGTAGAGATTTATGAACAGTCACAAATTTTTTAGAATGTCACAATGAATTGCCCAATAATACGTAAAAATCGGCATGCACTTAATTTAACCGATATAGATTTATCGATACTATCGGTTAGATAGTTTCGAAAAGTTATCATTCCACCCCTGACTTAGTACCAGCATTAATGACTTGCTTAGTACTGAATACTAAGGGCAAAAGATCCATTGGATATTGAAAAGAAAGTTTGTTATTTAGAATATCGATACAATCCAGGATCTGGATTAGGGCAGAATCCTAGCCCTAATCCTTAGCCTTACCGCATTTCGTTAATTTACACATTTTGCAACTTTTTTTAAACAAAACCATTTTGGAAAAATAAACTACAATACTCAAAGATAATATTTTGCATTATAGTGAAGATTATCAGTCATTGGTATCGTCAGAAAAATTACTTAAATTTTTGGGCTATTTTTGTCCCTATCGTTCATAGAGACAAAAAATACACCAAATCAGACTCTGTTACCTTTTCGAAGGTTAGATGTAAGACACTTCACAAGTTTTGTATATCGGTTTCATTTTTATTGCTGATTTTCGGTCAGCGAAAACTGTTTTGTCGTTAAAAGGTTAATGCACTATATTACTTCACGAAGAATATTTATAGTCAAATCACTTTTTATTACCACAAATATGATTGTGATGCCGAATTATTCTTAACTAATTTAAAATTATTCAATTTACTAGCTCTCTAAGTCCAGAGGAAATCTTATTTTTATTTACCGAACCTTCAGCTAGACTTCTTAGCCTTAATGTAATTTGAAGAGACACTGTGAAGTCGCAAAGGAGACTCTTCAGTATTCATCACAAGCACCAGTGAGTCTCTTGAGGAAAGAAGTATTTCATGGCAAAGAAGATACTCAACCGATTCAGACCACAGCTCTAACCCATAATTAAGTGGTTACACACATACAGGGTTTCGCTTAATTTTTTCATCACTATTCTCAACTCCCCATCCAGTGTCACATTTTTCGCCCTCATCTCACACCTCACCTCCGTCCAGCTCGCTGAATTTCATCAATTCCACGGAGAAAATCGATCAATTGCAATCAGCTGGTCAGTGAATATGCCACAAACACATGGGCATCAAGAGGTGGAGGCTGCGGTAGAGGTGAGTGTTATGATTTGTATGGAGACTCTTTACCTGTCGGATTTATTTCCTTGTGCAACGGTGTGAGAAGGGTATAAATAAACCGGAGGCAAAATATTTCAGGCTTTTTTCATTCTATTTTCACCTGTCACTCCTCATCGGTGCATTTTCTGTATTCCCTGGAACGATCTGCCACCACTGATGATCTCAAATTGTGAGCACCTAATGCAGTAATCATTTAACACATGTGCATGATTTCTCCCTGGGCATTTCACCTCCAATCTTAAATCAAACATTTCTAATTTACACGTAATAAAAACGTATAATTCCATTTTAACCAATATTTTGCCATTTGCCAATATTACATTAAGATAATTTAAAATAAATTCAAATATGAAATAAAAAAATTTCGCACATACATGTGCCTAATAATCAAATAGTGCGAGATTAAAAAATTTACAATGTCATATAATCCATAAAAAACAAGACATTAGTTAAATGACATTTACGATAAGTATTGATAAAATGAAAAAAGTTAAAACATATATTAAATTGAAATGCCTGATGCAAAATTATCACAAAAGCTGCCTATGTAATAGCTCTATAATTTTATCGAGCAAATTCCATCAAAGCGTTAATTTATATTCAAAGAATATTTTAGCCAACATCGATAGATTTAAATAACTTCATTCACGATTTAAAGTATTTTCAGTTGAATGAAAAGAGAAAACAGTTTTTTTTTAATCTTAAAATACGAAAAATCGTCTGAAATTCGAGAAATGAATATAAGAGTACATTAGAGAAACTGATAAATTTGTCTCATAAAGTCAAATTGAAACCCGAGAGCTGGCAGTTATTCCAGAAAGTTACCAGAAGTGCTGAAAAACCTAAAAGCTCTGTGTTTGGAGTAAATTTACGAAATGATACAGGCTCGTATTTGTGCAATAAAATAAAGTGTAAGATATTGAAGATGTTTTACTAAATGATCTCGATGAAAGTCTGAAAACAATCCCTCGATAAGTGATGTAATTTTGATTTTTTTTTAATATCTTGAGGAATAAATTCCACATAATAAATCTGTTTTACTTGAAAATGATAGGGAAAATTAATTTTGGCATTTAAGAAATATGGAAATTTTTCATTATCTCACCTTCCAACGGACAAAATAAATCAGCCTGGAAGATTCTGAAATATTTTGAATAGTTTTTTTTTTATCTTCTACTGTACAGTAGCTTTTGGTGATAGAAGAGAATTTAAGAGATTCAAAAAGGTTGAAAGAATCTTGTACCAACTGTGAAAAACAATATGTTTCTCTCTAATCTTCAAAAATATTTGATTAGAAGATAATTCGTGAGGACAAAGATAATTTGTTGGCTTTAGTGAAAAACACATAAATTTATTCTAATGAGTGAATTTGGTGCAATAAATTTAGGCTTGATAGCCAAAATTCATGGTAAAAGCTAACACTTATACAATTCGTCTATAATATCTTTATTTAAATCAATAAAATTTACATTTCAACATTTTAGTCTATACACTTATTAGTAACAATTTCCTTTGACAGAGGAATCTTTAGTGTCACCTAAATCTTCACCAAATTGGAAGGTATTTTGTTTTGTCTGCTGGATTTTTTTTTATATAGAGATGGTGTAATAATTTACGGATTTCGCATATATTAATACACTTTTGCATTTGATCTCTTGTATAAAATATATTTAACACTGTACCACTTTTTATGTGTCTATCTTAACATCTTGCTCACCTATCTGTATAATTAAAAGAGCAAGTTGTCAAGAAATCATCGAATTTGCACAATTTCTTTGCCTATATTTTCACTCTGACTTTATGCAAAACACTGATTAACCGAATAATTTGTCCAAATGGTAAACTTAAACTGACTTTTTAATATAGCATATTTATTCTCTCGATATGTTTTTAATTTCAAATTGTACACACTCAGACAAACACAAAGAATATAATCGCTTCAATGAGTTAAAATTTTATGAATAATTTCACAAGATTTTATAGATTTTCGCCATATTAATACGTTACACTCTCGAAAGTATATAACACCACGAAAATGACATGGTATCTCTATAAATAGAGATTCAGTAATTTTACAAAAAGCACTTGACCATATTATAAAAGTGCTTTGGTAGAGAGACCCACTAAAGACAACAACAAAAAAAAGAAGGTAAATTATAAATTTGTCGACAAATTCATCAGTTTTAGCGCTATAATTAAAGTCGAGATTGTGTGTCCCGTACACAGTTGGAGAATAATTTATTTTATGAATATAAAATAAAATTTGCATATGCAATAAATACTATTTTATTAATTTTTCTGACTTAGGTTTAACACTTAAAAATTTTAATATCGATATAATTTTTCTCCCTCAAGGAGAAAGTATCAATCAAGTTATGCAATTTCTCAAGTGACATAGATTTCTATAGAGGCCATCATCCCCTATATTCTTTTGTTGGTTCAACGCCAGTGAGAAAGAGCAATAAACTCCATGGCAGAATGTTTTACTATTTTCCGGGAATTTGAGACGCAATCCCATTCAATTATTTATTCTTTCTGTAGAATATAGAGAACCATCTGTTACGAGGTCATTTTATTACACACGCTGAATGAGGAGTGGACAGATCTCAAAAGCCGATAGACAACTTTCTACGTCATTCAGCCAAAGAACATCTCCCGGTGTCCGATCTCTTTCTCTCTCTGGAATGCTAATTATTCCTCTTGTACAGCAAATCCGTTCAGCATAGGCTCTACGGAGATAATATTGAGAAAAAAATTGAACGATTCTTCCTTACCATTAGAAAAGGGATTCATTGTCTCAACGACTATGAATGAGTCACTTTTGGCGCGGAAACATGAAACACTGCACGTGACTTGTCACATATCGTAAGATTTGATCAACTAGCTTCTGAAAAATTAAATTCACCTATTCTTAAGATGCTATCGAGGTCCATTGAGGTGAAGAAGCTCAGAAAAACTACATTAAATACAAAAAAGTTTGTAGTTGTTGAGATTTTAATGCTCTTGGCGGTCAAAGCTTAATTTAAATATGCTATAATATTATTAAAACGAAAACATTTATCACGCATCGGGAATGTTTCGGTCATTCATTATGTTAAGGTATTGTACTGATTGTAAAAAAAAAGTTAACTAAAAAAGAACTGGACTAAATACAAACTGTCAAATACCTAATACTCAAGAAATGTAGACCAACTTAATTATATTTTAATTTTTTTTCCTAAAAGTAAACTTTTTAAAGTACCCATAAGTCTTGTAAATATGGCTGTAAGAGTGTCCTAGATTTTACAGTTTTGACACAGTTACATTCTAAAAGTATACCATATTACTATGCATTACTAAATTAAAACGATAAGACGCAATCACGTCCCCGGCGAGTGGTCTTCAAAGTTGAAGCCAATTTCTTACTTTCACATATAAATGCGTATGGGAATTTTTCTGCACTCGTGATCGTTATGCTAAATATTTAAAAATTGTGAAGTTTTTCCGTATTATAAGATACCTTTCCGTATGGAGGGATAAATATACTAAATTTTTGTTTAAATAAATTTTTCCCTTGGAGCACTGTGAGCTGAGTGCGAGAACAATTTAGGAATTGGCTTCAAATAGCTCCATATAAAAAGGCCAACTTGCCAGGCGCTTAAATTTAAACTGTTGCTTTTATTATAAATCATTATGTCGCACTTACCACATACTCCTTTCTGTCCAAATAAAAATACGTATATTTGGGAAAAATTTTGAAATTAAGAAATGGTTCTATTAGTAAAACTTGTAATATATTAATATGAAGCACTTGCAGATCATTAGACACTTACTTTAAAAGATCCCTTATGGTGCTATTTCAATGAAAAATTAGCATGTTTTTTTTAATTTCTTTACTGTTTTCAAGTGCTTCCTCATAATCACCTTTACCATTTGTTGGTTCCTGTCTCGACTGTTTTCCCCAGTCCTCGTCATATTCTAATCTAAACAGTCGTGACAGGAACAAACACAAAGAAAAGTTGATAATGCAGAAGCACTTGAGAGCTGTTAAGTGCTAAAAAAATGTTCATTCTTCATTGCAATAACACCATTATTCTAAATGATTTTACCCGAAAAAATAGCTGTTCTCGAAATAATTTTTCCCAAACGTACGACTTTTTACTGCTGAAACTCAAAGAGAGAACAATTATTATATAATCAGCTTTTTCTGTCTACTTGTCACAGTTCTAGAATCTAGAACTTAAACGGGAAAAATATTGACTTCCAATCTTCGGTGACTCCCCCCTAAAATAACATCATCGACGTTGACAGTTACACGATCTGAGGAGCTTTCAACTTTGTCGAAAACTTAACTCTTCTTTTGAACTTCCGTATCTTTCTCAGTGATCGAGTGATGACCAAACTGGATTCCATTAGTTAGGAAATTTTAGTAATTTGGCAGGAGGGTTCCATAATTCTCAAACAAAGTGACACATCATCAGACACTCTCCAGTTATCAGGACATAACTTCTCATGAAAACTCTGAATGGATTGTTCCCATATGACTAGATAGTGTCTAATGTTGCGGATCAGAATCCCGGAGTGGAATTCTTCTGCCAAGCTTGCAAAATTCCCCACCTGAATCCAAGTTTTTCTCCAATTTTTAAACAGAACTGAGCCTTATTATCATACAATTCAACTTTACAATTGGTTTGTGAAACTAAATTACACTGTTATATCGACTTGTTAGAATATAAGTTGAATAAGTCAATTTTTTGCAAAATTCGTTTTTTCTCGCTTTTCAGGTACTCCTTAACCCTTTAACGACGATACAGTTTTCGCTGGCCGAAAATCAGCAATAAAAATGAAACAGATAAACAAAACTTGTGAAATGTCTTATATAATAACCTTCGCAAAGGTAACAGATAGAGTCTAATTTGGTGTATTTTTTGCTTTTATAAACAAGGGAATAGGGAGAAAAATAGCCCAAAAATTTAAATAATTTTTCTGACGATACCAATGACAGATAATTTTCACTCTAAAAAAAAATATTATGTTTGAGTATTGTAGTTTGTTGTTCTAAAACGGTTTTGCTTAAAAAAACTTGGAAGTATAAAAAATAATTAAAATCAATTTTCAATATGAGTATTTAAAAATTCGTCATTTTTGAACTTAAAAATTTACTATATAGCAAATAGTTGTAGACTTACAAAAAACATCCTAGATTCCTTCAACCTTCTACTTTGCAATTACGTACATTATAAGAAAAAAATAACTTTAGGTAGTCAGGAAAAATTATTTTCTTTATGGGACACCGGTGTTCCAATCGTCCTTAAAGGGTTAACACCATCTACCTTCCCTGTGAATATTATACCGGAAAATTAATTATTACCAAAGTTATAGAGGTTCCAAATTTTAAGAATCCTATCCACAGCATATCAAATCTCAGCGTAAAATAGCTCTCCTGTAAAGTTGGCCATTCGCAACTTATTCGTATTATATTTTGAGCCATCTATATGGTCCAGATTCTTTAAAAATAGGAGAAGAAAGCCCTATTTTGAAAATGCCCCAATTCAAAGATGCCTCACTTCCCCCTGTCATACCAGATTTGATTCCACCCAATAAATTTACATATTTTTTAATATATTGGCACATTACCATTGCAAAATCGAGGCCTTTGATTTATTATTTTAAAATGCACTTCTGAAATTTAAATTATTATTAATATTATTATTATAGAGCAAAAATGGAACATATCTTATGGCTAAAGCATAGGATATGTTCCATTTTCGCTCTGACCACCACATTTACAGAAAAATACCAATTATTAGGCGTGGTAATAAATAGTTCATCTATCCTATATTCCTTAATTTTTAAATTTAAAAAAAATCAACTTTCAAATGATCTTAGAAAATATCATTATTCTTGTACAATGGCAATATCTGTGAACTTTTTCTAATACCGCCGTATAAAAAGACGACAAAGAGACAGTGCACACATTTGTAATTATAATTTTCCACTATAAAGTGCCATGTGCGGGAAATGTGTAAAGTGGATATGTTTGCTATGAAGAAACCGTATCAAGATGTTCTTGCAATTAATTTGTATGCACTATGAAAGTGCACTATTCACAAGAAAGTGTTAAAATTGTATGGGAATTGAGCCTTTTTTCAACACCTCGTTGACTCAACGCCTCACAATTCTCACAATTTGTCAATTAATTTTCACTTTCTTCATGAAAATATGACTTGCCGTCCCAAGGAGATAAACAAGAGGTTGATGCTGCTTACACACAAAAAAAAAGAAGTGTAATAAGTTTACCATCTTCTCGTGGACTTAACAGATTATAAATGTTCAAAAAGCATCAAAAAGGGGGGAAAGGAGAGCAAAGTAGTCAGAAAGAAGACAACAAGTGTGTTAAATAAATTTCACGATAAAACGATAAAAGTGGGTGTGTCTTTGATTCACAAGGAGTAAATTAATTGGAACGGTAGCTCTTCGTGTTTATTTACCACCATCAGTCTCTCTTGCTCGCGATGATGGTCCATTTGACTCCTCGCCACTCTCCGGACTAGCGCTATTTTTACGATGCTGAACCAAGGGTTAATTGAAAAGAAACTCGGTGAAAAATCACGAAAAGTGTATAAAGAGTCCGTGGAAGGGTGTGTGAATTTAGACGCTGTAAAACCCCCGAAGTGATTATTTAATTGTTAAACCGTGGTGATTTTTAGAGGTTAATGTGCCTTTTATTATCTTCACAAAACAGAAATTCAAAGTCTGGTATTAAATACAACAAACAATATCATCACCCACGTCTTTTAGCTATTCGTGCCCAATATTCACTCCCGGTGAAAGATTCAGTAGCTTCCTTGTTGTCTCGCAGTGGCAGTTTGGGTGAAGGAATGAGTATTGTGTTGAATACCACCATTATTTGTCTTTTCTCAAGATACAGATGGAAGGAAAATTTGTAATGCTATGGCACAGACCAAACGGACCAGGAGAAGAGGAACAGTACGGAAAACTGGAGGATTTTTTGGGATACGCACTCACAGCACCAATCTCCAATTCTCCCTCACTCATTCATCTTGTCCGTGGATTCTTGTTCTATTCACATGTGGTATGACCCCAAAGAGACCACTGCAACCAGACACAAAAATAAAATTACACACAAGGAATTCCTCCCTTGCACCTCTTGTGTCTGCTTCTTATGCTCACATTCAACAGTTTTCGCTTTTTTTGCCCAGGGGCTTCCTAAAATATCCCAGCTATGTGAAGTCACTGGAGATTCAGGTGAAAAAAACAATACTAAAATAAGCATTACCTTAAAGGAGAAGATTTCATTTGCAGAGATTTAAATACCATGACCCAGCATCATATTCTACATTTTATATCAGAAATTCTTAATTTTGGTAGTGCTCTTGTGTTTAAGAATAACACTTACCATGCTTTTTTAATCTCAGAATTAATTTAACATGCAATTATTCTCAATTTTCATTCATGATATTTTGAAACTCTATAAAATGCAGAAAATATTTATTACATCACTGTACAAATAAGAAATATAAAATAAAATTAGGTCAAATAAAATCGAATTTGTTTATTAATTTTAGAACATGCAAATCATTAGGGACAAACCTCGACCTCGCGGTTTTAAGGTGGTTGAATTAAATTCAGGATCTTGTCTTGGAGCGTAGAAGAGTTGGACAGTAAATATCTTCCTGATTTGGCAAAAGATCGACAGTCTTGGTCTTCTGACCTGGATGACGTGGACTCGCAACCCCGACAGGGGTAAGCGGTTGAAATGAATGAACGAAAAAATTAGAACTTTGAAGGTAGTGAATTTTTAAATTTTGGCTAAGAAGATAAAGAACTTTCAATTTCATATACATAACACTATTTTATGTATTTTTACTGTGCAATTTTACATTTTTCTCTTCTCATACTCAAAGATTAATTGAATTAAAGCATTAACTACTATCTCCTTTTTACAAAATATCACCTTGATAATTTTGCCTGGAGCAAAAATGGCAAGATATATCAACTTTTGGTCTTCGATGAGCCCCCATAAGTCAACATTATCTGTAGAAGTTTTCTCCTTTTCCCCATCCCCTTCTTCTCTTCTAAATTTATAATATTTAAAAAAAAGAGTGGCAAAACGTCCCAGGTTTTGCGAAGTGCTCGAACTCGTGGTGACTTAGATGCCATCCCTCAAAAGTATGTACTCTTGCATCATTTACCGTTTACTGGTTGCCATTTAAGCCGATTTGTAAATCACTCGAAAAATCCCACAAGTAATTTTAAGAGTAATAAAATTGATTTTCTGCCGGTGCACAACCGATTTAAACCGATTTACAAATCACTGAAAACATTGCCCAAAATAATTTGGGACTAATATAATTGAATTTCGAATAAAAATTAGTCATTGGTTACGAACCGGTTCATTACCGGTTCAAAACCAATTCAAACCGCTTCAGTTTTGTCGAAAATTCCAAGACCTTTCCAACGAGCCCAAAGATGACCGTATTTGCTTGATAAATGCGGTCTCTAGAGTCTTTTTTATCTTTAACTTTGAAAAATCGTAATTCAACGGTATTTTCACACATGGTCAATTATCCACCAGGGTAATCCCTCTAAAACATATCCAAAAAAAACATATCCTAAAAAAATCCAAAAAAATCGCACAACGCGTTTTTCAGCAATTCCAAAAAACAAGGTTTTGGAGAGGAAGCATAAGAAACAAAATAGCTGCCTCATAGAGCCAAGTAATAGACAAGTATTTTAGTGCACTTTTAAAAAACTTAATGTGACAATTTTCAGTTGAAATTCCTATAGAAGCTCTTAAGATCCTTAAGAGTACGCCACTTATAGGAATCTCTGTTATGTCACCAAGAGCGTTATAAGCAAATAAATTTTTTTTTGTTCTATAATGCCTTATGCTCAACGCACAATAACTTTTGTTTGTAAATGTGTGTTTCAAAATTTCCTGTGAGAGAGAGCGAGATGACTAGACTATTGAAATGTCAAAAACATGTTTACAAAACAAAGTTTATTGTGCGTTGGGCATTATTCTACAAGAATAAGGGAATTCTACAAAACTATATCATGAGAAAAGTGCTTCTTGGAGGGGTAGAGAGACAATGAGAGGCATGGTAATGATCCTTGGGTCGGCTTATGGGAGGGTCCCGCTTAGGTCTCAATCCCAGTCGCTATCTCTAATCGTTTGGCCTCTGGAGTTGGCGACAGCCGGACGGACAGACGGGCAGGCGGACAAACAGTGCGACGACATTTCTCAGAAATCGTCTGAAACGCGAAGATTTGTTGAGAAAAGTGGTCTCCGGGGGGTGGAAGGTGGAAATTTTTGGGGGGTGAAAAAATCGAGGGATTATATAAACTGCTCTCTTTGTGGAGTTCGAGCAGTAACAAGGACAGTTCATAAAAAGGATGTTCTTCCATATAGAATATAGAAAAATTTTATCAAATCGGTACTCAATCTTGTTATAAGTTTTTGTTATAAGTTTGTCAAAAAGGTGTTTTTCCATATAAAATGTAAGAAAGAGTTTTGTTAAACAGGTAAACAACATCCTTTGACAAAATTTGAACAAGATCCACTTGTCCGTTTAACAAGACATTTTTTTCAGAATACCCTAGAAGAAAATTATAGGATTATAAAATATTTTCATTTCATCATACCTTTCAGGAAGATCTTTTCACTCTTTTCAGTTGAAAGTTTTCTTAACTAAAAATTAAGTTCTAGACTTGAGTTTCTCACTACTTAAAGTCTAAACCTTAGGTTTGAACACCTTATATGAGTAAATTATGAAAACCGCTTACTGGAGGTCAAAGTGGAGTATTGTAATTGCATTATTATTTTTAGATATTAATAATATTAATGATTGCAAATGTAATTGCCAATTGTTGCGAGGGATCAAAACGACAGGAGAAAGAACATTGATGGAGGTAGTGACAACTTGACAATTTGAGAGGCAGTCACTGTATTAAAAGGGCCAGGAAAACGGACAGTGATGGGGGTCGTAACAACTTGAGGCCCTAGGAGCCGCCCCAACACCCAATATCCTGAAGTCCAGCCCATAGGTGGTCCTTTACGTTTATAAAATGATTAAGCAATCTCATTTGTTCCCGCCCTTTGCATTTGTGGGCGAAGAACAGGCTCAGGAATTCCTGAAAAATCCCACTAGAACAAACCAAGCAGGAGACGCCTCATGATTTTTTTTAAGAACTATTCCATGTACAGGCGAATACAATTGCAGAACAGTAAAATCACCAATGAAAGAATTCAAGAATATTTAGACAAGTATCAGTGTCACAAATGCTTCCATAGAAGAAGTATTTAAGAGAATTTCCTTACAATGTGAACCCAAAAGATCAAAGTAAGACAAGAGTAACTACAAGAAAGTGAAATAATTAAAATCTTTGAAGAAAACAAGATAATTCGTTAATTATTTTATATTTATATAAAATCAAATCAGATTGTGCTGCAAAGAGTGTACCATAGCTATAAGCTCATTTGGCTTGTGCTTTATTTCCATCATCTTCATTTTGCTCCTCGTTCCGGTTGGAGATCAAGAGATGAGATAAATTCACACAAATACACGGCGAGAATCCTCATCGTGTGCTGGCTGCAATGCTGAGAAATGAGGGAGACAATTTTCAGACATCATCGGTGATTTTTTCTCATCAGAGACCCTCTTATAGAGAGGGGACCTTAAGTGATTGGAATACGATTCTTGAGTGAGATAACACAGATTTTTAATGATGAAGCCTCCACAAGAATCCCCGCAGGAGTAACCGCATGAATGAGAATTACCATAGCAATATTGAGATGACAATAGTAAGATGACCAGGTGACCAGATAACTCTAGACAACTTGTCCCAGTCATCATTTCCAGTGATGGGCCGGGAATGGCGCAGAAAAGGCGCAACTCGGTGACATTTGACCTTTGAGATCTATTTCATGAAAACAGAGAATAATTTTTTTGTGCTTCCACAATACATTATATCGCTATATAGTCGTTTGTTATTAAAAAAATTGGAATTGAAAGACATTTAGTGTCGTGACCTTTCGATGGCATTTCCGCAGGATTGAGTAGCATTGCCTTTTCATCTCGATACTCCGGAAAAATATTCCAATGAATTAATAATAACCGCAATTGGGGAAAATTCACTCCCACGCCTATGAGCTACTTTAAACTTCCATTGACTGAAGTCCTTTAATTTCAACTCCAGAGCATATAGCATGGGACGTATTAAGGAGATATGCAAAATTTCAGATTTGATACGAAAAAAAAACCTATAATGCTAAAAGCTCTTTTATGTCGCTTATCTAGAATGATATTTACATAGAACTATGAGCAAAGGTCAGAAATAATGCATAATATGTATTTATACGAATTAAAAAATTTTATTATAAAAACCGGTCTAAGCTTTCTAGCGGAACACTGAGAATTACTCTATTAGTTTAACGAGCAAAATTTATTATTATTTGTTTTACATCTCAATAATCTATAAAGATGAAGATACATAAAGATACATATATAGACTTCACGAAGCGTAAGTAAACTTCTCAAAACAATATAATAATTAGTTAAAATATTTACATATTTATTGTTTATACGTGAACAAAAAGATATACTGTTTTAGAATAAACATTATAATATTGAAATATTAAATCTTTGGGAAATCTGTGCAAAAAAATGTTAGTTCGCTAGAGAATAAAGACTTTTGGGGGAGGAGGGTCACCAAAGAACAGAAGTCTCTTACCATTTAACAGCCAAGATGCTGAGAATTTGAAAAAAATGAATGGTGGAAACTGCTCTCTTAACAGTTAAAATAATAAACAAAAGTAGAACTTAAACATGTGATTGACAGTTGGGTTAAGAATTAATATAATTACTTATTATTTTAATGTACCGGGTTGTTGGTTATTTTTGTGCATTAGCTTATAATTTTTTTATTCGGTTTACACTGTGTATGAAAAAATATGTCTCTTTAATTTAGACGCTTCAATCATTTGCACCGGGCGGGATTCGAATTTAGAATTCTGATAGTCGTCATATCGAATTCTGATAGTTGGTCACACTGCCCAAGAGCCGAACGCACTTACCAGTTGCACCACGGACTCCCCCTCCCCCTCCTTAGTAATAAATAACACTTAAAATAATAAAATTTCTTTCATTTATTTTCAACCATTCATCCATATCGAAGTCGCGGACCTAGGACACCCAGAGCCAGATTAGCAGCCCACGTCTATCACTCCTCCGCCATTTTAGGAAGATGTTCGCTGTCAATAACGAGGCGCTCCAAGGCCAGATCCTGAATTTAATTCAAATACGTTGTCTTAGGTCTACCCCGAGGTCAAGGTGCCTCCGCAATGACTATTAGGTTTTCTGAGAAATCTTTCCTCATTCGCGCACTGAACACGAGCATAGGTTCATCATCATCATCATTTACAACCGCTTATTCCTATTGGGGTCACGGGCCCATATCATCAAGGTTAACAACTCACGCCTGTCAATCCTCCGCCACTTCAGGAAAATGTTCACGTTCAATCCTTCAGTTCGGCATTCGATTCGATACCATTAGGAACAAAATACATATTTCTCGAAGTAATCTAATTCTAACTCGACTTAAAATAGTATATGGCATAGAGCTATCGGTATAGGAGATGCATTTATTTTTGAAAATTCGGTCTTAACTCTTTAAGGAAAATAGGGTGACTGGTGAGAAAGAAACTTTTTTTTCTACGGCAGTCTAATGTTACGTTTTGCTCTAAAAGATCAGAAAAAAATCTTTTTTTTATCGTACGCTCAAATTTTGATCCTCTTGTTCTTAAAGGGTTAATCGACAAATCAACTGCAAAACCTTTTCAATGAATATTTTAAGTTCTTTTTATTTAAAAGTAAATAATTGTACGTAAGTAACTTTCGCATCAGCTTGCATGAAACTCCCCCTTTCGTACTTTCAGAATTTCAAGTAAAATTATCAGAATCATCTTCGAATTCATCCAATGCTAAATAACATAGGGGAGACCGGGGTAAAATTAGCCACCAAATGAAATTTTTCATTGCGTATAATTTGTACAAAAAATGTTTCTTTGATGTAGATAAATATTTCAATAAATAGGGAGGGAAATATTTAAAATAAAGAGTGGTTTCCTCAATATTCCTTCGCGCAGGCAAACTATTATAAGATATCACTATCTAATACTATAGGGGAGATCGGGGTAGAATTAGCCACGTATAGTATTAGATAGTGGTATCTTATAGTATGCCTGCGCGAAGCAATATTGAGGAAACCACTCTTTATTCTAAATATTTCCCTGACTATTTATTGAAATATTTATCTAGGTATGCCTCAAAGAAACATACCATATTATTAACAATCTTTTATTATAAAAATTATTACAATTATGTTATTTCTCTAGATAACTACAATGTTTCAGAAATCTATAAAAATAAGACGTTATAAAATGGTTGATTTTGAAGCAGTTTTATAAAATCTTGTATAGGACTTAGATAGCGCATTTTTTAATAGAAATTGTTTTTTCAGGGTCCTTCCAACGAGATAAAAGAAATATGAAGAAAATGAAATTACCCTTTCATTAAAGTTTTCCGCACTCCCCTAGCCTTCTACAGGGTCGTAGTGAATTACATTTCCTATCAAAATATATCACCTGCAAATTTCTTTCAATTACGACAAAAAGTAATAAAACAAATCAAGATGATTTACCCCATAAATTACCCCACACCAGTCAATATTTGCATTAATATGTTTGAAAACTTCCACACGAAAATTAGGGTAAGTGTGCCAAATTCCGGCCAACTTGCAATTCCGGCCACCGTACTGTTCTGTTCCTCGAATTTCCACGAATTTTAGTTTTTATATTCTCTAGAAATTATACAATGCAAAAGAATAAGAAAAAATATTGTTTCAACAAACGAGATTACTTGAAAGAGACATTCGAAGACTTACCGAAGGGCAAGGAACTATGAGAATGAAGGTGGGCGAAATAGGGCACCAAAGCAATGTCTATATTTTTATTCATTTTATTAAATGCATTAAATGTATTAAGAATGATTTTATAGTAAATAAAGACGATAAACTGTCTACAAGGTTCCAAGCAACACTGCTTAAGAAGAAGGAATAAAAAAAATAATTTGTATTAAAAATATTACATTTTAAACTTGAGACTTTGGCGCTTGCATGCAAATACCGAGATTTGGCACACTTACTCTATTTCAGCAAATTTATAGAGTGGTAAATTTTATATAAAAATGTCCTGATTAAAAATCTCTCTCTTTTGGGAAAAAATCCATTTTCTCACATTTTGCCTCAGATAACCCTACGGCCTATGCTATTGGGTCTCTAAATTTATAAAGCAAGTAAAAGCATAATATCTTGAAAGGTCTTGTTTAAAGTTTGGTTAAAACTTCATTTAAAGTTCCATATGCCATAATATCTATATATAATTCTACCTCAATTATTGCTCAATGGGTTTTTCTGTTGATCCTCCCAGAGGATTAAAAGCTCCAATTTTCCAAATGAATAGACATCATAGCAATGGAAACGATGAGGCTTTAAGTAAATTGATGGGAACCATTTAAGGAAGGTTCTATAGGCATACAAAAGATTTAACATCAAAGAAATGGATAAAACTTTTAATGATGAGAGAGTGACTTTGTACAAAGTGAGTGCAAAATTTCCCAATTAAGTTCGGGGGTTGTAGATCACGCGCTGAGCTTTCATTCATACCACGGACTTGGCTCCTTTATCAATGGGGATAAAGCATCTCGTGCGGTGACAAGCTTTTACGTCACAAAGCTCCCAGTGACGCTCTGTTGGTACAAATCAACAAGTGCCTCACCTGTTTAGTGCCCCTATGCTTCCCTCTCCCACTGAACCGTGTAGTGTCTTCTACAAATAGACTCCAATTCATAAAACAGGAGGGCGGTTTGAGTAGTTACGAATCTGGCTCAAATCCTGGGGACTTTATCACATATTTTTAGATAATATGAATCCTCAACACGTGTTTTCCTCATCACCTGTTACACCCTTTCATTTTCCTCCACTTTCATGGTGCTCCACTGTCAAATGATAAATGTGCTCTTTTTTTTCTATATATCCCCCTAGGAGGGTGGTTATATGGCTTAGAGGGATGGCTTGATGTAGTCTATGAATAGAATGGCAATGTGTGACTACCAAAAATAGACTATAGAGCAAATCAGTCAATAGCAATTACAGTGTCATCGATACAAATTGCGGCTCCATGGAAGTTGTGGCACTTGCTCACCACTTCTGTCCACAGAAATAGAATCAAATTGAAAATCAATATTACACAAGTTTTCAGTGAGACTGAAAAAGCTCGCTTTGGAAGCTCTCCACTGGGATGTCCTTGAGCCTTGGAAATTTCAACCGGCCGGTGCAACCATGCGCAGATAAAAGTACCCACGAAAATTTACCCAACATGACCTTCGACGAACTCATAAGGATATCCATTTTGATGCTCCAAGCACAAGGCTTTCTGTCTGAAATACCGGAAGTCCAAAAAGCAGGAAAAGTCTGGCCTTCCGCAGAAAATTGCGTCTCAGCCACGCGGATGGGACCCAAGTGTGAGCTTGTCTATTGCACGCAATTTGTCCCTGGAGTGGTGGCATCCAAGTCCTCACCATAGCAACGCCAATGTCGAAATCTTGAACTTGCTCACGATGATCCACCGTGTGTTTTTCGACATGAACTTGCGCAACTTTCCACACTGACGTCAATCGAGAAAATTCAGCTGACGTCATCATGAAATCACCGAGCAACACAAAGACGCATTTTTACTAAACGCACCCATCCACACCTCCCGGCACCCCTTCCCAACCACCCATTTTCCAAGCCGGAAAAAATCTCCCATGAGATTGTATTTGTATGACGCGTATATTTTGTGAATGAAACCACTTTCAGCCGGAGAGCTATACTCTTTCGGGATCACGTTTCGCCGGGGTTCATTTCCCACTGGGTATTTGCTTCGTTAGAATTTCTAGCTCGTGCTCCAGCATTCACGGAGAAATTTGATCAAGATACAAGATTAGTGGTTGGAATTTCAGAAAATTCAAATTTCTATTCCTCTATCGTTACCATTTCTTCACTTTCCACAGAGCTTTGGCTGTTACATTATGATAAGAACTTCTCAATAAACTGCAGACTTTAGACAAATATTTGGCTTTAAAGAATTGATTTTAATAACTATGTACGAGAGAAATAATGAGAAATTTAGGACTTTTCTTAAAAATTCTTTGAGCGATTGCATGGAATCGGGATATAGGGTAGAACACTCTATAGTTCAGAATCTGCCCAAGATAATTAAAACATAAGTTAAACATTTGATAACAAAATGAATAAGTGATAAATTCTCGATTTATCTGTAGCGTGAGAAATCAAATAATAATATTATGACATAGAAAATATAAATAAAGTTTAGTACAATGTAAGGAAAAATCTCTGTTTCCATTTAGATATGTGAAAAATTCCCATTAGAAGCAGGTTGTAAATTAGGCTATTTTACACCTTACCTCATTTTAAAGTAACCAAAATACCAATTCCAAAAGAATCTGGGGTGGAACGATAACTTTTCGACACTATAGAATCGATAGTATTGATAAATCTGTATCTGTTAGATTAAGTGATTATGATCGTAAAATTAATTTTTATTTTGGTCAAATGTGGGCCTAGATACAGGGATCAGGAGTGATACCAATTCCAGTTGTTTGTTTTTTATGCTTATCAAATAGAATAAGATTTGGGAAGTCGCTTCGTCTTCCATTATATAATTTCATATTAATGAAATTATTAGATGAGATTCTCAATAAACCTATCTAATATTCGTTACAATAAAAAAGCAGAAGAAACGTCTTGAGATAAGTTTTTCCAATGGTAGGTCACTGAAGACCGCAAGTTAATATCTCTTACCGGCTGACCTCTAGCCCGGTCTGAGAATAAGAGAGAATAAGTATAAACTGCTCTCATCCTTTGAGTTCTAGCAGTAAAAATTCTCCATAACGATTAATAAAATAATTCCATAAATCATTCATGGGGAAAAACAACTTGTAGACAAAGGTTTCGCTGTATACTAAATGAGGATCTATTCTAAGAAAACTATTTTTGCATTCAAAACTTTAAATGTTTTTTTTTCAAGTGGAAAAATAGCACAAAATAAACATACACAGAAAAAATATTTCGTAAAATTTGTCTGACAAAACTTTACGAACAAATGACTAAACTTTGCGAATTTTTTTTCTGTGTGATTACGAATATTTACGAAGAAATGTTTGTAAAAGTATAGAAAAAAGGCATTGAATAAATAAGGAGTAAAAAGTTAAAATTGATCAGTAACAAAAAATTTTAAACAGTGATATTATCGTCCAAATTTTGGCAAAGGAAAAATAAAAGGCTTTTCACTCTATATGGAACTATTTTAAATGTTAAATATATAAATTAGGCCCATTTTTGTAAAGATTTAAGTTTTTTTCTGACAATAATTAGATATTTTACTGTTCTCTTTTAATTTTTTACTGCCCATTTTAAATTTTTTACTGCTCGTTTGTTTTTTGCCAAAAAAAAAACTCGTCAAGTGATCATCTTACGAAAAATGATTGTGAAAAAAGTACAAATTTTAACGATCTTTTTTGTAAGTTATACGATTTAGGAACATTTTTGAAGTCCTCAGTATAGGAATTCACAAACATTTACGAACAATTTTATGAAATATATTTTTCTGGGTACAGAAGATGTTTTTAAGTAACAGCAGTGTAATAGAATCAAACATTTTAATAATATCGAGTTTCCCAAAGGTTTGTGCTGTTTTCATTGTTATTCAATGTTATAAGAAAAAATTAATTACGGTTCTTTAGGCCAAGAAGAGCTTTTTGGGCAAAGATTAGAATGGATAGTGCTTTGATAGAAGCTTAAGTATGAAATTTTCGATCGGTAAATAAAAGAACATGAGAGACAATGTGGTAAAACGAATATCATTGTTTTTTCTAAAGCCCTTTAAAGTCGTGAGAAGTGTTAAATATAATTTTTATTTAAAAAATTTACCACTCTTGGACACTAAATCATCACTGACATTAGATAATCCTTTTCAGTTTTTTTTTAAAGAAAAAATCATTATAAAATTTGAATGGAAAATCGTGTAGGAATAGTATTTTTCTGTACAATTTGCACAATCTTGTGAAGCTTTTTAGCTTGGCTACCCTTTTTCTAAAAATTGCCCAAAATTTGAACCTTTTACTTTAACACATAATACTATAGGCTCAGTAACTTCCCATTTTAAACAAGGAAATACAAAAGAAAAACCATGCATCCGTTTACGGTTTTAATTTAAAAAATGGTGTAATAAAACTAAATTGAATCAAAATTTATAGAAAAAAAATTATTTATTTATTTTAGATAGACATAAATGGTCCACCGTTCTTGCATAGTTTGATAAGAAAAAAATTTAAAAAAAAATGACAAGAATAATAATTTTTGTGATATTAATGTTAATAACTACGAGGACCGTAGTTAAAAAAAAAAAAACGTAATAAAAATGCACCGCCTCTCCCCAACAACTCCCGGAGCGTGGAAGAAGCATCCACACTGCGGAGAAGGGCTTTCCTAGGCGCTCTGCAAACGGACTAGCAGATTCTTCTAACACGGGTTAGAACAGTAATACAGCATATATAAATTGCATTGCAACAAATATCCCGATATACGATTAATAATAATAACTACGAGGATCTATTTTAGCCATTTTAGCATTTCATTTAATCTGGTGGAAATTTTTATAAATTTTATTTATTTGATTAAAAATTTAGTGCAATTCAAAGAGCGATTTGAAGCTCCTTGGAAATTACAAGGGGCCAACTCATTCTTTGGCGATTTTGAGATTTTATTGCACAGAAAGAGAATTTAATAAATTATCAGATGATAAAAGTCATTAAATTTCGTTATTAGAAAATTTTTTCACAATTTTACTCTTTAGCCGTACTCACTATGGCGCTGTTATCTTGTAATATCGTTATCTCGTTATCTCGTTATGTTCTCGTAATGTATTTTATAATTGAAAAATTATAACAAGATAACAGATTACGGAGATTACGAGATAACAACGCCATAGTGAGTACGGCTTTTATACTTGCTTGCTTAATTTTGTTTAAAGTTAAGGTACACAAAATAGATTTATCGTTCAAATTTTTGTGAAACTATCTCAAGCAAGTTAATCCCTTGTCATTCTAATTTTAGGAAAATTTGCGCATTATTTAGAATGACATGGGGCTAAATCATAAAAAAACATATTTTAAAAGATAAAAATATGTATATTTTGATGTTTATATTAATGCTTATAAATAGAAAAAAAGAAATAAATTGTTTTGTTCAGTCATTGACTTGAGATAATTATTTACACAAAGTTAAATCTTTCATGCTGGCTCCTGAAAAATGGCTGAAAGTGAGTTGGCTCCTTGTAATTTCCAAGGAGCGAAATGTTCATTTCCAATGGCTATTTTCAATGGTTCAACAAATTTTCTTATCAATTGTTAAACATAGACGTTGTTTCAGAAAATACTTCTTACCCGAGTGTTGTATCTGTACACTTTTGAACGTCGTTTAATGAATATTTGAGTAAGTTTTCGACTTTTTTAAAGCTCTTTCTTACAGTGAAGTTAAAGTCGGTCCAACAAGTTTTTTTTTACATGCTTTAAGACTAGAAAAAAGAAATCTTAAAAGTATAAATGCTTGAAAACCTTTTAAACTTTGAGAATGCTGCATCAACTTGGGCAATTACCTAATTTACGTTTTATGGTATCCAGACGATTCAGACAGATTATTCAGGGCATAAAGTGGATAAATTGTTTCTCTAATGAGAAAAGTTTAATGAAGAATCATCAAAGTTTCCAAATTATTGTAATTTCACCCTCTTAAGTCAATTTGACGGAATTTTTCTTAATTTTATTTATAGTCCATTCACAAATTCACTGAAACCCTCATTCACTATCTGAAGCCTTTGATCATTTTCTTCAGTAGTGTTCATCATAATGAAAGCTTAAAGCTCTGATTGAGCGAATACGGCTAAAAATAGTCCTTCCTGCTCTTGGTTGCTGAAATCAACACCCACTCTGAGGATATCCTAAATGCAATACAAATGATGTTCAAAATAGAATAGGGCCCCCAAATTGAATTATAATGGAGTGCATTTGAGCCCAGAATCCAAAGTGAGTCACCCATTATTCTCAGAGAGACAGAAATAATGTGGGAAAAGGGGTGGAAAAATTTGGGGGATGGTGTAGTCAACCAGGCGAGTTGGGGGACTTTTCCTGGAACACCTCCAAATACCATTGCAGTGGCCTGTTTGTGACTTTGACATTCATGCAAAGGGAAAGGTTACGCTCATCGATTTTTCCCACGAAAAGCCACACCGGTTATCCCCCTTTCTCCCTCCAAAATCCACCCCAAAAACCCAACCACGCAGGCTCCACAAATTCATTCATAGTCGAGTCCATGCAGCAATTAAAAAAAAGGCATTTCACCGTATCATGAATTTTCCTGGGATTTTTTTTTATTATTATTTCATTCATTCACTCTTCGCGAGCATTTTTATAATCATATTGGAAAATTCAATAAAAATGACCTTGTAAGGATAACTCTCAATTTACCACCAATTAACTCAAGGGAGCTATTTTAAGGCGGATTGTCAAGTTCTGCAGAAAAGCAAAAGCTCTTCCGCAATTTCTCTCCATTTCCTGCTGCCGCACATTTAATTGGAATTAAAGGCAGTAGAGCCTGGGAATGGAGCACAACCCCAGAGCTCTATCTTTAGCAATGGGGTGGGCTGATGAAAAAATCATGGAGCTTCTCTCTCTGCCTCTCCCCCCTCAGACAAGGGATGAGTTGTTGCTCACCGTAAAATCAATACTCTGAAGGTCACACACAGACTTTCATTCATGAATTTCTCCTCCAAAACCACCCGTATCCCCATCTCAGAAATTCCGCCAAACCACCCCCAACAACGCAATTGGTCCTTAAAATGTTTGGAACAAAAAAAAACACTGAAGAGTACTTTCAATAGGATATTCAATATTTTCTTTCATTTTATTTGTACACAGTAATTTTTCTCCCTTAATAATAAATTACGATCTTTCTTTTACACTTTATTTTTGCTCTTTTTTTTGTGTTTCCAGAGTAAAAAGCTTGAGTTTCATATTAATTCTGTATATATATATATATATAAAGCGTTTTATCCAATTTAGCGTCTTTTTTTTCTTCAGTTTTCTTTTCTGTACAATATATTAACTAATTATAACACAATTATCAAAAAGAAAATTCAACACACAGTGTAGAGAGAGAAAAGGTGGCAAAAAATGGGCAAGTTTTGATAGAAAGACAGATAACTAACTCACAGTGCACGTAAAGGGGGATATCACGCAAAAATAACATCTTAGTAAATTACAGGGTAAATAAATTTGTCCAATTTCTCACTGAATTATTTATGGAAATGGCAAAACAAATACCTTAACTAGAGTATATAGTAATAAAATCCTAAAGAAAACCTTTATTCGTCTATAATAAACTTTCATATTATACTAAATTTAGGAATAAAAAATAACATACGGAAAAAAATATTAAAATAACACAACACAGACTTCTAAACAATTGATTTTTTTATAATTTTGTATACGAGTAATTTCACCGAAGGACAGTCTTGTGCAATGAATAATCTAGGGTTAATGAGAAAGTTTCTTGCATTTCCCAAACTTCTTGCAGTTTTAATTAATTTTCTTAATTTTAATTAAATCATACAGACGCAGAAATTAATTTCAAAGTATTAAAAGAAATATTTCATGATACAAAATTATAATATTTTACATTTCGCATATAACCTTCTTTTTAACATTTTTTTATTAGCCAATAAAAGGAGTGAGATCAAGTGTTTTATCAGTAGGAATATGAAGGGATGATTAAATGTGCTACTCACGGTTCATTCAACCCGCAATCTGGTGATTTTTATACAAAAATAGCCAGATCCTGCGATTTTATCACTCACCGCTTATTTAAATATCAATTTTGTCGCCCACTGACAAATGGAAACCCATAATATTTCATTTTTAAATTTGATAATACACCTCAGGTACATATTATACCATTAAACGATATTCAAAGCCTTAAATAAGAATTTATGAATCACAAACTTGCCAAAATAATAATAAAAAAATATGAACTTATGGGCTTTAAACAGAGTCTTAACTCAGAAAGATGTTGTACCTTAATCACTTCCAGAAATATTAGTTGCGAACTTAAATCTTCAGAAATATTTCTAAAATCGTCTTTAATTTTGTCCCGAACTTTAACCCTCTAACGGTGTTTTCTTTAATATTCGAAAAAAAGTTCTAAAACAATGTTTTCTAGGATAATTATGATCCAATAAAGTCGAAAAAACCATCCATTCTTCATTACCTTTTTTAGTTTAGGCGCTAGGTGAGAAAATATAAAAATTTTTTGAAACTCTTTGCTTCTAAAATTCACATTTTTAGTTTTTTTCAATTTTTTTTAAATAAAATATACAAAGTAGAATGACATTATCTTTCAGTAAAAAATAAATATATTTTAGTCAGATAGGGTAAAGGCTCATAATTTGGTCCAGTCTGCTTCTAAGCATCGATATTCGATGTTCGAAGTAAATTTTTTCAATAAAAAAAAAATCCAAAAAACAGATCTCAATGGCTGAATTCTTAAAATTTTTAAATGAAAACTTTAGAAAAAATAGTTTAAATGTTATACTTTTATATGGTTAAGAGCTTGAATTAAATTATTTTTTCTATAATGCTGAAAAAACCTCTGAGAAAATATTATGTTTTTTAAGTCTTCTTGACCCACCTAACCCCATAAACTGCATTATTTTAACGAAAATTTCTGGCAATTAGAGGCTATTAAAAATGTATTTCATTAAAAATCTTTAAATTTAAAAGCTTTATTTCCATGGTCTCTATATAAAGTAAAAGAAACTTTCGTAAATATTTGGAATATAGACACAAATTGTGGACTCTTGTTTAGAAAAAAACTTACCTTTGAAATAAGGCTCTTTTGTCCTATTTTTTAAATAAAACTGGACTTTACCACAAAATAAGTTAGCTCGACACTAATAAATTGTGAAGCTAAGTTACATTATGATAAGCCTCAATTCCTTTTAAAAATAAGAGAAAGAAGCCTAGTTTCAAAGATACTCCAAATTAAAAACGCCCCACTTCCCCTTCTAACAAAATTTCTTCAATTTACTAAGTGTTTTCAGATTAGAATTTATACACATTGAGAACAATTTTCTTCAAAAAAATTTTTTTTTGTTTAAGGAATTTGCCTGAATTACGGTAAATCTTTGAAATAAGATCTTTTTTTTCTCCTAATTATTTAAATGGAAATGAACTTTAATAACAATTTAGCTCCGCAAACCAATTGTGAAGCTAATTTAGACAAGGCTCTGTTCCATGTAGAAAAAAGAGAAAAAAACCACCCTATTTCAAAAATGCTCCACTTCCTTTTAGAATGAAATGTCAATATTCTGTCAAAAGTTTGTACACTTTTAAGGCTTCTACACATTGGAGGAAATTTTTGTAAAATTTTTTGTTTCCCCAGTGCACATGCACACAATTTCCTTCAAAAAGCTATTTTTGACGAAAATTGCTCCCAATGTGTAGAGGTCTTATGCTAATATTTCAAAATTAATTAATTTGTGTAGGGTAAATTAAGCTAATTCAAAACCTGCTCCAAATGGAAATTTTTCGCTACTCCAAATGGAAACGTCATTGTTTTCATGATAAATACAGTACTAAATTATTATATTTATATGTTTTTTATACCACAGTTTCATTATTCAGTTAATTTTGCTCCAAATAAAGTGAAAATCAATTCATATTCACAAATTTTAATTTGTTAATTTCTCAGAAAAATTAAAAGTGTACCTTTTCACCAACGAATTTTTCATCGATCGACCATGTTTTCCAATGAAAAACACAATGACGTGACTGTTGTTTATTCGTTTTGTTTAACATTTATGTCATATTTCTAGCTAATTTTAGGTAAATTAAGTGCTAATCTTCAAATCAAAAAGGGTTTTTCTGAAGTGTCTGCAAATGCTTCAATAGGAAACCCCGGAAATATGATTTTTTCTTTTGGAGAGATTTTTTTATTGTTTTAGATGGGAAAGGTGAAAAGACCAGGAATAAGAACAAATCCTACACTCAGGAGCAACTTAACAAGGTTTTGAAAGCCTTTCGTCGCGGTTTCACTTACACTGCTTGTCTCCAATTAGACACTTTCCCTTGTCTCCATTTGGATTAATATGTTTCCAATAGAAGCATTTTACACTCGAGTATTTTTCTTTTATTTAAGAAGTATTCAAATTATATCTAAAGAATTTTCACTAAGGGTAGAATCACATTGACAGTAAAATGCTCACCGTATTTCGTTAATTTATGCAATTTCATTGCAATTCTTACGCAAATTCTCCATTACCGTATTACCTTATCTCATACTCGGTGACACTACACAGTAAAAAAAATTAACACTATTATAGTGTGTTTCACACCACTATTATAGTGTTAAATTTGGAAAAAGTGTTTAATTTAAAATTGTTAAATTTAAAGTTGTTGATTTTCAAGATGTTGAATTTGGAATTGTTGAATTTTTATGTGTAAATTCAAAAATTGTTGAATTCTGTTTATTGTTGAATTTTCTTTTCATTTCGAAGATTTTGATTTTTTTGCCTTTTTAGACATTTTTATTGGTTTTTCCTGTACTCGGGATCCCCCCTAATGCGAAATGCTTACACCTGAAGCTCGAATCATCACGATATAATTATTATGCATATAAATATTTGATGTTCTATATGACTTTTGCCCAATGAAAAGCATCTCGACTGAAGTATAAGTCTCTAAAGGAAATTCAACAATTTTTACACAACTTTTGTTTAAAAATTCAACAAATTTGGTTGAAATACACAAGGCTTCACAGTATAATAAAGTTAAAAATTATGATCAAACTATAATAGTGTTAATTTTTGATCATGTGACAAAAAATACCATAAAGTTGTGTATTTTTTCACAATATAATAATGTGAAAAACTGTAATCATACTATATTAGTGGTAATTTTTAGAATTTGTCAAACAGTTTTAAATCACCAAACATTGTTGAAAAATTTTTATGATTATAACAGTGAGAAATTCTACACAGATCGCAATTAAATAACTAATTTATTCGATTTCACACTATTATAGTGTTAAAATTTTACACATTTTCAAATTAAACATTGTTGCAAATTTTTCAACTATAATAGTGGTAATTTTCAATCACGTGACAATAAATTATTACCAAAATGTTGTGCATTTTTTAAACCTTTTTAAATTAAACAACTAAAATAGTCGATTTTGCACTATTATAGTTGTAAAATTTTACACATTTTTTTACTGTGTAGGTAAAAACAATATAAGAAAAATGAAGAAATAAAACGAAAATACGATGAACGGCGAGCAAAAAAAACTGTATGAGAAATTAATCGTACAGTTTTTTTGCTCATCGTTTATATCGTATTTTCGTTTTATTTCTTCATTTTTCTTATATTATTTTCACCTAGTGCCACCGAGTATGAAATAAGGTAATACGGTAATCAAGAATTTGGGCAAGAATTGCCAATGAAAATGCGTCAATTAACAAAAGGGACAGATAATCCTAACCGGCTTATATGGGTGAGATTCTTAATATGAGCTAACTTGGAATGCATGCAAATTCGATTTAGAGCTGAAGTTGTGGGACGCCATTCAGTTATCTTGAATCAAATTCGTGAAATTATACAAATTTTGTATTTAAACCAAAATGTCAAAGATTTGGATGGACTGACAGAAAAGTGATATATGGGTGTAACATAGACCAGAAAGTTCTCTATAATTTTGCCGTAGAACTTGATCTCATCAATTACTCAGAAGCCGAGATAAACGCGGTTTTTTTGTTTCTGAACTCGTTTTTTCGACCAGAACGCCCCAAGTGTTCATTTGATGAACTTCAACTATATGAAAGAATTGTTGTATTTTGTGAGACTTTCCATTTAAACCCCTATTTTAAGTGTCTTGGTCGAGTAGAGGCAGTCAAATTGGCATCTGAGTGATTTCAAAGCGTTATTATGGGAAAAATCATTTTTTTCACACTTAAACGGCAAGATCGGACAGATAGCGTAGTCTGAGCGGAAAATGATGTATGGACGAAATGTAGAGACAAATGTGCTCTACAATTATGTCGAAGTAATCATCAAAATCGGTTAAGCACGTGTCGAGATAATTGAGGTTATGTGATATTGAAATTGGTTTTTCGACTGTGGCGCCCCTGGTGTTGGTCCCACGAAGTTCAAATGTTCTAGAAAGTTGTAGAATTTGGTGAGATCTTTCATTTAAGCTCTCAGTCGTCAAAATCTGTCAAATAGAACCAGAGATATGATTTTTTGAATTTCGTGAACTTTGACCCCTCATATCTCCGGTTCTATTGAAACCACAGCGCGCATACGCACCATTTTGGAAACGTCCTAGACTGGACGGAATTTTAAGTTATATAACTTATAAAATTGAAAAATCTTCTTTTTAAAAATAGCGCCCCTAGCGGTAGTTTTACGAACTTGCGATGTTAGAAGGAGAAGTGGAATTTCATGAGAGCTTTCCAAAAAGCCCTCACTTTTTAAATTCTGACAATTAGAACCGGAGTTATGGGCATTTTAAGAATTTTTTTTTGGACCCTTATAGCTCGGGTCAGGGGGGTCGGGGGACCTTAAGTTTGGTATTGGTGGAAAGCTCTAAGGCCCAGCTATGACATACTAAAATTTGAGTCCGCTCGATGCCACAGGGGCGGAGCTATTGAGAAAACAAAAAAGGGGGGTCTTCAAAATGGCGGAAGGAGGGGTGGGGGGTGGGGGGTCTATGCACCAAGTTGCAATTTTCATGCGATATGTAAGCTTTGCCGGAAACCGCAAGTCGATATCTTTTTTAGTTTAGAAGCTATTAAGCTCCAAAGAGCGGCCGGACGGACGGACGGACGGACGGGAACGGTTTTTAGCCATCCGTATATTCGTGATCAGGAAGTGTCAAAACACATTCTGGCAAAATTTGGGGCCGATCGGAGGACATGAGATTTTGTTAGGATTATAGTAGGTGAGATTGTTAAGAATCTCACCTAATACGATGAAGCTTTGACGATGACTGGGAGCATTTTACTGTCAATGTGATTCTGCGCTAAACAGTAACATTCTAGAAGAGTCTAGGAGCAAATTTATGTAATTCTCTTCAGAAAAAATATGAATTTATGTGTTGAATCTTCTTTCAAAGTTAAAGCGTATGGAAATGGTTTTGAATTAGGACATTTACCTTAAATTTTGAATTTTTTACTGAGCAAAATTTTGTGCCACCTTCGTATTTTTTTTAAACTTTATTTCGGTTTTACTTATCAAATGTTTTATCTAATGCCGGCTTCAGACTGGAGGTTTAGTCCAGTTCCCGAAGGTTTCAAAAATCTAAATAAGAAGCAATTTTATTGATTTTTTTCAAAATCTAATGGATCATTTGCCCTTAATATCCACTTCTAAACAACATTTCCTAAAAAAAAATCGTTCCTGGTAAGGAATTAGAGGAGTTAATCCAGATGGCTAAGCCTTAGGTCTGAAGCCAGTATAAGATTCTTTATTATTTCATTTTGTCAAATTTACGAAAGAAAAAGATAAGTAGTTTACATTCATCCCTTTTTTATTTCATTCAATAAAATTTGAAAAGGTGAATATTTAGGAAAACAAATGTATTTTTGTCAAAATTCCAATTGATTCCAAAAAAAAAAAAAACAAATTAGCCAACGAACTTTCACATCAACCCAGAAAGACATCCCTTGTACGAAATTGCACAAGAATATATGTTGTGCTCGTGAATAACGTCGTACTTTAATGAAAAGGGGTAGATGGATATTTTTAGATCATATTTCTCCAATTTCTCAACACAAGTTGCACGCGAAAACATGTGATTTTTTTTCTTTTTCAAAATCAAAGAGAACACACAGAGACAGTATAATCAAAAATTTCATAATTCAATAGGGTGTGCGCAATTTTCCTCTTAAGCGCTATTTCTGTCCAAGAGATTTTTTTATGGTGAATTTTTTAATATAAGTACTGTATTCTGGAAAAAGGGTTTTCTTTTTCAATAAACAAAAAGATTCCTTTGGCACTTTTTCTTCTCTCTTTTTTCTTTTTAAATGAATGAGGAGAAGCTTTTGAAGGAATTGCAAAACGAAGTGTTTTTTTTATCAAAGCATTCAATGATAATGTGATTACCTGTATGGTTGCATGATATTTGGGATTGTGCCTTTTGCTTGGGAACTTCAATTGGGTCACGTTCTCTCTCCATTGGTCGTTCCATTGGGGCTGAGGGAAGTTCCCTGAAGTACACTCTGGATTGATGGTTCTGATTCAGATCTTTTGTGTGTTCGCGTAGTAACGGCTTCTTCGCTGGATTCATCATCTTCCCTCCGTCCAATGCCCCTCTTCTGGAGATCCGGAACACTACGTGTCATGGAGAAGTCATCCTGGAAGACTTCATCTGAATCATTGAGGAGATTCTCATTGAGGCAGACACCCTCCAAGTCGACATCGCTATTGGAAAAGAGAGCTGTTGCACCCAAATTTGAGTCTTCCTGCATCTTCTCCACTCCCGGAGAGGATTTCTTCTCCGGAACCCCATCGATGGTCTTTGAGCGCTGCAGAGGGAAATTGTGGACAGGGGATGTGGCTGTATCCGTGACATTGCGTCCTTTGGGCACTTGTGGCGTTGCTGGAACATTCTTCTCTTCCTGATGCTTTCGCATCAGATCACAGGCTTTGCCCAGGGCTACAATCATATTCAGCACACGTAGTTGGACCAGAACGAGATACCCAAGGACAAAAAGGATCACTGAAGCCCAGGATTCGAAGGTCAGAGCATTGTACACTGCTTTGATGAGGACGACGCTCAAAGGAAAGGGAATGAAGCCCATTCGACGTGCCACGAGATCACTGTGGTCAGAAAATGCGTGCTTCTGACGAGTCTGAGTCATGTCATAGGCCAGACTCAGGGTGTATTCCTTGTAAACTTCCACGGGAAGTTCATTGAATCTGCAGATGAAGGCATGCTTTAAGGCATCAATGAAGAACTCAACAATGAACACATAGGCACAATCGGGCAACATGAGGAGGAACTGTTCACCCTCCCAATTGAACTCCTTCATGGTCTGGATCACCACAATCAGGAGGAGCATCGACAGATGAAATCTCTCCCGGACATCGCTGCATGTGAGCTGAAACAGATTATTCTTGTCGAATTTCTTAAAAACACTCCCCTTGAGTTCCACAAAATTATTGGACAGCATGATGGTCAGCAATCCCTTGTTGCTGGAATTGATGGCAACATTGAGCGTTGTGGCTTGAAACATTATCAGGCCACTGTGGACAATGACATAAATCAGAGCAAAGCAGAAGTGAGGGATGATGCCCAGATGCTGCCGACGGCTCGTTTTGGGTTCTGTGGCTGTCCAGAAGAGTGCATCGATGGCATCTTGCCCAAAAGCTGACAGCAGTCGATCGCCAACTTCCAACATATTGTAGAAGATGTACAGCTTAATAATCGACTGACTCTTGATGATGTGATACATTCGACTCGTATCCACGAAGCTCAGCATCAACATGGTACAAATTAACCAGATTGATCCCTTCAACAAATCACAGACTTCCGCTGGGGCCAGCAATCTCCGTTTTCGCCTCCGCAAACCGAAACAGCTGGCAATGGGCCGATAGATAATGGCCCACAGAGCCAGGATGTACCTCACGGGCAAAAATGTGTGGATATACAGGAAAGAATCAGCACACTGAAGTACCCCATAATAGATAAATGATTCCACTTCCCGTGGAATCTTCATGAAGGCATAGATTTTCTGCCTCCGGGCACTGTAGCGCTCCTCATCGTGCTCCAGCATGTAACCCCGTGTGAGTTCGACTTTGAGAAAATCATAGAGGGATGCCTGTTCGGTGGATTTTCCACCAGGACCTATCAAACAGAAAGCATGAGAAAATCTCTAAATAGAAAAAGGAGACACCTTGGCGACTGACCTTTTGCACCAGAAATATCGCCATTTTTTGCACTTTTTCCGTCCACCTCATCCAGCAAATCTTCCAGTCGCGGATCCGGGTAGGACAACGGAATAGAGTCACCGCGAAATCTGAGCTTTTTCCTAATGGGAGTACTCGTAAAATTGGTCTGAGACATTTTTCGTGGCGGATAAAAAGAGAACAAAACACAAATAAAAACACACCCACTGACAATCAGGGTGACAACTTAACGATTGACGGAAACCCAGTAGACCAGCCGAAGCAATATTGGCTATACTCCGTAAGAGAATTGGAATAAAGAATAAAACAGAAATACGAATATTTTGCAGCATAAATTAATATGAAAAGAATAATTGTTCTATTCTAATGTAAAATGGAAAATATTACTTCTGAACATTTTTTTAGCACATGACTGTTCTCAAGTGCTTTTACATAATCAACTTTTATTTATTATATTGAATTCGACAGTCGTATAAATTGAAATGAGAAAGAAGCCTATTTTTGTTCTTATTTTTGTTCTTTTTGTGTTGTATAAATCATACACTAAAATTTTCTTGACGAAGTCAAAGTTGACTGCAAAGCTATTATAATACATAATTATAATAAATATTTTATTTATTATGTACCGGCTCGTGTTTTGCCATATACTGCAAAAATAATACAACTTTGTTCCAACTCTGTGCCATAAGATGTTTTTGTTTAACGGCCTTGCAAATGGCTCTGGCCGCCGCGCGCCCGTAAACCCCATAATGATGATGATGATGTTTAATGGTCTCTACTCAACACACTAGTAGAAATTTCTTTAAAAAATGCTTTTTAAAGAAAATTTCCCACAGAAACATTAGAATTTAAAAAAAAGGCAATTTTTGACGAAAATTGCTTCTAGTGTGTAGACACCGCTTCAACGAAATTGATAATTTTGCTGAAACTTTACAAAAATTCCACAAGATAACTCTAATAAAACGACAAATGATTACGCATTGCCCATACCCTAAAAATTATTTGTGAGAACGTTGGACGCTGCCGGTGGCATAGCCGTCTTGTACGTTTTCTAAAAGGTTAAGAAGTATATCCTGTTGGATGGCACCACTTGTGGTACCATAACTGCAATAATGGCGCGAAGCCATTGCCGGATGTGCCAGATGTGTCAGTGAGAAAATTGCAAGGCAAGTCACTTAGTTGAAATTGGACTACTGAAGTGGACACATCGCGGCAAGTGCAAAATCCCTAAATTATTAAAATTTTAATTACCTGATAAAACTAACATTAAAATCAAGTGAAGTAATTATAGTGAAGTAATGACAGTGAATTATAAAATAAAAGGACGTGAAATTTAAACCCAATAAGTGCATAACAAATAACCTGAGCCCTCGGACGGCGACAAGGAGAGATTATTCATTAATCTATTCTCCCTACAAATTCTAGGTGAGTTACTCTCTCCTCAAGCCACAATATATCCCAAGTAGATTTAAGAAATTTTTAAATCCACGAGGTTCAACCGATCCAAAAGTGGTTGGTTTGATTCCACATACCTTGAAGGCTAGTTCGATTTCACGATGCTGCCAGCCATGAAAAGACAACCTAGCTCTAAGGTTCTTACACGTGATTAATTCGACGGTTCCATTCCATATTATTCTATGTCGACTTAGAATAATATTACTCCGGGAGATATGTTATTCCTTGGACCGAGATCTACAACTGGTGAAAATTTTGAAAATTTTATGGTTATCCGGCGTTCGGGTAACGAAATACAGTAGAGTCTCTCAAATCTGAATCTCTCAAATTCGAACGACGTTTGGATTCGAAATGTCAATTGTGGGGTAATGTTAAAAAAAAACGTATTCTGGATGAATGAAAATCATATTTATGTGCTTCTTCCTGACTGTTTATGTACATTATGATCGTATAAAAAGAAAAGAAAGTATGTTACCACTGACTTGTGAGAAAGTACGGGAATTTAACCCTCTAACGGTAAGTTTACTTCTGGTATTACTTCAAGTAGGGTTATAGGACTAAAGTATCGTACACATGGTAGTGTATCATTACCAGTAAATGAGGGAAAAACAAAATTAACCCTCTAACGGGTAAGGCCGCCTCCAGACGGTCTTCACAAAAATCACATTTACAGCGTCAATAAAGGTTTTATTTATTTAAAAGTGCTATAGAGTCCTCGGTAATAGTCTTATAAACATCTCTTAAAAGTTTGAACTCATTTTGACTCTTCGTCTTGTTGCTATTCCCAGTTTTGTGTGACAGGTCAGAGAAAAAGTAACAAAAAATATTTGTGCAAAAAAACTAATTTCCAAATTCCCTAAAAATACCGATTTAAAGTTATTTGACTAAAATAAATTTATTTTTTACTGAAAGATATGTCATTCTACTTTGTATATTTTATTTTAAAAATTTGAAAAAACTAAAAATGTGAATTTTAGAAGCAAAAAGAGTTTCAAAAAATTTTTATATTTTCTCACCTAGCGCCTAAACTAAAAGAGATAATGAAGAATGGATGGTTTCTTCGACTTTATTGGATCATAATTATCCTAAAAAATATTGTTTTAGAACTTTTTTTCGCATATTAAATAAAACACTGTTAGAAGGTTAATTCAAAGTACAATTTAATCTAACATAAATTTCGTTAGTTTTGAAAAAATCGTTCGAATTTGGGAGGTGAGAAATGTCAAAAATACAGTTCTGTCTCTCTATATGCACACTCTCTATATGCACAGCTTTTGTGTCGGTTGCATTCAAAATCAATTTGTTTACATTTTGACAAAGTAATAAAGAAAATTATTTTCTTGGTAATTAATTTTTCTCGTTTTTAATTATCTTAATTTTATTTTTTCTGTCTCATATTATAGTTAAAATAACACGAGAAATTCTAGAACAATAAAAAAATAATAATTTATTAAAAGAAGGAGAAAAACCGTTGGGAATTTCAAAAAAAGTTGTGCATATTCAGAGAGAGAACTGTCAAAAAAAGTACCCAAACTGTGCATATAGCGAGACAGCACTGTACCCCCCGAGCGTTCGAATTTAGGAGACTCTACTGTATATGGCTTTTTGCCGATACATAATAAATAATCTTCTTCTTTTTCTTCGGTTTAAAGTTTTAGGCCAGACGTTCTGACAACGTCACACAGCCTATAATAAATAATAATTAATAATTTTTATTATTTATTCCATTCATAATTTATTCTCCACTGCACTAAGCACTGCGTATCAATACGTAGTACGTGCACAGCACAACAAATGGTCGGTCAGTCGGGTGATTCATCCAGCTGATCAAGTAGTCAACAAAAAACAGTGCAATTTTCTGGAGTTTTTTTTTGGAGAAAATCCCGAGTTTTCTGACCAAAATTCACTCTCAACAATGAGTGAAAATGCGGCGAAAAGTGCAAAATACTGTAAAGTGCTAATAGTAGGTGCTGGGGCAGCTGGATTGTCCTCGGCAAATCACCTGCTGAAAAATGGTTGTACGGATTTTCTCATCCTCGAGGCTAGAAACCGCATCGGAGGACGAATTGTCTCCATTGATATTGATTCCCAGAAGGTAAATAAGTGAATGAATGTAGGTCCCTGAAGGACATTTCCACGAAGAGAGGAATTTAGATGAATAGACAGGAAGCAAGTTGCTTAGAGGTTATGTAACACATCCTGGTGTTTTCAGGTGGAATTGGGAGCAAATTGGATCCATGGGGTTCTGGGAAATCCCATCTTTGAGCTGGCCATGGCTTCGGGATTGGTGAGTATCATCAATATCCCAAAGCCACACAAAATTGTGGCTGCCACTGAGGATGGAAAGCAAGTCCCCATTGGGATATTGCATGAGATTTATGAGGCCTATGTGACTTTTTTGCGTCGCTGTGAGGAGTACTTCCTGTGTCAGTACATCCCGCCGCCGGATATCCACAGTGTCGGGGAGCACATCAATCTCGAGCAGGAATTGTATCTGGGAGAAATGCCAGAATCGCCCGAGAAGAGGGTGAAGCGGTTGATATTCAATTGTCTCCTCAAGCGAGAAACATGCATAACTGGCTGTGATACCATGAATGAGATTGATCTCCTAGAATTGGGTAGCTATACTGAATTGCAGGGTGGAAATATTGTCCTTCCGGCTGGTTATAGTTCAATTCTGGGCCCACTTACTGAACACTTAGCACCTGAGCAGATCATCAAAGCCTGTCCCGTGCGCACAATTCACTGGCGACGGAAAGGTTCGGGCAGTAGTACTGTGGGGAATCTCACGACAGTCGAGGAAGACAATGAGGGGGATTCCGATGACTCCGACAAGACCGTCACGGAAGCCCCAACCCGGAATTTTAACGTGAAAATCGAATCAGAGGCTGGAGAAATTTTCTATGCAGACCATGTCATTTGCACAATCCCTTTGGGTGTTCTAAAGGACAAAGCAGACTCCATCTTTTCCCCATCCCTTCCCACTTACAAGCGCGAATCCATCGACAGGCTGCTCTTTGGGACAGTTGACAAAATATTCCTGGAGTACGACAGACCCTTCCTCAATTCCAGCATCAGCGAAGTCATGCTCCTGTGGAATGACGAGCCATCGTCCACGGCTAGTTTGAAGGACGTGTGGTTCAAGAAGATCTACTCCTTCGCCAAGGTTACAGAAACGTTGCTTCTGGGATGGATTTCTGGACGAGAAGCAGAATTCATGGAGACTCTGTCACATGATGAAGTAGCAGAGAAATGTACAGAGATCCTAAGGAAGTTCCTACAGGATCCATTTGTGCCCAAGCCCAAGAGATGCATCTGGTAAGTTACAAATGACTTGAAAAAAAAATTGTGACAAATTTTGAGGAAATTTTTTTTGGGATTCTGCAGCACGAGCTGGAAGAATCAGCCCTTCTGCAGAGGTTCCTACACAGCCATGGCCGTTGGAGCTAGTCAGGATGACATTGAGAATATCGCTCAGCCTCTCTATTCTGATCCTCACCAACCAAAGGTAAGTTTTTTAAAAGTTCTTCTTACAACATCTTTAAATTTGTGAAAAATTCTCTTACATAATGCATAAGCTCCATGGTACTTATGCTCATTAACTCTTTCGTCTCTTTTGGGACTGTTGGGACTGTAGTACCCAAAGAAGCATATGCATTTTCTATGAAAAACAATGTTTTTTAATTATTCAGAACTGATAAAAATCCAATTCTAGTGGATGATTACAAACTATAAGGATGTCCAAATAGATATTTTTTGTAGAACCTCAATTAATTCCTGAGCTTAGATATTTTTGATTAAAAAATGGTGAAATTGGCTTGCAGCATATGCTGCGGTCCGGAAAGAATTAACTCTTTCCGGACCGCAGCATATGCTGCAAACAAAAAACAATAACACTCGAAAGTGTGAAGGTTTTATTTAGTTGGCTGAATGCTCATTTTTCGTTTGAACCTCAATATCGAGGTTAAAAAATAATCTGAGGAAAATGTTGTACATGGACGAAAATGTAGCTGATTAAATTCTCTATCAAACCCACAAAACAGATTGTTAGGGACAGTCCTAGTTTTCGAGATATTTTTGATCAAAGTTGCTAAAAAGTTCGATTTTTCCATGTTTTCTGACATATTTGAGACTACAGCGCCCCTGGTGTCAGTTGTACGAACTTCATCTGTTCAGAGGATTTATCGGGCATGTAAAGGAGACCAAATTATTCCATAGTGAGAAATAAATCAGTTCAGCAGAATCGGAGATATAGGCACCCAAGTATCAACAAACGGAAAAAACGGTTTTTCCTAAATACCAGGCGCAAAATCCAAATGAAATCAAAATGATAAGTATTTTCGTAAATCATTTGACCCTAGCAATAGAAAAAATAGCATGGGAACCCAGGGACAAAATCATCGTTGCACAGTGTTTTGGGGGCGTGAGGAGCCCCTGTCAAACACACTTCTTGACGGTCACTCATTTTAAATTTTGTGCATTTATTAATTACAAACTCTATTGCTTCAGATAGAGTAACTTTCCAAAAAAACAAATAGGCAACTAGAATTCAAATCAGGAAAGAGCAAAGAGGTCAATTTTAACAAAATCGACGGAATGTCGAATTTTCCATCGGCCATTTTGAGCAAAATTTTTGCATTACTTCACGCGAGACGAGAAGAGAACAACAAAATGTATTGCCATCTCTGTCGGACTATTTTTTCCAAGTAATTGAAGAACTAAAGTAACTAGAAATCCATTCCCGACAGAAATTCGGATAACAATTGCCCAGGAATAAATCATCTAAAATCACTAAATTTGCGTGTGATGTATAATACCATGGTAAGGAATGGGTTAACCCTTTAACGACGAGACACTTTTTACGGACTGAAAATCAACGATAAAAATTAAACTGAGAAACATAATCAATGAAAAGTCTTACATCTAACCTTGGAAACTCTAACAGAGTCTGATTCGGTGTATTTTGCGCTTTTATGAACGATAGGGGCAAAAATAGTCCAAAAATTTAAATACTTTTTCTGACAATACCAATGAATAATAATTTTCGTTTTAATGAAAAATATTACGTATGAGTATTGTAGTTTTTATTGCCAAAAGGGTTTTGCTTAAAAAAATCGGAAGTATAAAAAATAAATAAAATAAATTATAAATTTGAGAATTCAAAAATTCGCAATTTTTGAGCTTAAATATTTACTACATAGCAAATAGCTAGAGACTTGCAAAAAATATTCTAGATTCCTTCAACCTTCTACTTTACAATTATGTACAGACATAAGAAAAAATAATTTTAGGTATAGTCAGAAAAAACTATTTTCTTTATGGGACACCGGTGTTCCAATCGTCCTTAAAGGGTTAACTTGCTTCATGTGAGGAAAAATTTCTAAAAAAAAAAAACTTGAAACCTTTATTACTTTTCAGTTAAATCCATCCTAAATAAAATCGTCTAATAAAAGCTAGAGACAGGCGATAGAAATTTATAAATGGGAATTTATACCTTTATTCCTTTCAACTCTTCGAGGAGGATTTAGTCATTGGTTTGGGTAACAATTATAACAAGAAAATACTAAAAGTGATTTACTATTTCTTTCTGAATTTTGGAAATATTTGTACATGAATTTGTGGCAAAACTCTTGGAAAATTCAAAGATTTGTGTAGGGTAAATTAAGCTAATTCAAAACCTGTTCCAAATGGAAACTTTTCAATACTACAAATGGAAACATCACTTTTTCCCATGATAAATGCAGTATTAAATTTTTATTTATATATTTTCTATATTTAAGTTTCATTATTTAGTTAATTTTACTCCAAATAAAGCGAAAATCAATTCATATTCACAAGAGAATTAAATTAGAATACAAAAAAAATATTTACAAAGTTAAAAATAATAACGGTTTAATTTCACAAAAAATAATCTTTTAAAAAGTTATTTTTAAGCATTTGAATAAGTAGTTTTTACTGCTCAAACTCTACCGAAAGTGCAGTAATTCTTTAATCGATTAATCCCTCACAATTTACACCTTCCCCAAGACTAAATTAACTCCTAATTAGGTGTGATTCTTTCATAAGCACACTTACTGTGATTCTCGGATATTCTTAATGTCCGTTGATCGACCTGTCCTTCGCCGGGTATACGTACATTTTCAATATCCCCGATGCCGAAAATAAAAAGTCGACATTTTTGAGTCCAACCGTTTGCCCGTTCGTAGTACGCAATATCTGAACTTCGGAAAGCGATCTAGAAGGTTCCGGGAATATGCATATTTTTGGGACCGAAGAGAATCGCGCGAAATGGCTTTATCCACACAGAAAATTTGCAAACACCCTCAGGAGATATCTTTTAATTACAGAAACCCGACAATGCAAAATATATTTAGCGATAATTTCTCGGGCTATTTTCGATTTACGGCCTCATACATTGCATAAGTTTAGGGTTTTTTAAAAATGATTTCACAAATTAGCTCCTAGTGATTACCAAAGATGCATAGTGTGTTTGCACAATCCATTATATGCATAATCCTGGGACCCCCTGTAGCTTCATATTACTGCTCGAACTCCACGGAGAAAGCAGTATATAATCTCTCGATTTTTTCACCCCCTCCCCCCAAAATTTCTACCTTCCATCCCCCGGAGACCACTTTTGTCAACAAATCTTCACGTTTCAGACGATTTCTGAGAAATGTCGTCACGCTGTTTGTCCGTCCGACTGTCGCCAGCTCTAGAGGCCAAACGGTTACATATATCGGGGGATCCCCCATAAGGCGACCCAAGGATCGTTAGCATGCCCCTCATCCCTCCTCCCTCCCCTTCCCCTCTAAAACCATGTTTTTTTTTTTGGGATTGCCCGAAAACGCTTCGTACAATTTTTTAGCTGAGATTCTTTACAATCTCAGCTTTTGTGGTCACAGGTGAAATCCAACCTCGTCAGATCGGGCCCAAATTTTGGATGTACACGTTTTGACACTCTTTGATCACGAAAATCATGTGTGCTAAAAATCGATTTTCCCGGACGGCACGTCCCGTCCCGTCCCATTACTCGTATAACCACTTCTGGAGAGAGAACGGAGAGAGATATCGATAAGCGGTTTTCGGCATTGGTTAAATATCGTTGGGCCGCTAGAAGTTGATGATGTCAGATCCACCCCCCCCCCACCTCCCTTCCGCCATTTTGGAATACCCCCAATTTTTGTGTTTGAATAACTCAGCCCCTATGGCATCGATCGGGCTAAAATTTTAGTATGTTATAGCTGGGCCTAAGAGCTTTTGACCAATACCAAACTTAACCCCCTCCGACCCCACTGACCCGAGCTAGAGAGGGTCAAAAATTCAATTTTCAAATGGTCATATCTGGCTTCTAATTATCGGAATTCGAAAAATTTCGGTTTTTTTGGAAAGCTCTTTGCATGTATTTTGGAAATTGCTACACCCCAATTTCATACGGTTTAATCGAAAGTCTGATTAATCGAAAAATCGGTTTTTGATTAATCGATCTCAAATATTTCGAAAACTAGACGATGCTTTTTGTTTAAATTTTAATATGTTGTAGCTGAGATCACGGGCTTTCCAACGGTGGGTCGCACTCCTCCCTCGATGTTCCCTGACCCGAGCTATAATCAAAAATGTCTTTACCGGACTGCATTTTCTGTATTTATAAAGGGATTTCGATGAAACTTTAGCATATATTGTATCTGAGAGCAGGATCTTTCTAATAATACGTCCCATCCGTCTCTACCCCAACCCACTGTACCCCGACCCTTACTATACCCATATGGACCGGACTGTATGTCTCTATCACTTATGTTTATTAACCGATTTAAATGAACTTTCTTTTCTTTTGTTTGTCTTCCTCACTCAAACTATTTAAAATAAAATGACCAGTGATAAGCCCAGATAAGCTTATGGTAGCTGGGATTCTTTACAGGGGACCTCGATATGCGTGCAACTCAGGGTGCGTGCAACTCGGAATGCGTGAAAATTCGATTGTGAGTTGAATTTTGGGGGTAAAGAATCGCGTCGAACCAATTTTATTCATTTCGACCGACAGAAACAGTTTACTCGACGCGATTCTTTACCCCCAAAATTCAATTCACAATCGAATTTATACGTATTCCTTCCGAGTTGCACGCATTTCGAGGTCACCTGTAAAGAATCTCAGCTACCATAAGCTTATCTGGGCTTATCACTGTTTTTTTTTTTCATTTTCAAGTGAAATTTTTGCACATTTCAAGTATAAATGGAACTTTGAATGGTAGAATTTCCTTGATAGCCGCCCTACTTTTTTCGACCCTATAATTTTCAGTGACCCGAATTTTTTTTCACTGTGAATTTGGTGGATATTTTCTTGGAACAGAAAGCTTCCTACGCAATAATCCTTTTCGTAAATTTGAAGGATACCTTATGCATGAAGAAAATATGGCAAATTTCAAGGAAAATGTGGTTTTTTCTAGGAAAATCTCCAATTATAGTCCAATTGGAAATATTTCTACACATTTTACTGCTCGATCTCAAAGAGAGAGCAGTTACAATCTGCTATTTATCAACTTAGCACCGTTCTGGATTCTGGAGCTTAAACGGCAAAAGATATCAACTTCCGGTCTTCGGTGACCCCCAACAAAAACAATATCTCTTGATACTATTTTCCCCCAGCTCCTTCAACTCCTCCAAACATCTCAAAAGACCATGGAAAAAAATTCACGAAGTGCTCTATCTCGTGCGTTCGAGCATTCCGTAAAGCTGGAACGTTTTACCTATTTTTTTTTTGGAAAAAAAAATTTTACAAAATTGTTAAGATGTCTCAGAATTTTGACGCGATAAACTTTAAGTTTGTTCGGGAGATATGTTCAGAAAATCAAATTCCTTTAAAAGTAAAAAAGGGAATTAATGAAATACGTATAGGGGAAAGCGTGCTATATTCGGACAACTTAAGCTTAGGACAATTCAATTTTTTCACTAAGTTCCTTATGGATTTCACCCATAACTCTTTTCTGAAAATTTTAGGCATTGGAATAGCTAGGGTGAGTGTGCCAAATTTCGGCATAGTTTCATGCAAGCGCCAAAGTCTCAATTTTGAAATGTAATATATTTAATAGAAATTGATTTTTTCATTCCTTCTACTTAAGGAGTGCTGCTTAGAACCTTGTAGATTGTAGACAGTTTATCGTCTTTATTTAATTTAAATTCATTCTTAATAACATTTTAAAATGAATAAAAATGTAGACATAGCTTTGGTGCCCTATTTCGGCCACCTTCATTCTCGTAGTTCCTTGCCCTTCGAGAATTCTTCAAATGTCTTTTTCACGTCATCTCGTTTGTCGAAGCTACATTTTTTTTGTTATTTTTTTGCATTGTATAATCTCTGGAGTATGTAAAAACTAAAAATTCATGAAAATTCGAGGAACAAAAAAGGTGGTCGGAATTGCAAGCTGGCCGGAATTTGGCACAATCTATTAAAATACAATATTATAATGGGCCAAATTAATTTATAACACTTTGAAAAAAAAAATGATTTGTGCAAAGCATAAATCGTTCGAAGGTAGCGCGCTTTCCCCTACCTTTTTTGGGAGGCTTATTTGATCATTTCCTTATTTAATTTCTCTTTTTTTCCAGCCCTCTGTCCTTTTTGCCGGGGAACACACTCATGCTAATTTTTACTCTACTGTTCACGGAGCCTACCTGAGTGGTCGCACGGCTGCCCAGATCATTCTCACTCCGGATTCTCCGCAGGAAATTGTGATGGAATCCGATAGCACGGATCTCAGTGCCTGGATTCAGGGCATTTCGCTGGATTAAATCCCACAAAATAAGGGATAAAGACGTATCTCGATATTTCTTCGTGCTTTTTACATGAGAGAGAGAAAAAACCACATAATTGTAGATTTTTTATTTGTGTATTATGAGAAGCAGCATTTTTTCTAGTCGGATGACTTTTTTTTTATTTAAAAAAAAAAGATTACCGTTATTTAAGGCTTTTTAGAATGAGTTAGTGAGACAAACCACTATCTGAAAATAAAGTATTGTTAAAAGATATGCATTGTTTGCAATTTGGGAATCGCAAAGGAGGCATTTCAGGTGGATGGACAGGTAAAAGACTTGATTACAGTTTCACAAGCTCTTTATATCATTTCATCGTGTGTGTGTGTGTGTGTTTAAAATCTTAAATATATAAAACGATGTGTAATTAAAGCATTTTTCCTCACGTCCCTTAATTTCTTCCATTCTCATATCCTTTAAATTGGATTTTCTCTCTTTGAAATAATACAATAAAAAACCATTAGTACAATTAAAACAAACATGTTTCCCTATCGCATTTTCTTTTATGGCAATCAGAATTTTTTTTCCTTGTAAAAAAAAATAATTCAGAAAAACTGTAAATAACAAATTATATCACTTTCGTTTCCATTCTATGAGGTAGAAATCGACAAGCTTTGTATGATTTTCCTTTCCGTAAAATCATTTGTAAATTTCTTTTGCCTACATTTTCATAAAAATATGAAATTTCTGTAGATTCCTCATATCATTTTCTGGTTTTTTTTTTCATCTTTTTATACACAGACAAGACATAAGAGAGGTTGTCTTAATTACATTTTTAACATCATTTCTACAAACTATTTTTTTTCTTTTTGTAATTTTCTCACTTCTACATGATAAAAAATATATGTTTTTCATTTTTTTTTGTATCGTTTCCATTTCACAATCTTTTTCATTCACTGTAAACTTAAGTTCCGATTCTACCTACACGTTTGGTCGTAAAAATTTCATCATTTCTTCCAAAAAAAAAAGAAAACAAAAAATAGACGATTCATCTTTTTCTCACACTCAAAATTACTCTCCCTTTCTCTTTCTCTGTATGTCCCTTCTTTTTATTCTTTTTTTGTAACATATCGGTGCATTTTACCGAAAACCATTAAATTTTTCATCAAAAATACGTTGAATTTCTGTGAATTACATCCCATGTAATAGTTTACAATTAGACATTTATTACAATTCTTTTAAACAGAAACATTTTATGGCAAATATTTTACTGATGAGCAAAAACACTCCCTTTCGTCTGCGAATTTATTCTAACGTAAAAATTTGGAAAAGTTTATAAAAATAATTAAAAGCTTACGCATGAAGCGTTCACACAAATTGTTTATAGAGCGATGTAAGTATATAAGCGCCTCTAGTGGTGATCAGAGAAACTTCCAATGTTCTGAAAGTTGAGACCCACACTGAGAGAAATCCGAAAAAGTTAAAATAATATTCCGGAAATGTTTATTTTACCCTGCAGTATTGATCCTAAATCGGTGTAAATATTATGCTTTTTAGGTGTATTAGGGGTTAAAGTTACCCTTTTTCATGTTAATTTTACCCTCAAAAAGGTGTTGATTTTAGATTTATGTGTAGATTTAGAAATGTTGATATATTTTTTCACCTAAAAATTGTTAAAGTTACGAGGAAACAAAGTTAATCGCACCCCTGTTTTTTTCTCAGTGCACGAAGTTAGCTATCCGTTGCAGGTAAGATTATGTTACTTTACAGGAAATAATGACAATAAAGCAGTTTAAAAGCGAAAATCTTAAAAATAGAAACTGTGATAGGAAGAGTAGAGCAGTTTCAGATATAACATGACTTTGGAAAATAAAAAAATATATAAAAATAAATGTTCTGTATTATTTCTGAAAAGTCTGTACCCAAGGGAAACCAACTAGATGAGCTGGACTTAATTATACCTTGAATAATAATAAACGTTTGGCAAATAATCAGGGGATTGAGGTGCTTTTCAACCAGAAAAAACTATCATTATAGGAGACTGGTGTAATATTTCGGACACCTGAAATATCGTCCAATTTGTGTGAAACATCGTTCCCTTCAACAAAATTAATTAAAATTATACAAAAATGTTTAAACATTTTGAATGTTTAATGAATATTATTATCCTTCTAAATATTTGTTCTATTTAGAATTAATAAAAAATCCGTTCTACTTTGAACATTATTCAAATTAAAATTGTCTTTAGTGTGAAAAGGGTTTGAAAGAATATTTTTTAAAAAATTATTAAAATTTGTTTTATGTTCACTCTGACTCTGACTAGTTCTGTGGGTTTTGTAGATCTAGAATGAGATTTCTTATAAAAAATAGACATTTTGTCACCTAATAACCAGTGAGATGATGTTTCTAATATCGTCCACTTGTTTCTGACTTTTAATTTATTTTAGGTTTCAGAATGCCCAGAAACATAAAAACCGTCGTCTCTTCGAATGAAATCCTTTCGAAAGCCTTGAAAGTTCTCGAAAGTATATTATCGTACTTTCTGTACGATATTACATTTTGTCTATAATAAGGTGTCCGATATACCACCAAAAGCAATGTCAGATTTTTTTTCATTTAAGAAATATTTCAAATCTTGAACTGCTCTTCAAGATTCAAAAGAACATTGCTTGAAAAGAAGTAACGAAATATTCCAATTTCTATTTAAAATATAAAACTCCAAAACAGGACAGTGGTTTTTTATATGTTACATGTCCGAAATATTGCCCCATCTCCCAATCTGGTGTTTATCAGGCAATTTCCTTCACATGAAAAGTTTCATTTATAGATTTACCCAGTCCCTAAAGTTCTTTAGTTTCCAAACAATATAAAAGTCGTCGTTTGGATCAACGAATGTCGTAACTTGCTCGCCATCTAAATCTGCAACTCGTTTAAACGGTTTAAACTGTGTAATTTCATATCAGGTTACGAGAATTATTGCTGATATACGAACAGGGTTAATTAGGACAAGGGCTGATTCAAGCGACGAAGTAATTGCAATCATCATCATTTACAAATGCTTATCCCTATTCGGGTCGCGGGTCCAGGACATTAAGATTAACAGCCCACGCCTGTCGATCCTCCGCCACTTTAAGAAAATGTTCGATAAGAAATGGTTCGATCTTAACTATTTCGTCTCTTTTGGGACTCTGTGTACCCAAAACAGCATATGAATGTTCTGTGAAAAACAATGTTTTTTAATTATTTAGAACTGATAAAAATCCTATTCTTGTGGATGATTACAAACTATAAGGATGTCCAGATGTCAGATATTTTTTGTAGGACCTCAATTAATTCCTGAGCTTAGATATTATTGATTAAAAAATGGTAAGTTATTATTAAAAGAAAGAGTTAACTCTTTTCGGACCGCAACATATGGTGCAAGCCAAATTCACCATTTTTTAATCAATAATATCTAAGCTCAGGAATTAATTGAGGTCCTACAAAAAATATTTGACATTTTGGACATCCTTATAGTTTGTAATCGTCCACAAGAATAGGATTTTTATCAGTTATGAATAATTAAAAAACATTGTTTTTCACAGAACATTTATATGCTGCTTTGGGTACTCAGAGTCCCAAAAGAGACGAAAGAGTTAAGGCGCTCCAAGGCAAGATCCTGAATTTGATTCAGCCACCTCGTCCTAGCCCTAGGTCTACCCCGATGTCAAGGTTTCCTCACAATGGCTTGCATAGCTTTTCTGAGAAGTCTTAGTAATTGAAATGATTTTACAAAATCTCGTTGACGAGTTGTCACTAATACCCCAAAATTCACGAAAATTTCTCCTACAAAGAATTTACAAATTAAACAAAAATAAAACCGTGAGTTTAAAGCCCATTTTTATAGTTTTGATTTAATATATCAATAGTATTTGATGATTTCTGTATTTCGGATGTCTTAATAGTTATTTAAACGGACATTTTATCCATACAAGAAAATGCCCTTGCACAATGATCGCGAATCCTTAATAACAATTTGTCAAGGTTAAAGGTGTATGAGCTCTAAAGAACTTATTTCTCAACCAAATGGGTCAAAGTAGGAATCATTGGAAAGGTCTTGGATTCCTGACGGGTCTAAACCGAGTTTTAAAACTGTTATGAACCGCTCTGTATTAGACAGGTAATTAATTTTTGGCTGAGATTCTTAACAATCACGGCTTCAGTTGATAATTGGAAGATTGTACTCAACGCAATTTTAATAAAATTTTGAAACGAATAAATCGATATCAATAGTGTCAATAGTGATATAGGTATGACAACAGTGATAGATATGACAAAGTGAAAAGAACCACTGCAGAAGACGTGAACTCGTGCGTGTTCGATTCTTTTTTCCATGGTTTGCACAACTAAAATTATTCTCATCGAAACAATTAATGCACAACCAATTTAAAGGGCATTAAAGCCATGAATTTGTGATTAGCGGAACGTATTCAGCTTTCGGATGCACCAGGAATCGTATAATTGCATTTTTTTCCAAGAGCGAAAATTTTATTCTATAAACTTATTAAAAAACTTTCGAACAAGAAATTATGTTCAATAAGAACTTTATTGAGGAATCTTAAAAAATGATATATTCTCTTAATGATTTTACAATTTGAAGAATCTTCAAAAGAAATTTAAAAAGGAATAAACACTTTTGAATTGGTAGAATGGTAGAACCGACAGAACGCTCGCTCTACGACTCAAGTGCTAAGAGTTCAAATCTTCGTTGAGCTATAAAATTTCTAGGTGTTTTTTTTTTAAATTGACAGTGCTGGAATCGCATCTTGTTAATTTCTTTGTGAATTTCTACTCGGGACTTATAAAATACTTGTAAATCGTATAAGATAAAAACAAAACGAGAACTGTTTTTCTGCTTTTTCACGAACATTTGTTCGTAAATGTTCGTAAATACACAGAAAAAATTCGTAAAATTTTGTCATTTGTTCGTAAAGTTTTGTCAGACAAACAAAAATGTACGAACAAGAAAAGGAACAAAAATTGCACGTCAAGTGCTCGAGTTTACGAACATTGTTTGTGATAGAGGACAAACTTTTACGTATTTTTTGTGGATTAGGGGAAACTGGGGCACCACCAAACACGGGGTACCACCAAACACTGCGATTTTTTAATCGGATATTGGATATCAGAGGATAAGACCGATAGGAATTTATAGGCACTATAGGGATGCTTGTGCACTGAAGGAATGGTCGAGATAGTCCAAGTAGTTTAGAAATAAAAATTAGTGTTTGGTGGTACCCCGTGTGTGGTGGTGCCCCAGTTTCCCCTATGATTTACATGAATTTTGCAAGCCCCCAGTTAGGACTTCACAAACATTTACGAACAATTTTGCGAAATAATTTTTTCTGTAAGGGAGACTGGGGCAAAAAGTCACAAATCGAAAAATTCAAAATTCAATATCTTCTATAGAATTTTTTTTTCTATAGATAGCCTCCAATGACCTTCTTCAATATCGTAAGTTTCTTAGAATTCGAACAAGGAATTTAGAAAATAAAGAATATCGAAATTTTTAGCCCTATTTTTGAAGTATTTTCCTTGCAGAAGATAACAATTATTACCTACTTATTTTCCAAAATTGATGCACTGGTGAATATTTTCTAAATAATTTGGTTTCTTTGAATACCAATCCGTTGTCTATTTTAGAATTTCACAAAAGTTCTTTTCTCCAGAAATCCTTTTATTAAAAATGGTCACTTGGGGTAAAAAGTAACAAAAGGTATAGGAGCAAAAAGTAACAAAAAAGCGAAGCAATTTCTGATGTCTCACGGCGAAAAGAAACGTCATTATCATGTCTCGCCGCTTGTTGTTTGCATTGGTCAAACGATTTGCAGTCTTTTGTGTGTTTTTTTCTAAAATAGCTTGAAAAGCGCTTTTCTCGTTTTCTCACTTTTCTCGAAGAGAAAACGGTGTTTTACAAAGGTGTAGATGAATAAATATTCTATGAAAATATGTCCTCTAGGTATTTTAAAAAAATATGATAATACCCTATGTCTGGTACTATTTGCCCCAGCATTTTTGAGAATAGTCACAAAATGACCTTTTAGAAATTGGCTCGATAAACGTATTTCCTTACAAAATAGAGGAAAATTACTTTCACAAAGTTGTAGAGCGGTAAATTTCCTATAAAACTGCGCTAATTAGAAACTTTTGAAGCGCTCGAGTAGCTTGTAAAAAAATAAAATATCCGTTTTGTGACTTTTTGCCCCAGTCTCCCCTATACTGGGAACTTAGTTCATGATAGATGATAGTGAATTAATTAAAAACGGGCTTGATTTAAGCAGCAATGTGCCACTTTTAGGAACTTTTCTACTCAATGCACTGCGTGCGTCTGACTTAAGTTCTGTAATATCCCCGTTAGAGGGCGTTGCACCCTGCTGAGAAGATGTTCCCAATTCTAAATTCAATTCCATTGCAGTTGACACTCAAAAAAATAATCCAAAACGAAATAAATTTAAAATATTCGCAAATTCTTGGCATTGTTTCTGCTCAACAGTGCTTTGAAAATATTTTTTTTCTTGTGTTGAAAGTACCTTCAAAGAGTTTCTTCCACGACTATTTCCTTTTCAAAGGATCCACTTGATAAAATTTACATATAATTTTAACCATTCATGAAGATTAACACGGCGAAAGAGGGCGATTTTAGCAATAAAATCCTGAAATTGACTGATTGAACGTCAAGATTATAAAGTTTTTTCCCTACAATTTGTTTTTTTTCCTGAAAGAACTTGTGAAAGTGTTCTAAATATCATTAAAATTACTCCCGAAACCTTTAAATTCAGAGGAATCCTCAATGTTAACACTATTCAAATATTAGAATGGCATTCAATCAGTCAAAAATAGAGATATTCTCACCTCAACATTTTTCTTTATGCAATTTATGGTTTTCTTAATAATTTTTTTTAACAATAGATATTTTATGCAAGATATTACGGTAGGTAAAACTTTGAGAATACTCTCTTAAATTTTTTGTTTTGTTTTATTCTCTTAGTGAGAAGAAAAAGCAAAATGAATGATTTAATATTATTTTCATCTTTAAAAAATAAATTGGTTAAATTTACAATATAATTTCCATGTGTTAGTAACAATGAATCACAGATCAGATAAATTAGTAAAATTTATTTTAACATTTTTCCATTCGCTTTTTTTCTTTGTTTTCGGTAGTGAATGATTTTTTTTCTTCATTTCATATTGTTTTTTTTTCTTCTTTTGCTTATTCTGTACGACTGTTTTGTCACTATGTAAAAAAAATATTTGATAGAGTAGTTAAAGTAAACGTTCTTCAAGTTTATAAACAATCTTCCTTACTTTTAAATATAACATTTTATTCTGTGATTTTCTTTGTACCAACATTCGTTCAAAAAATATATCTTTGTATCTTCTTTTTTTTATTCACACTTTTATTTGTTGTCCTTAATTTCTAATCACCCCCAAAAATATGTATTTTTTTTACATTTTTTCCTCACTTTATTTTCATATTGGAGTAAGTAATTAATAACGTTAAATATTACAATAAATATTGAAGAATTTCTTTCATCTTTCCATTCAGGTTTTTTTTTTGTATTTTTTCATCTTTTTATAAAGCAATTACTACAAACTAATCGTGCGTTTTCTTTGTTTCGCAATTCTCTCGTTTTTAATTCTCACCACGAATTCTTATGGAAAAGTGTATTTAATTGTTTTTTTTTGTATATTGAAACATGATATACAGGATATTACGTAGATAAGGGGATCTCCTTGACTTAGCGATCAAGCTGCGAAATGACAAAATGGGGTTATGTTTGACTTAACCTTATTTGTGGAGCTCAGAGGCAAAATTGTACATATCCTATGGCTAAAGCATAGGATATGTTCGATTTTGCCTCTGAGCTCCACATTTGAGAGTTATACAATACGACTATAAGTTTTTCTTCATAATCGAATAAAGATTTTGCCTTTCAAACTGATTCCTAATATCAGAAAATTAACAAAAATTATTAAAATAAGTAAAAAAAAAAAAAAGAAATGGCATTGATATGGCATTGTCGGATTATGCCTAAATACACTTACGACTAAAGCCGAGAGATGGCTTAACGTAATTATGAATCACAATAATGATCAGCCACATTAGGGGAAAGTGGGGCAACTTTGAAAGTGGGGCACCTTTGAAATTGTGCTTTTTCACCTATTTTTAAATAAGTTTGAGCCTTATCATGATATAATTTAGCTGCACAGATTGAGAAACTAAATCACCTTATGAAATGGCTTAGTTCCACTTAAACGTAGGTGAAAACTCCCAATTTCGAAGGTGCCCCATCTCCCCTACCATCAGTTTCTGACTAATCCGTCTCTCGGCTTAACCCGAGAAACGACTTAGTTAGTGGGAAACTTATGAGAATTTAGCCAAATCATTATTTTGATTATAATTACGTTAAGCCATCTCTCGGCTTAAAACACAAGTCTGTCTAGGCCATTAGTATAATGTAACTGTAAAGCTAAATGGCTTTAAAAATCAATAGAAGATTGAGGATATCAATGCAAAAAAAAATATTTGCTGTTTATACGATATGGTCATGTTCTCTTCCATTTTAAATTCTATGTTGAGGTTATATTTAACATAACCTATCCTTCCAATAAATAATTGTTAATTTTTTTGACATGTCTTCTCTTTACCTTTTCATGTCTGCGGGTACTGTAAAGTTCTTGTTCTTGCTTTCCATTCTATGTGACGCGATGAAAATTGTTTTTTTTTTTTAATTTTCACCAGAAGCAATTCAATTGAGGATTGAAAAGCGGTCCTCTGCTTCACAGTTCCGATTTTTCCCATTGAACTACTGAACTTCTGAACCATAAAGGCCTCTACACATTGAGACAAATTTTCGTCAAAACTGCTTTTTTTTAAGAAATCGTCTGCACTGCTGTGAAAACGTCACAATTATGTCAAAAATGCACTTTTTACGAAAATTTTTGCCAATGTGTAGAGGCCTTAAAATGAAAATACTTGATTCAGGATTTCATATTTAGCCATTAAATTAATTCGATTTAGGTTATGTGTGTTCATAAGATAGCAATTGTTTGTGGCAGAGTCCCAAAAATTTAAAACTCATTTTAAATTAATTACTAGTAATTTTAGAAATCCTAAAGGTTTTTTTGTATGTTTTTTTTTTTTTTTTAATAACGGTAGACTCTCTTTCAAATGGGCATTTGAGGCGAAATGTCATCCGATTTATCGATAGATTTGGGCGTCAAAATCTTTGTAAATTCCACAAAAAGCGTTCAATTTATAAAGAATCAAGATGAAATTGGAAGAACTGTAGCAAATTTGAGCAAATTAAGTTTTATAATTAAATGTGAAAATTGTCAACAAAATTTTTGGCCCGATTGAAAAAGAACCGATTGAGCGAGAGACTACTAGGGTAAAATGAGGTAATTTGGAACCATTAACAACTTGGAACACTTGAGATTTTCTCACTGTTTCAGATGAGCAAAGAGAAAACAAAGACTGCAAAATAGAAGAAAAAGACGTTTAAGAAGAAAAGGAACAGATTTCTTCCTTTTGAATGTCTACAACCAGTGAGAAAATCTCAAATGTCCCAAATTGTTCCAAATTACCTCATTTTACCCTATATAATTCAATAGCAAGTCCAGTGCCTCAAAATTTCCTGAAAAGAACCATGGGTCAAATCCATGAAGAACATAGTAAAAAAAATGAATTGTCTGAAATTTAAGTCGTCCGAAGGTAGCGTGTTTCAATATCTTCATTAGAATTATATTTGATGTACTGAAATTTTTAAAATATTGTTGATATTTCTTGTAAAGCTACACTGAGAGAAATCCGAAAAAGTTAAAATAACATTCCGGAAATGTTAATTTTACCCTGCAGTCGGTGTAAATATTACCCTTTTTAGGTGTATTAGGGGTTAAACTTACCCTTTTTCATGTTAATTTTATCCTTAAAAAGGAGTAAAATTAACATTAAAAAATGTTGATATATTTTTACACCTAAAAAAGTTAAAGTTCTGAGGAAAAAATGTTAATCGCACGCTCTTTTTTTCTGAGTGTAGTACCTAGTAGTAGGGCTAGAGCTACTAGTCATGACTACATGCACTTTAGAATTGTGGCCCAGGCAAGTAATCTAATATTGGACTTCATAGTGTTAATTGATAAATACGATAATTCGAAAAGTTTTAGGTTATGTTGAACCTAACCTTTAAAATTCAAGATGCATTTTGTGTAGCATAACCTCGTAACTCTCCGCTCAAAAGAACTTTTAAAAATTATTTGCCCATGACAAAAACAAAATAAATAAGAGTTATTTAAATTGAAAAAATTATAAATTCTAACCTCACTAACAAAACATATTACTGTCATTTTTAATGTAACCTACAACCGTGTAATGTGACCTACGTGTTTATGTATGGTCGCAAAACATACAACTAGTGAAGGAAGATTTCATCGTTTCCGTCCTGAAGGTTAGAATCGACGCTAACACGGCTATGGCCGTATGGTGAGTGATACAAAAATATATAAAGATGACAATAAGTAAATCAATCAATTAAATTATTTTAAAGCATTGGTCAAATTTCGAAATAGAGATTGCATATTTTTGATTTCTGAAAGAAAATTGAATTTTTCATCAAACTTAAAGAAAGTGTTTTTAGGTTATGGCACGCATAACCTCATTTTTTAGATAAACTTTTTTTTACCAAATTATAAGAACATAACCAAGAAAAGTGAATTTTGAAGTTCAGTAATTTTTCATAACCTCACAATAATCGAAATCAAATTGTTTCGCTTTTGCAATCCAAATCTTTGGGTTTTATCCTGTAAAAAATAATCCTTCTAAGTTAGAGTTTTCTCTTCGTAATTTTCAATTTAATCTCTTGGATATATTATCACCGGCTCTCAGACAAATTTAATTTTCCTTTCAGCTACTGAACATTTTCTGTCTTTTTGAGGATAAGTCACATTTCCCAGCAGCGGATCAATACGTAGAAAATCGCTAAGTTGAATAGCCCCTTAAATCTACGTACTAGGTGATATTCTTAATAATTTCACCTATATTAAGAAAAGAAACTTTAAAAATGACATAGGCCCAAAAGCTACGAATCTGAATAAGTATTCAAACTTAAAAAATCTCTCAATTTAGTTCATTAAACTTAAAGATCAAAAATAACCTCAAAAAAAAAAATAATAGTAAATCAACTTGACTATCTTTTCTTTACAATTATACTCCATCTTGACGCCTTTAAAGCAGTAGAAAAAATATTTGGTTTCATTAAATCCTAACTGGTTTTTTTTTTCTCCTTAAAAAATCCATCACTAAAACCTAATTTTATGGTGGCACAACAACAAAAAAATAGTAAACAAAACAGTAAAAAAAACAAATCATTAGAAATATCCTGGCTTTTAACAATCAAAGGTACTCTTCTCTCCTTATACAAATTATAAGAAAAAGATATAAACTCAGTAATAGAAATTAAAAAAAAAAAAGTAAACTGCTTATCAAGTAAAGAAATCAAGTAAATGTCCTCCTCTTAAAAAATGGACAATTACTCATCCTTTCATAATTCATCAAGACCACCATTTGGGTCCCCTGCCTTAACTCGATCTAGAATTTTGTTGACAAACTCCGTCGAGCTACCAGCAATTTTCACTTCTGCAAAAAAAGAAACAACACACAAACAAAGAAGGAGTGCATTAGTAAATTGATACCTTAGTAGATCATATTTTCCATTGAATTACTTGTTGCTGATTTGACTATCTTGTCAATTTGTTGACTCGATTCTTCTGTGTTATCAGATACTGGTTTGCTGCATTTCACAATCAGGACCTGCTTCAACTGCTGAAGACCATTAATCAGTCGTTCTGGTAAAAAAGACATAGCGGGAGCAAGAAAGAGAGCAAATTTGCCATAGAGTGATTAGAAATTGTGCATAAAATTACACAATAATAATTATAATTTGCAAACTGATTGGATGATTGACACTCACTGTGCTCATGTTCCAGTCCAAACAATTTTATCTTATTCGCCTCATGTTGCGCCTTCTTCTTCAAACGACACGCACGAGACGCCAATTTGTTCTTCTCCTTCCTCGTCTTTGGTCTCACATTGAAAGGCAACTCACTCACTGGTGTCATATCATTAATGATCCTCCCCAATTTATCCAATTCCTTCCCAATATTGTTCAATTTGCGCGGATTTGGCGTCAAGTCATTACCATCACCCTTTCTGGCCTTTCCGCTGTGCTGCTCCGAAAAAAATATTAATAACGACACTTTAGTTTTATTGTTAACATATTATTAACAATTTAGCAAAGTTCTACATTCATATCTCTCTTAGCAATGAACAAAAAAATCAATCATAAAATGATTATAACAACTCCACTATGAATCGCTGGAAATTGAACAGCCGAAGAATAATTGAAACATTTCATGTAAAATTATGCGACTCTTCATTGAGAGAAATCCGAAAAGGTGAAAATAACATTCCGGAAATGTTAATTTCACCCTGCATTATTGATCCGAAATCGGTGTAAATATTACCCTTTTTAGGTGTATTATGGGTTAAAGTTACCTTTTTTCATGTTAATTTTACACTTAAAAAGGTGTAGAATTAACATTAAAAAATGTTGATATATTTTTACACCTAAAAAATGTTAAGGTTACGAGGAAAAAAAGTTAATCGCACCCTCTTTTTTTTCTCAGTGTTCAGAACATCGCAACTTTGCGTAACTGCTACTACGGGCCCTAGTATTGCAAAACATTTTACGGCATTGAGCTCAAACGGCAAGAGATATCGACTTTCGGTATTCGACGACCCCCTCCCCATAAGTCAACATTATCTAGGACAATCTTTTTTCCTTTCTTCCCTCCAGGCCTTTTTTTATTCATTTCTAAAACGGCTCATAGATTTTTTGTATTTTCCAATTTCTTTTTTTAGAGGTAGTCAAGGCGAATATTTCGTCCTTGGACACCTATGTTCGAAAAATTTTCGAAGGTCAAAGTTTAACCACTTTTGAGGGCCTATTTTTCAACCGATATGCTTAAATTTGGATTTTTTGAAAGGTCTTGAAATTTCCAACTCGACTGTATCGGACTTAATCAATAGTGAAACGATATTATACCCGTAAAAGTTTTATTTCTTATTTCGGAATGGTTTTTTTTTAAATTTATCAATTAATTTAATGGGTAGTAAATCAATATGAAGCCAAAAAGCATGCGAAAAGATAATTCATATTGGTAGCACTTTCTCGTGAGTTCGAGCACTACGCAAAGTAGTGAATAATACATTTCGTGTTAAGTATTTTCACCCCTCAACCCTGTGATATATCTTATATAACATCCTTTGAACTTTAAAGGCAGGCTCATATTCTCTGATAAAAATCTTTAAATTTAAAATATTAAATTTCTTAGGGAGCCACGTAGGTCAAAAATACTGGACAATGCCATAATTTTTTAAATTTTTTTTTCTACGTAATAAATTTTTATTAATACGGATTAATCCGGATTTTTATTAATCCGGATTACGCCAATCCGGATTAGAGAGCGGGCACCTGTACTATGAAAAATCTTGCCAACCGAAAAGTTTTTTTTTCTTTTTTTCAAAAAACCATCTTCAAAAATCAGGTCCCAATGGCTGAATTTTTAAAATTTTGAAATGAAATTTTAGAAAATATACTTAAATTGTTGTGGTTTATATACCTATCTAAGAGCTTAAATTAAAAAAAAATATTATATTGAAAAATTATTAGAGAAAAATATGCTTTTTTTTAACCTTTTTGACCCACGCAACACCTTAATGATTTTTTCAAAATTGTTTTATTTAAAAAGTTTGACGGTAAACGAAATATCTCCTAGGACTTTCCGGTCGGGTTTATAAAAGTAAAGTCTCAATCAATAATAAATCGGTATTTGATTTAGGGGAGACTGGGGCACATGTAACCATTTTCAATAGATGCAAATTTGAGGTGATTTTCCAAGGACACCGTGATTTTTTGGAAAATCTTTCTTCGCTCATGTTTTACTCTTGGGTATAGGCAATACATCGAGGGTAATGCGGGTGCTGGAAAACAATTGAGTTTTCCATAAAAATAAAATTTGTCTCACTGTGCATTTTTCTCTTTTCACAAAATACCTGGGGTAGAAGTAAACACTTTCTGGGGAGGATGTAAACACCCTTTTTTCCACCCTTGAAATTAACTTTGCAGCACTTTCAATTATTTTAATTACTTAAGAGATATATAAAGACTATTTATTTTTCAAAAAATCACTACAATTTTTACAAGGAATATTAAAATAGGAAAAAAACTAAAAGCATGCAAATTAAAGACATTTTTCAATGGATTTTCCCCATATTTTGACATCATGTGACTTCTTATTAAACACAGCGCCACCAATTTTTTCGTAGTCAATGAATTAGACATTTCGCATGAAGGTCAATTTCCCGGTCATTTACCTATTCATTTTGTGAAATTGAAATTACCTGTTTACATCTACCCCAAATGCTGTTTTCTGACCAATTATTAATTCTTTCAGAAAAATGAGAATATCAATTTCTCTAGTAAATGCATTAATATAATCCTAAAAGATGTAGGAAAGAACTGATATTGCTACATTTCGATTATTCTACACAGTTTTTAATTTCCAGGTGGAAATCCAAATGACCAAAATAATCGAAATATCAACATTTTCAGGAAAAATGATTTTTATTCTTAAAGTATTAGGATTTTATTGACCAATTAATTTGTGGACATACATCCCCATGGTATCTATGAATGCTTATGGGTTTTATCCTCTGGAGTCTTAAAATTAATGAAAAAAATCATGGTGTTTACAATTACCCCAGTTTACTACTGCCCCAGTTCCCCCTATGTTTCTCGAATAGTGCAATTTATTTTGTCGTGAAGATTTTTAAAGCCTAGGGTCCAAACAAAAAGAGATATCGGCTTACGATCCTTCGTGAGCACTTAGTTCGTTTATGTCCATGACCTGCGGTCATAATCCGTGTTATTAAATTTCCATCACATATAACTGACCGAACAAGATTTTTCTGTGATTCAACAAGATTCCGGTGGGGACACCGGAAATCGTCGGGAAAATACAACTGACTCAGGGAAAACTCATCAAATTTTTCCAGAACTTTCGGCTCAGTCTTCAAGCCTTCATCGGTAGTGGTCAAGTCTATCAAATGTTCTCTGAGATTCGTTCATTAATTGGGTTCTCAAGACCGTTTTTCACAATTTTCTTCACTTTTCTTCTGATGAAAAACGGTGTTAGAGAAATTCTAGAACATTGTAAAAAAGTGCCCCCATTCCCTCTACATGCCCTGTGAACATCCTGACCCAATTAATGAACGAATTTCACGAGAACATTTGAAAGACTTGACCACTGATGACGGCCTGGAGACCGAGCCGAAAGCTCTGGAAAAAGTTGATGTGTTTTCCCTAAGTGAGTTGTATTTTCCCGACGATTTCCGGAATCCCCATTTCGTTAACTATATTACGTCGGTTCATGTTTTACATAATGTTAAAATCTTCTAAAATTATTTCATATCCAATTTGGATTTGGCGTCAAAAGTAAAAGGTCAAAGCCTTTGAAAATGCACAACCTTCCACAATTTTGAATTTTGGTTAGACTTTCTAATCAATGATCTATGAACCGATAGTGAACCGATATGGGCTCAAAATCTGCGAGAAAATAAGTCACTGAGTGCTTTATCACTTAAGTTCAAGCATTAAATTCAAGCAACTGTAAAGCTGGCACCCTTTGACCCTGTTTTAACCAGTAATAATTCTATATAAATTTTTTTTGAGATAATTCAAAAACTGTTAGAAAAATTATGTTTAATACGATTTTACAGAATAAATAACTATTAATTATTAATTTAATAATAATTTTAACTGCTTGACCTCCAAAAGAGAACAGTTTTAACAATCGTGTTTTTTTTTCAACTTCTCTCCATCCTAGCAGCCAAATGTTAAAAGATATTGTCTTCCGGTCTTCGGTGACCCCCCCCCCCCCCCACAAGTCAACATTCTCTATCTAACTTGCCCAAATTACCCCCCCCCCCCCCTCCTAACCCCTCCAAAAACATGTTTTTTTTTGACATTGCAAACAATTGGTCCTGGCGATTTCTTTCATGTTTGGATATGTTTTGGAGGTAGTCTAGCTGAACACTTTATCCTCCTACACCTATCACCGGAAAATTCACCATCTTGAATTATTCAAGGTCAAAGGTCAACCACCCTGGAGGGCCTAATTTTCAACGGATTTGGTTAAATTTGAACTTTTTTGAAAGATCTTTTAATTCTGAACCCGAATGCATTGGCCATAATCGGTCATGGATCGGGAAAGTAACGGTAATAGATTTATTTTCAAAATACTGTTTTTCGCATTTTTTCAGTCTTTTGACCCATATAAAATTTAAACGATAAGAGATATCGACTTCTGGTCTTCGATGACCCCTCCTCAAATGACCTTATCTTGAACCCAACCTCTTTAGTTTTCCCCCCTCCACCTTCATGCGTTCCCTATCCCCCAAAAATAGGCAAAAATGAGTTTTTTTAATTTTGCAAAAAATTGGCCCTGACGATTTCGTTTATTTTTGGATATGTTTTGGAGGTAGTCTAGCTGAACATTTAGTCCATAGACACCTATCACCAGAAAATTCGCCATCTTGAATTATTCAAGGTCAAAGGTCAACCAACCTGGAGGGCCTAATTTTTTAACATACAACAGAGAATATAAAAATTGATAAACAAATTTGCGGCCGAAAATTAGCTCTTAAAACTGACTTTTAAATTTAGTATTTTAAATTAAGATTAAACGATTTGATTGTCAATTAGGGGGAAGTGAGGCACATTTGAATTCAGGGCAGCTTTGAAATTGAGATTTTTCTCCTATTTTTAAATGGAATTGAACTTTATCATAATGTAATTTAGCTTTAAAAACAAATTGTGGAGCTAAATTACATTATGATATGGCTCAAATCCATTTAAAAATTGGAGAAAATTTCCAATTTAAAAGCTGCCCTGAATTCAAAGGTGCCCCACTTCCCCCATATTTTAGAAAAAATATAAATATATATTTTTAAAAATTTTGTTTTAGATAAAAAAAAATTGAAAAATTCAAACGCAAAATTGGTAATTGTATTTTAGTTAAATTTATTGTGGACTTACCTTAATTCCTCGCACAGAACAGTGTGGACTGAAGACGGGATCTGTGACCTCATTCAGTACATGAGGGTCCTCAATATGTGTCTTAATCACCAATCTCTGTCCCTTGGGCCCCTTGGCTTGCACATTGTACTGCCAGAAGAAGCGCTCCTTCTTGCTGCCACTGGCCCCGTTGCCCTTGGATTCGTCATCAGAGTCATTGTCCGTGGAATAGTCCTCGTAGTGATCACTATCGTCATCAGAGTAACCCTCATCTTGGGAGAAATCTGGCGCCTCGGGACTCAAGACACCCCCCGTGCTCAGGGATGACGTAGATCCAGCTTCAGCCATGCTTCCTGGCAGATTAGGCCAGATGTTTAGATGGTATTCGTCAAGGGGAACGAGCGCATTCTTACCTGTTGACAGAAGATGTTGCCTGGGTTCCCGCCTCTGCCAGATTTGCTCCAATCCAAGATGCGTCGGTGCAGATGATGACAATCTGGACGAGGCGAAGCTCTGATTGGACAATACATGGCTCATACCACGATTTCGTGGACCCGGAGCACCGGGACTAAGGGCATTACCGGGCATAACTAAACCCGATGAACGTGGCACGGATACAGAGACGGAAGCCTGCGAAGTGTCTTTGCGCAAGAGATCATGAAGAGTGGATCTCTTGCTGTGGGAAGTGCTGGGCTTTCCGCTACTCTGACTCTTGGGTGGTGGTGTAACGGAATTCTGTAGCAGGGAGGAATTACTGCTGTGATGACTACCCGGGGAAAAGGCAAGACTGGAGTTGAGTGATTTGGTTGGTGTGAATGCGTTGGTGTCAAAGGGACTAGATGAGGTATTGGTGCGTTCGTCATACAGAGCATCGCGTCCAATGGAAATTGTTGGAGATTGGAGAGTGAAGAGATTTAATTGCTGCGTCAGGGGTTGATGTAGACTCCCCACAGAATTCAAACTGCCCGACTGATTAATCCCCATGGATGGCTGTGGTGACAGGGATGAATTCAGTGGGCTGGTCGTGGCTGTTTGCATCTGGTGCAAATTGTGTCCATCCATCATGTACGATGGCTCCTCCGGCAGAATAAGATCATCTATATTCAGGTCCTCTAAAAGCGTATCATCATTAAGTTCAGCCAATGTTGGACCTTTGTTTTTTTGTTATTTCGTGCGTTTCAAACATTTTTTTTTTGGATCACAAGTGTTATTTTTTTTTTTTTGATGGGGGATTTGAGAGAGAAAGAGAAAAACCTCAAGTGAGTTAATTAGCCCGACACCTCGACACCATCAAGTTGCAATGTTACATTGAAAGTATAACAAAAAAAAAGAAATATACAAGACATCCAACAAGAAATAAATAAGAATTTTCTAATGAAAGAAGCCAAAACAAAGCATCAAAAATGTAACAAAATACTCTTCAATTTTTTTCTCTATGCTTTATGCCTTATAAGAAAATCAAATGAAGTAATCAGCAAAATTGTGGGAAAATCCCCTATTTTGCTGCCTCCACTATGGTACTCTCATCACTCTCATATTAATCTTTGACACTCTTTGATGCTTTATCTCAAGAGTTTTTTTTTCCATCAACGTACAAAATATACAAAAATATTTCAATAGCTATCATCAAAGTCTTTTAAATAACAAAACATTTTCAGAAATGCAGAAAATTTTGTGCAAATTTAACCAATTTATATGACAAGACATTTAAATAAAAAATATCGCTTGCAAAAACATAATAAAACTCAGACAAAATTATATTTTTTTTTTTTGCAAAAATTCATTCCATAATTTATTACTCGTTTCTTGATAACAAGGTTACATTTCAATGCATTCAATAGATAAAAAATTAACCCTTAATAACCACAGATTGATAATTTATGTTTTACTTCCCGGAATGACTAATTATTTTTATAAATGAATTTACCAAAAACAAAAAAAAAAACATAATTTACCAAAATGGTCAAGTGGTGATAAAGCCCCGTTAAAAGATCGTTACAAAGCAATAAAGCTTTGCGAAATTCTTGTTCTTGTGAGTTAAATGCTCCAAAAAATTCCAGAAGATTTTTTTTTTATTTTAAAAGTCTTTAAATAAGTTTTCTTCGAGAATATAATTCAACTAATCAGTACCGATTTATAGATCACTTGATAACTTTACTAATAACTTTACATAATCAGTTTATAATCGCTTTGAGTTAGGGTAAATTAAGCTAATTCAAAACCTTCTTCAAATGGAAATTTTTTGCTACTGCAAATGGAAATGTCACTGTTTTCATGATAAATACAGTACTAAATTGCTATATTTATATATTTTCTATACCTCAGTTTCATTATTTAGTTAATTTTGCTCTAAATAAAGCGAAAATCCATTCATATTCACAAATTTTAATTTGTTAATTTCTTCGAAAAATTAAAAGTGTACCTTTTCACTATTAAATTTTCATCGATCGACCATGTTTTCCAATGAAAAACACAATAAATTGACTGTTGTTTATTCGTTTTGTTTAACATTTATATCATATTTCAGGCTAATTTTAATTAAATTAAGTACTAATCTTTATTATTAACTGTACGTGAAGTTTTCAAATGAAATAAACCTATTTCGTGAACAAAAAGAGTTTTTCTGAAGTGTCTACAAATGCTTCAATAGGAAACCCCGGAAATATGATTTTTTTGGAGAGATTTTCTTATTGTTTTAGATGGGAAAGGTAAAAAACCAGGAATAAGAACAAATCCTGCACTCAAGAGCAACTCAACAAGATTTTGGAAGCCCTTCGTCACGGTTTCACTTACACTGTGTCCAATTAGAAACTTTCCCTTGTCTCCATTTGGATTAATTTGTTTCCAATAGAAGCATTTTACACTCGCGTATTTTTCTTGTATTTAAGAAGTTTTCAAATTATATCTAAAGAATTTTCACTAAACAATAACATTCTAGAAGAGTCAAGGAGCAAATTTATGTAATTCTGTTCAGAAAAAATATGAATTTAAGTCTTGAATCTTCTGTCAAAGTTAAAGCGTCTGGAAATGGTTTTGAATTAGGACATTTACCCTATGTCTTTCAGATTTATCAGGGATTCCAAGACCATTCTAGTGAAATCAAAATTGCTCCAATCGATTGAGAAATACGTTTTCAAGTGCTATTTTAATTTTTGCCCTTGAAAAAACTTGGATATTTTTTTAGGTTAAATATCTACGGATATATTCTTTTCTATATAACATACGATATTAGGTGAGATTCTTAACAATCTCACCTACTATAATCCTAACAAAATTTCATGTCGTCCGATCGACCTCAAATTTGGCCAAAATGTGTTTCAGCACTTCCTGATCACGAATATATATGTGGCTAATTTACGTTCCCGGCCGGCCGGCCGGCCGGCCGGCCGCTCTTTGGAGCTTAATAGCTCCTAAACTAAAAAAGATATCGACTTGCGGTTTTCGGCAAAGGTTATATATCGGGTGAAAATTGCAACTTGGTGCATTGACCCCCCACCCCCCACCCCCCACCCCTCCTTCCGCCATTTTGAAGACCCCCCTTTTTTTGTTTTCTCAATAGCTCCGCCCCTATGGCATCGAGCGGGCTCAAATTTTAGTATGTTATAGCTGGGCCTTAGAGCTTTCCATCAATACCAAACTTAAGGTCCCCTGACCCCCCAGACCCGAGCTATAAGGGTCCAAAAAAAATGTCTTAAAATGGCCATAACTCCGGTTCTAATTGTCAGAATTTAAAAAGTGAGGGCTTTTTGGAAAGCTCTCGTGAAATGCCACTTCCTCTTCTAACATCGCAAGTTCATAAAACCACCGCTAGGGGCGCTATTATTAAAAAGAAAATTTTTAAATCTTATAAGTTAAATAACTCAAAAATTCCATTGTGCATCGGGCTGAAAATTTAGTATGTTGTAGCCGTTGATTATACCTATCAAACAAAAAAACCTTAAGTCGATCCATAACCCCTGACCCGAGCTATAAGGGGTCAAAGTTCGAACATTGACCGGCCTCTATCTCCGGTTCTAATTAACATATCGACCTAAATTTTACCTTTTTGGTTTCGTCTCGATGAGCACTTTCAGATGGAAGTTCAAAAAGTCGCCACAGGTGGCGCTGTGATAGCGACAAAATTCATCGAAATTCAAAGTCACTTTTCTCAAAAACGGCATTGTGCAAGTTAATGAAATTTTAGTATGTTGTAGTCCAGTCTAGAACGTTTCCAAAATGGTGCGTAAGTGCGCTGTGGTTTCAATAGAACCGGAGATATGAGGGGTCAAAGTTCACAAAATTCAAAAAATCATATCTCCGGTTCTATGTGACCGATTTTGATGAATGAGGGCTTAAACGAAAGATCTCACCAAATGCTACAACTTTCTAGAACATTTGAACTTTGTGGGACCAACACCAGGGGCGCCACAGTCGAAAAACCAATTTCAATATCACATAACCTCAATTATCTGGACTGTCGCTGAACCGATTTTGATGATTACTTCGACATAATTGTAGAGCACATTTGTCTCTACATTTCCTCTATACATCATTTTCCGCTCAGACTACGCTATCACTCCGATTTTGCCGTTTAAGTGTGAAAAAATTGATTTTTCCCATAATAACGCTTTGAAATCACTCAGATGCCAATTTGACTGCCTCTACTCCACCAAGACACTTAAAATAGGGGTTTAAATGGAAAGTCCCACAAAATACAACAATTCCTTGATATAGTTGAAGTTCAACAAATGACTACTTGGGGAACTCTGGATGAAAAAACGAGTTAAGAAACAAAAAACCTCGCTTATCTTGGCTTCTGAGTAATCGATGAGATCATGTTCTATAGGAAAATTATAGAGTACATTCTGGTCTACATTTCACCCATATAACACTTTTCTGTCACTCCATCCAAATCTTTGATATTTTGGTTTAAATACAAAATTTGTATAATTTCACGAATTTGATTCAAGATAACTGAATGGCGTCTCCCAACTTCAGCTCTAAATCGAATTTGCATGCACTCCGAGTTAGCTCACGTTAAGAATCTCACCTACATAAGCCGGTTAGGATTATCTGTCCTTTTCATATGTTTTCTTAAAATTAATTAATGAAGACTTGAGGAAATGTTGCCCAATAGGATTTTATTTTACTTAAATGAATTACGTTTTTTAACTCCTTAAAGAGAGCCGAAAGAGCAATACTTTTTTTTTAGATCCCTGGAAATTTCCAACCCCCACCCCACACCTCAGGAATCTGTTTTTTGATAATGTTCATCAATAAGAAAATTTCTAACATAGCTATATTTCGTGCTGGTTGTCCATAAAAAAACGTTTAGAGATAGCGTTCGTAATTCTTTCATTTCGGAGAAAGCCTTATAAAGTCGATTCAAATATCACTAATATAACCTTTATACAGTAGACTCTCGCTCAATCGGCTTTTTTTCAATCGGGCGAAAAATTTTGTTAATATTTTTCACGTTTAATTATGAAGTTAATTTACTCAAATTCGCTGTAGTTCTTCCTATTTTATCGTGATTCTTCATAATTGAGCGCTTTTTGTGGAATTTACAAATGCTTTGACGCCCAAATGCTTTGACGCCCACTGGATGACATTTTGCCCCAAATGCCCAATTGAGAGAGAGTCTACTGTATTCTCAATTCCTTCCCTATAAAACTATCTTTTTTAAATGGTTCACAGATTTCCTGGGAGGACATTTCGTCTATACTTGATAATATCCTTTCAATATTCCTAAAAAATATGTCTTCAAGATCTAAGCTTAAAAAAGACTCTAGAGAGCGTGTTTCACAACCGATTTGATCATGTTTGAATCCGTTGGAAAGGTCTTCAAGTCCCTAAGAAGTCTAAACATGTAATGCACCGGCTATGAATCAATTATAATTTTTACCCTAAAATGTAACTCTAAAGCATGAGTCAATTGAACTGCAACTAAATTTAGATTGCTATAACTTTGCAACCGTTCGGGACAACATGCTCAAATTTTGCATAAAGTTAGTTCATTTTATTGGTTACAAGCTCACAAAAGCATTTATGAAATATTATGCGATTTTTTTTATCTGTAATGGCACTAAAACATGATGGCGCGATTGCTCTATATTTCACCTGAAAGGTTCCAATGGTTATCTTTAGGTCCCTTCAAGACCTGAATGGAATTAAATCTTTTGAGTTTTGAAATATAACTCGATACAGGGATACTGCCTGCATTATAAAATTCTATGGTGGATATCGAAAAAATTGCATCATTGTCAACGTTGTCAACCATCGTCCTTAAGATGAAGAAGCGTATCGAACAACTGAACGAAATCCGTGTCATAGCTCTAGAAGACAAACAGTCCATGAGACGCACATATCGCAAATAACCATGAGACAAATATCTGAGAAGGACCTCTATACAAAGTCTTACAAATTCCAAAAACCATAAAATTTTATCGATTTTCAAGAAAAAGTTATACTCGATTGGGTGAATGAGTTGCTTCGCTTGGTCGTTAGATGTCAATTGCCGAAGATCTGCTTCTCTGATAGGCAAAATTATCCAATTGAGTAATCTGTGAACAAGTAACTGGTTGTGTCTAATGGCCTCTACAAACTAGGAGCAAAATTTCTTTAAAAATATCAAAAAAAAAATTCCCCTATCCTTGTAGGCAGAAACGTCAATTTTTTTTTAAAAAAAGGCAATTTTTGACGAAAATTGCCGTAAATCGTGTGGACTTCCGCGATGTCAAATTATCGCTTTCCTTTGGTATTTTTGAAGTATGAGGATCAATGTGTATAGGAAAAAAGTCCTGAAAGAAGCTCTGAAGCCGTGAGTACACAAGAAATCGGTTAGAAATAGTGGAGGTTCCAATAAGCCTCGGAACCATTACAAAAATCTCGCGTCAAGGAAGATTGGCTAAAAAACAGCGTTTCGTTATTGATTTCGAGCGCACGTTGGCCCCCACGATCAGCGAATTGCTCGATTTCTCCAAAAGGAGCATTTTGTTGGTCAATGCTTATAAACAAACATAAAAAATGTCAGAGTGTCAATCCGTTGAGGGCAGCCTTTCGTCTTGAATGGATTTACATTCCGGAGTCTCATCTTAGGGCAACATGCGATGAGTTCATTGATTAACACAGGGCTATTATCCATTCCAAAGGTGATTTTATTCAAAATTTGAAATATATTCTTAAATGTTGACTATTTTCTGATTTTTTTATCGTTTACATCAATAAATTTCATTTTCAAATAAAGAAAACAGTATTTTCAAAATTCGCAGTTCAATTGACTCACCCTGCATATCTTTTATAAAATTTTTGCGCAAATAATAAGATGATTTATGAATCTTCAATGATGCATTCTGTAAATTTTCTATTCTTCTGTCCTAACTTGACCCTATAAAGACGACTAGAACACCTCTGCCCCATATATATATATATATTTTTTATGAATATCTAAAGTTACTTTTCAAAAGTTTGTACATAATCACAAAATACAAGGTCGTAGAAATGGGATCGGGTATCTTTGTTTTTTCCATTTTGTTTTTTACACTTTTGTTTTTCCCAGTTTGTCTTTGCAATCTTTGTCTTCGGTAATTTTTGTTTTTTTTTGGAAACTTTGTCTTTGGAAATCTTGTCTTTCATACATTTTGCACAATTATCGGAAATTGTGTCTGCCACACATTTTTGCACAAGTATATTTTATAACATCCCAAAAATTGCCCTTTTCGCAGAAAATTTCCCTTTGGCCCAACGGGCGGTACAGATAACTTCCCAAAGCACAGAAAATTTTCCTTTGCCAGAAAGGACGAAACTAAAAACTTCCTAAAACATAGAAAAATTCCCTATGCCCGAAAGGACGAAACTAAAAACTTCCTAAAACATAGAAAAATTCCCTATGCCCGGAAGGACGAAACTAAAAACTTCCCAAAACTCGGAAAATTTCCCTTTGCCCCAAAGGACAAAACTAAAAACTTCCCAAAACACAGAAAACTTCCCTTTTGTCCCAAAGGACGAAACTAAAAACTTCCCAAAACACAGAAAATTTCTCTTTGCCAGAGAGGACGAATCTAAAAACTTCCCAAAACACAGAGAATTTCTCTTTGCCAGAAAGGAGGAAACTAAAAACTTCCCAAAACACAGAAAATTTCCCTTTGCCCCAAAGGACGAAAATAAAAACTTCCAAAAACACAGAAAATTTCTCTTTGCCAGAAATGACGAAACTAAAAACTTCCCAAAACACAGAAAATTTCTCTTTGCCAGAAAGGAGGAAACTAAAAACTTCCCAAAACACAGAAAATTTCCCTTTGCCTCAAAGGACGAAACTAAAAACTTCCCAAAACACAGAAAATTTCCTTTTGCCCCAAAGGACGAAACTAAAAACTTCCCAAAACACAGAAAATTTCTCTTTGCCCCAAAGGACGAAACTAAAAACTTCCCAAAACACAGAAAATTTCCCTGTGTCCGAAAGGACGAAAATAGAAACTTCCCAAAACATAGAAAATTTCCTTTTGCCCCAAAGGACGAAACTAAAAACTTCCCAAAACACGGAAAATTTCCCTTTGCTCCAAAGGACGAAACTAAAAACTTCCCAAAACACAGAAAATTTCCCTATGTCCGAAAGGATGAAAATAAGAACTTCCCAAAACACAGAAAATTTCCTTTTGCCCAAAGGACGAAACTAAAAACTTGATTTCCAAAGACAAATATTCCAAAAAACAAAGATTTCAAAGATAAACTGAAAAAACAAAAGTGTGAAAAACAAAATGGAAAAAAACAAAGATTCCGCAAAAAGAAAAATGCCTCGTCCTTACAGGATTAACTCCCATAGCAGTAGGCCATCAGGAAAAAAGTTTTTGATATTCATCAAAATCTTCGTCAAAAATAATTTTAGACCACGCCCCATGAAGTTATGGCCAACTAAGATTGACTATTTGTAATTTTCAATGTTGAATTACAGGATACGAAAATTGGGCTTAAATGTTAGATGAAACCTAAAGATGTGCTCCTAATGCAAAATAAACCTTGCCCCTAACAAGCATCGAATGGAATAATTTTTTTTCGCAATATAATTATTTACAAATTAAAAGATACTATTAAATATTTCAATACGACATTGAAGTGTTAAAAAAAAGTCAACTTTTGTGGCATTATAAAAATCTTCATGTTATTGCTTTTTCGCAAAACTATTAAAAAATCATTAATAGAAAATTAAGCAATAAATTACAGAATTATGGAAAATTGAATAATATTCAGTATTATTACAAAAGTAGAAAATTCAAAATGCTAAAAATTATTGAGTCATATAGAACAGAAAAGCAAAAAGAATTGTGTTTTTCTCTTTTTGGGAACGGAATGAAATGAAAAAATAAAGACAGAAACTATTTCAAGATTTGTGATTTGAGGAAGCAAATTATTAAAGGAAAAAAAATAACAAAGATAAGTGAAGGGACAGAGAGACTCACCTTGAATCAAATCCGCCTTATCGACTTGGAAGATATCATCGTCATCCATGTGAAAGGGCTCAGACTTTGTGGTGACCATTGCAGCCCCAATATCACTCCACATTGTTGAATTGGTCGGTTGCATATCTGCGTACATACTGGCACTGGTGGCACCCAATGGATTCAACTGCATTGTGATATCCTGAGATGAGTCAAAATCGAAGCCAAAGTCAGAAAAATCGAAATTCATGCGAGTTGATCCACGCGAAGGGATCGGCATCGAGGCGGTGGTCATCATTGGATTGTCTTTCAGTGTGTCCATGGCGCAATAGTCTGTACCACTATTGACACCACCTGAATTATTTGCCCCGAGATCCTCCAGATCACCGCCCGTGCCCAGGAGACCTGGCTCCACCTTCACCACAAGACGCCCCTGCGAGGAATTACTGTCGAAGAAGTCACTGCTTGTGTAGATGTGATTATCATTCATTATATTGAACGTCTCTGGGCCTACACAAGTTTTTCTGCAAAAAGAAAAAAGCGTGAGGGTAATTTAACAAAAGTGAAAATTAAATTGGCACTTTAAGCTTGCATTTCTAAATCAAAAATTGGATCACTAGATATGAAAATCTGGTTATGAACTTAAGCAATGGCTCAATGTAAAGATTTTTTTCGCCACTTATATTGAAATCCACTATTTTTGGCGATTTATGAAATAAATGATCAAAAAAAAATTATTTGTGTTTTTACTGCTGCTACGTATAGAGTCGAAAAATAATAATTATTCGTTTTTGATTTACGATTTTGAGCATTTTTTAAAGTACTATTTTAAGCAAGTGCACCGAATCTAATATTTCTTATCAAATATAATATACTGTCATTAAATTTTCATCAAGCAAAATATACCTATTTGGATAAATAATTTAATTAAATATTTAATATTTATATATACTAAATATTTAATAACACTTGTGGAATTCATAAAATTTGTATTTAGTTAATTAATATTTCATTTTATATTATTTTTATATAAAAATGAGGCATGGCGAAAAGTGGTAATATTCTGGAATTGATTTTACCACCTGTCGCCATCTCTTTTCAATAGGCGACGTTAACTAAAAGTTCGCAGACTCTCAGTTGTCCAATCTGCATTGTTTACTTTCTGAAATGGTCCTATAATTTGATTTCTCAAATAAAACCGAAGAAAAATGATTTAAAGTGAGTAATAAAAAGGTGGTCATGAGGAAAAAGAAATGCTGAATGTAATCTTTGCATAACATTGCCCAAAATAATCGAGTTTGGACGTTTTCAAGAGGGTGGCGAGAAGTGGTTACAAAACTGGCGAAAAGTGGCGACGAAGTGGTTATTTCTGCATTATTAATGAAAATAAGTTTTTTTTAAGTAGTCCAGCGTTAAATTGTAGTTAGTTAAATTTCACGAATCTAGAGCCAATACATCTAAGTAGTTTTGTGTCAAATTTGAGTTATCTTATAATAAGGGTTCAAAAGTTATAATAAAATTAATTCCTTTTTTTCCTAAAGGTGGCGATAAGTGGTTATTCCACCCCCTATGTTCAAGACTCTATAAAAAAGTTATCTACAATTTTAGGTTGACGGAATTGTCCTCGGAAATCTTCCAAACTTCCCAATCTAATTTACAGACTTATTGCCAGATAATAGAAAAAACAAATTTATATAGATTCAATATCAAATAGAAATTGAACAAAAGTATAAAAAAGTTCAAGTCTTTTAAGTAATAACGACCCAATAAAAAACTTTTAATAATAAGTAAAATCTTCTAAATCACATGTAGCAGACAACACAGTAATTTGAATATTTCTTCTCTTCAAATTTCTATTAGCTTTTTAACCCTGGCTAAATTTTCTTTTAGACTTCTTGCAAAATTACTTCAATTTCTAGTAAATTATATTTCAGAGAATTAAGAACAATAATACAATTTACCTAATTCCTTTAAAAAATCTTTATGACCCCATGAAAAATGCATCTGCAATTTTCTATGAGAGGGATTGTCTTTAGATTTCCAATAAACTTTTCTAATTTTCCGCAATTCTAAACATGTAAGTATAATACATATTTAATTCGCTAAATACGAATATAATGAGAAAGAAAGCCTGAAATCAAATTTTGAAGAAACCCTTACCAACAAAATAAAAAAAAAAGTAACCAATGACGTCAAGCAACGCTATAGACAATTTTGAATAAAACAGCAAATACCTTGATCCCAATAATTTCCAATACAAAAAAAATCACTGCAAAGAAATACTAAATTAACAAAATCCAATTTTATTAGATTAAAAAATTTTTTCATGTGAAAAATTCCCACAATTCCTTCATCAAAATCTCATCACTTTTCCGTTTTTTTTTTTATTATTATTTTCTAAATGGCAAAAGTGTGTGTTGAGAGCGGAATGGAGAAAAATGACGCGACAACTCAAGGTGGTAGAGCAAAAAAAGGGAGATGAAAAAATCTTTTGAGAATCCACCCACTCCTGTCCAATATCAGAGATGCCTCCGCGCACCATTGGAAAAACATGAAGAGAAGGTGAAAAATTCATCGGAAAATTACAAATAAGCACAAAACACACATTTTATGTTTTTCTCTCACTGATATCCTTTTCATCCTCATACCAAATGATTCACTCATCCTCCAAAAAAGCATTAAATTTGCGTCTTCAGCAGACCAAAAGTCTTTTTGTCCAAAACAGTCTGAGAGATTGGAAAATAGGCATAGAATTCCAGAGAAATTTTCACACCCAAAATTCAATAAAAGAATTTTTAAATGGAATTCTTCAAATTGAAAACATTCAAGTGACGCAATTTTCGCATACACATCATATTTTTTTTGTGCGTGTATCCTCAAACACGTGTCGTTAGGACATGGTAGAGAAATACATTCATATATATTTTTTTTAATGTTTATTTATGTCTAACAAACTCACCCAACATTAAGAAACATTTTTCCTCTAAGACGGCAGCAGATTTTCCCGATAGTATCATCAATCAATAATATTCCGATAAAATGTCTTTTTCTGATTTGTAAAGAATGTTATTGCAAATGTTTTCAAGAGTTCGGAAAAACACGTTTTTTTTATTCAGTAGAAATCTTCCTTTCAATTGTACATTTTTCAATACACCATGGAGTAAATAACAATGAATATTGTCACTTGTGTGAAGAAAAACACATCAAACAAATAATCACTTTTCAAATGGAACAGAAGCATGAAACACGTGAGTTTATTTCATTCTCTGTTGTTATTTTTCTCAACTTGTTTACACACATAGCGTCCAAGAGACGCTATTGAGAAAATACATAAATTAAATAAAACTATGTCTTGTATGAAAAATAGTGAAATAGTGTGACAACAAACACTTCTAAATAATTCACAATTTATATTCTATTTTAATAATATTTATTACATACTGCAAGTAAATTAACCGAACAAAACATTCACTCTGGACTGTTTTTTTTTCTTTTTTCAAGTAAATAATGGAAAACTTTTCACAATATTTTAGGTAAAATGAATCACTAAGAAATTTTCCACGCAATCCTTTTCACTATCTCACTCTCCCACTATCTCTTTCTCACTTGCAAACGAAAGTTTATGTTTGGAATGTTTGAGAAAGTTCTAAATTCATTTTTTTTTTGCACTCGCTCGTTCTAGACACTTTATTCACTTTTCAATTGGGATTTTTGTATCTTTCTGTAGTCTCATTCACTGATATTTCCCACACATATCTTCCGGTTGAATTTGTTTACACGTCTTCATTTTCAATTTGCTCGATCGTGACTGAACAACATGAAATGTAAACAAGACTAACTCCCCGCTCTTGTCTTATTTATCACAATCTAACTCACTATCTCTCTCACATTACCCAGCTCCAAACACTATCTTACTCTCTTCCGCCAATTTGTTGTTTTTGATTTTTTTTTTGCCTTTTCACAATGAAAGAATGTTTTCTTCCAACTCTTCTTGGCATTCGCACAATCTCAAGTGGCTCTTTCCTTTCCTTGAAGCGCACACGCGAAAAAGAATTTTTGCAAATTACATCATGAACTTTGGTCAGCGAGACTCATCTCTTATCCCCACCCGTTTTTGCCATTACTATATATACATATATATGGGACACCAGTCAGGCAGATTGTAAACAAAAACACAATCAAAAAAACAAGTTAAGAAAAAGCTATGTGATAGAATGAGAAAACAATTCAAATGTGCTCGCAAACACAAGAGACGGACATAGTGTAGACAATTCCACAGGAATGACGCATACTCAGTACACACGCGTGTACGGAATATTTAATGGGGCCTCAGCTGGTGAAGAGGCGTAAAGCGGGGAAAAAGTTGTACCCAGAAAAAAGGAAAACATTTTCGACTCATAACACAAAATGACCTTGACAATATTACACACAAATATATATACATTACACATTTCCCTTTCCCCTCTTTCACTCATCAACAATCATTTTGCTTATATAGATTACCACGAAGAACTATTAAAAATAATATTCACACACAAACTTAGAACATCTTCAATATGTTTTCAAATTTAAAAGCTCTCTCTCATCTCTCTCTCTCGCTCTTGCACCAAAAACACTAATTCATGGGGGCTCATCACTGTTGGCGTCAGAGAAAAGCCTCCTCACCAATTAACAAAAAAAAGATAAAGCTATACAATATAAAAATTTGCCCCCATTTTCATTGATCACTGAATTCAGCTAAATTATTTCATTCAACAGCTAAAGGATAACCAGTAAAAACAAATAAAAAGCCAGTTATGAGATTTCACATCAACAATTTAAAAAAAAAAACCAGAAAATATTTTTCCAATGTTTTTCATAAGAATTATCACTTAAGTGAGATATATTCATGTACAATTGCAGTGATTTTGGTTGAAAAAAAAATCTGGGTGTTGTGAAACTTTAGAAATTTTTGATAATTTGCATTTAATAGGATGATGAAATAAAAACAAAAACTTTCTCATACATATTAAATTTTCGAGATAAAACCTTTCGAGTTGTAAAAAAAAAACCGTTGATAGGACAATAAAACACAATGACCTCATAATTTGATTACAGAATAAAAAAAAACTGTCTGTAGATTCAAAAAACATATCACTCGAAATAATTAAGGATTAACTTTATTCAGTTATTGATTTTCCAAATGTCAACAAACTTTAAATAGACGTTCTGAGGCCAAGAGCCCAACAATCAGGGAAGTAAATTAACATAACTTCTACCATAGAATATAAATTCAACGATGACTGCCACATTATTATATTTTACTCTTAGGTCAGTGTGATAATCATAACTAAAAAACTTCAAGAATAATCTAATTTGAGGTCTAATTCAGTTAATAAGAAAAAAAACACATGAAATCGTACAATATAATTTTCAAGCAATAACAAAATTTAACAAAAAAGCGAAATTCTAAAATAATGATTAAAAGATCCAAAGCTTATAGAGTATAACATCGGACTAAAGTCCCAAATAGACTCAGACTCTGTTCATAGGCTTCGAAAGCTCGTAAAAAATCAGGGTAGAGTATATCAGCCCAAATTATTATACAATAAGAGCTTAAGATCAGGGATCAGATATTCTTTGCCTAAATTTTCTTCACCTGATTTCTTTACCGCCAAATTGTACAAGCTGAACAATCTTGAGAATCTGTCTTAGCCTGATGCCCTAGACACACTTACGACTTAAGCCGAGAGATGGCTTAACGTCATTTTAATCAAAACAATGCAATGATCAGATTACATTTCCATCAGTTTCTGACTAATCTGTCTCTCGGCTTAATCCGAGATAGGGCTTAGTTCTGAGAAATTGATGGGGATTTAGTCAAATCATTATTTTGATTATAATTACGTTGCCGTCTCTCTGGTTAAGTCGTAAGAGTGTCTAGAACATTAATCTATTGAGACCTTAACTTTAACGGCCTTGGGAGATTTCCAACAATATCGAACCAATTCATAAATCACTTCAAAACCGTCAAATAGCATAAAAATCAAAACATTCCCTGTTTTAAACTTCTCCCGAATTCAAAGAGTTTTCAAAAAAATCCACATCTGCCAAAATCAGTTTTAAAATCCGTTCTAATTTAACACCTTGAAAATCCGGTCAAAGTAATTTACAGATACTGTTGCAAGTCATATATTGATGAAATGTCCACTTGGATAATTTTCGAAACTTATCCGAAAGTGATGAATAATGTTGCAGCCGTTTTCGAGACCTTCCAAAAACTTTGATGCAACACATCACCCTATACGTAATGAGAATGACATATAGATGGTGCCGTTATTGACAATTTCATATGATTTTTAAAAAAATATACACTTAATTTTGAGATATCCAAATAATTGGGGGTTAAATTATAGATTATGACGTTTTTTTTATTTTATTTTCTTTTTTTTTGAGTAAGGTAAAGTGCCCTCACTTAACCGGTGGATCAATTTTTGAATGCTTAATGGTCAATTTATATGAAATTGTCGCTGATTCGTATATTTTATGGAATAATTGACATATTAATGTAAGATCATACGCTAAATATTTGAGCAAATATAAATAAATTGAATAAATAACTCTTCCAATCGGGTCGAGGAACTGGTCGACTGAAGGCACTTTACCTTATTTGGTAGCTGTCAGACAGATATGTGAGATGTAGATGACAGACAGTGTATGATTTTAAAAGTGTTTTTAAGCAAGTTTTGATACTTTAAAAACAATTACAAAACCAAAAAAAACGAAAACAATTTATTAAATTAATTTATCATTGTTTTTCTTTTATGGGAAAAATACCGTCGTCACAAAAAGGCTTGACTTGATAAGTGTTATCAAGCCAAGCCTTTGCTGACCTTGAACGTGCCGTAGAGACATCTTTTTTTTAATGTATTTTCAATAGTAATATTGATGATAATAATAATAATAATAATAGTAAACACTAATTGCCCAATGCATAATAGTTTTTGTTTTGTAGAAATATTTTTGACATTTCAGTGGGAGTGAATGAATTATATATAAATGCAGTCATCTCGCTCACTCTCAGAGGAAGTTTCGAAAACATGTTTACAAAACAAAAATTATAATGAGTTACGAAACTTATTGAATGATTTGTTAGCAGAACAATAGTGAGCGGAGATCATAATGTTAATGATCCCAAAGTCGGCTTATAGGGGTATATCCGAAGTCACTAAGGGAAGAGCACCAACGAGCGGCAGTGTTCCTCGGATCGTCATTATTACCATATTGTTGCACCAATTCAAATGACTTTTTAAAAATTATTAGCTACTTTTTACCATTTAACTTTCACAAGAATGTAGTGCATTAGTTCAAATTTAATTTATACTACCAATTTTCCGTGAGACACTTGATTAAATTCGTGACGATCCGAAGTACAACGTACACAGTTGCAATTACATCTATTTTTTATCAAATTATTGTAAAAATTTAAAATTCAAATGAACAGATATAGTGAAACGGATCACTATTATTCCGATTAGCATACACAAAAATATCAAATAGTATTTTGAGTCTTATATTTTCAACTAAATATTGAGCATGTCTCTTAACATTCCGATCCGGGGTGCCCTTCCCTTATCTACCCAATTCCTAAAAATTAAGATCAAGTAGGGTAAAGTGGTATAAGTTGGACAGTGGTACAAGTTGGACAATGGTACAATTTGGACAGGGCTTTTTGTCTTGATAAATTTAGTACTTCATTTTTATTTGTATATTTTTAATGCTTTAATTTTATAATTTGGTTCCTTGTGCTTTAAAACAAATTTTGTACTATTTTTATCAAGAAAAAAGCCATGTCCAACTTGTACGGGCAAATTGTCCAACTTGTAAAACTAATTCCAAATTATACACTTTACCCTAATCATATTTCAAGACATTTTTAATGAAATATTTTGACCAAATTTATTTAGAAATAAATGTTTAAGATCAAGTATTGGACTTATTTTCTTGAAAAACTGTAGTCTAAGTTCCCAAACTTTAACCTTTACAATTTCATGGAACCGTTTTACCGTGTTTTCCAACCTGTAGTGTCTAGACTTATGCCCTAGACACACTTACGACTTAAGCCGAGAGACGGCTTAGTAGAAAATGATGGAAATGCAATTTAACCATTATTTCTAATATTAATTGTGCTAAGCCGTCTCTCGGCTAATCCTCAGATCGGTCAAGGCCCTTAGACTCAAAATTCTTGAGAAAATTTAACTCTTCCTAAGTACTACAGAGATAAATTTAAATATTTCATGTTTAAATATCATCAAGAAATTTTAGAACTTGTATTTTGAGTATAGAAAAACAAAGAACATAAAAAACAATAGTCTCTTTTTCTTTTTAGACAAAGAGTATCCAAATTTGCCTTGTCCTAAGTATACCACCTCATCATTTATATAAATCCATAAAATAGGCAGACAAAAAACAGAACGATCAATAAAAGAATAACAAATTTTCCTTCTCTCGGGCACACAAAAGAAGTCACATAGCACTTGTCGAAAATCTTCTTAGCAAAAGAGTGTATTTTTAATTTATTTGTTGTGATTATGTGAACTCTTTAAGAAAGTCGTAGGTTTATTTTTATAACTTATACTTTTGACTATTGAGTTCTTCTTTTTCCACATATATTTCTTTCGCATGTTACTTTAACCACTTGAGCATTTCATCACTGAAACAAACTCTACTTTTTGGGCTATTTTGAACCGGGAAGTCATATAAGAGACACATAGATTTTTTTTCCTCATTCAACCTTGGAAATAAATATATGTATATAAAAATATCTAACACACAAACACCAAAGAGATTCGTAAACTTATCGTAAGAATTACCAATCTTAACAATAGTATTTAGTTGTTGAGAGACACACTATAATATGTGGGAAAAACTTTTAGTGCTGGAAGATTTAAAAAAGAAAACCTCTATAGATGAAACCACTACAATTAAAGTTTCTCACCTCAGTCAAATGGCTCAGCTGTGAATAAATTATGCTGAAGGCTGTCTCATGACCAATCACCAGACAGAGGATGTCAGCTTTTTGACGAAGAAACGCTTCATGGGTGTTCAACCACAAAAAAAAGCTTTTGCCATTGAAAGGAGGAAAGAAGCCAGTAAACTTTGACTTTTAGTTGTTCTTCTCGATTGACATTTTTTTTCTAATGCCATATAGTTATATCGAAGATAAAAAAAGAAGAACTCTAATCTACCCACACAGACACGGATAAGAGACCTATCTATATAAATCCTCCAAATAGCAAATATATACGTCAGATGAATGTGGAGATATTATCTATTTAGGAATTTCTTGATCAATATAGGCATTCTTTTTTCCTTACTTTCACATCAAAAACCACCCACAAGTGTTTTTCTCTTCATAACTCGCCTCTTTCACGAAAATTTCACCCACATGGGGTATTTTGAGACCTATATATGCGTGGGAAAAGGAAACTGATAAGGAAGTCCATTCAGAAAAATTCCACAAAATATTGGATTTCGCAAAAGACATTATATACTCGTCAAATGATATCAAATTCAACACCAATGACGAAGATGAACAACAAATTTTCAGCAACACCAGCATTAAATTCAACAAACAATTGGATTAATTTACTTGTTTGTGTGTTTTAATAGAAAAGCAAATGAGGGGATATACACACGATATATTATTATGTTCTATTAAAAATGTTTAAATATATATATCACTTTTAAATCCAAATGAATGTATGTAACCACAGGGGTACTTCTTAGTGTTTTTTTTCTTATTATGTATTTTCAAAAGAGAGAAACACAAGGAAAATTCATTAAACAAGAAGGCATTCAACCGAAATCCAAAAATAGACCAATTTTCCATCAATTATCTTAAACATTTCGCACAATCATCAATGTTTATCAGTCATCACGGGCACTTGTCAGTATAAAATCCCAAGATAATGGTCTCTGGTTACTTTTTTTTGGGGAATTTTTAATTCTTTCCAGTAATATTTTTACAACCACGAGCCCCTTGTGGAAACTTTAGCACAATATAGTCACATTATCACAGAGATAAGCGACCAGACCGAAACAATGGAAAGCTTCATTTGAAGCTTCAACCAATCAAAATCAGTGAAAACACAATTACAAGAGATTTGTAAGCTAAATTAACCCTTAAATTAGCTGGCAAAATATTTCGAAATTGTGCCAAAAATTCTAAAATCAAGATATTTTATTTTTGTTGCTTTAATCTGTCTTATAGGGCATGCTTTTTCTCTTACTTTGTAAATATGCCTCTGATTTCTGGGATAAAGAAAGCCTAAAATTATAAATTATATCACAAAAAAGCGCCATAGACCGGAATGTTAAGACATACACCGCATATTTAGTTGAAAACATAAATCCCAAAACACAGTTTGGTATTTTTATATATGCTAATTATATTATTTTAATGACTTTTTTACCTGTATCTCAAGACATTATAAGTCCATTTGAATTTTTACTATTTACAAAATTAAAAAAAAAAAAAACAATATAAATGTAATTGCAAAAATGTACCTTATACCTCGGATCACCATGAATTTATTCAGACGTCTTAGGATAATTACGATTTTATAAATTAAATGTAAACCAATGCAGCGCATCCTTGTAAGAGTTAAATTATATAAGTTGCGGATAATTTTTCAATCGGTCCGAGGAACACTTCAGATCTCTGGTGCTCTCCTCTTATTTCAAAATTAAAGATTTACAAATCTGTAATAATGACGGTTCATCTGTTTATCTATTCCAATTACGCTTAAAAGCTCCTTTAATATTATTAAAAAAATGTTTCACTTTATCGAGTTTCGATTAAAATCCCGAAAGCTAAAATCCCTAATGTGCCGACATCCCGAAAGTCTAAATCGAGAATGTGCCGAAAGCCCGATAGCTATAAATCCCGAATAGACCAAAATCCCGAATGATCAAAATCCTGAATGATCCGAATTTCCGAAACATCTCAGTTTCGTTATTAGTACGTTCAAGAGTATGTTACTCAATTAAATTAAGGAAATAAACACCTTCCGGATATGACAAGGAGTATAAATGCTTTTAGGATACGAAAACACAGATATTCTTTGCCAAAGCTTTTGACAGTGTTCAAGCTTTTTATGCCTTTCCCTCTGTAGTCAAATTTGTGATCTGTCTCTGAAATTTGGTCGAAAAATCCAACCCACTACTCTCATTTAGGATTTTATAGGGAAACTCAAGAATTAATTGCGAACGAAGCTTTTTGGATATTGATCTGAGGCAACTCAATCAAGATCATGGTTTTAAATTTAAAACACTAAAAATATCACATAATTCCTTTCGGTTGGCAATATATTTTCGGATATGTGTGCGAATCTAGAGATAAACTAGACTACCACTCTCACTAACAGTCAAATAGGCCTAAAAAGCTATCATTCGAACTACGAAAAACTTTTCTAGCAATAGAGTGGTGATAACTCATTTAAATGTTTTAATATCTATTCAAAATTTCGTGAAAATTTTCGGCCATCAAAGACACTCTTTGTTCAAAGAAAGCAATTTACTTTTTAGCCGAGACACTTTTAGAAAACCAAACCACGGATGTGAACAAGCAGAGTGTCTCTTAGCTTTTCACTAATGAAGTGTTTAAATGTTTTAATTTGTCAAAGAGAGAGAAATACAAATAGAAAAAATTTGCATGTATTCGCGACTTCGATTTACAGTCGAGAGTCGTTGAGGAAAAAAAATTATATTCCAGTCAGTAAAATTGAATTGCAAATCAAGCACTTTATTGAATGCGCTAATCGAGTTGTGTGGTGGAAAAAGTGCAAATAAATCAGTGATTGCCAAACTGTTATCAAACACTTAACACTCCCATCCACACTATATAGCATCTTGTTAGACAAGACAGCAGAAAAAATTCCAGTCAGAGGCATTTGGAAGATATTGAGTGATTAGCATCGATTGCACCACTAACAGAGTGTGATGTCGAGACAATTAATTCAAATATCAAATGATCCAATAATCATGCTAAATTGCCTCAGACACACTTCACTAAACACACACAGCATCGACCTTCAGCAGAGTTATAGAGCTTCAAGCTCTTTTTTATTAAATGTATTTTTTTTGTCTTTTCCTTCTTTCTATTATAATTTATTAAAATATAAGAATTTTTTTTATTGTTGTTTGAATAATTTATTTCCTTCAAAATGCCACAAAATTATTGATAGAAAAAATTGTCATGTATATCTATCATACATACATTTTCATATCCTGTCCAAGAAATAAAAAAATCAAAATGAAACATCTAAAATGCTAATTGATTAGATTAAAAGAATATTCTCGAGAAAAAGTTAACGTCTTGAAAAAAAAAGTTAATCATCTCAACACCGCAAAAAAAAGACTCGTGCAGAAAGAAAAAGTAAAAATCGAAAATTAACAAAGAGCGGTCTTGAAAGAAAGAAAACAAATGTATAATTTGCAAAGTGTTTCACATGTCTGCCTCTTGAAGAGTCTCTCAGGCACACACACAAACTACAAGTTATAAAATTGCTGAGAAAATCAACCGATAAACACACCTAGAGAACGGTTTTTTAGATTCTAATGTCGACCACGCTAACGAAAAATACTCTTTTCTAAATCTAATATCTTTAATACTATATTTACTATTTTCAAAGTTTGTCCCACTTGTTTCTTTTTTTTTTTTTTTTTTTTTAATTAGGGGTTCATCAATAAGATGATTGCCCCATAGAACACTTGTTTCTACTTCTGTATTTTTAGGCCTTAGATGACTTGATACCTGAGATCAAAAGATTGAGAAAGATTTCGGGTTTAATGATATAAGCAGGGATACTTTCCTATTCCTTTTCAAGGTGAAAATTAACACCTTCGCTTAGTATATATAGCGTATTTCTTAAATAATTTTGTTAATGCCTGGATTATGAACAATTATTCTAAACAAGTTCTAATTACAATTGAATCGGTTATATGAATCATCATTATGTTATCAAAACCATTGTGTTCTGGGTCGGTTTGAAGCTAATCGAACAATTTAGTCTTCAAATTTTTATCTTCAAGTAATTCAATTTGTAATTCAATAAAATAAAATTTCATACATTATTTCAATCCTATCGCTCACCATTAGTCGTTGAAAATTTGACTGCTTCGAAAACTTTCAATCACATTATTTCAATTTTCAGTGTTTCAGAAAGAAACATGACAAATTTATTTTATAAAATTAAACCTTTAATTAATTATATGTAAATACTGTGAATGCTTTAGTTCTCCAAGCATTTAAAGGCTTCTACACATTATGAGAAATTTTCGTCAAAATTGAATTTGAAGCAAATCGTTTGTACAACGCGACATTAAAATGCTCCGTTTTGACAAAATTATCTTACAATGCCAAACGACCCAAGAGACCATAAAATATTTATTAAATATCTCTACTGACAGAGACCATGTGATAACATTCATAACACAATTTGTGTTACTGATCGAAATGCAAACACCATAAACATTTTCAAACGGTAAATCACATAAATTGTCCTTATTTTCCTTTTGTAGAAATTTTCATGACTTTGTCCATGACTCAATTCTTTTTTTTTTCTACTTATTAAATTCAACTTTTTATTACCCGAATTTAATAAAATACTACCCATTGAGTCACTGGCCAAAAAGCGAAAAGTCATTTTTGTGAATTTTGTGCAAAATTTTTGCCTTTTTTCCGTGTTTTAGAGCAATAAAAGTTAATATTCAATGAAAACCCCATTCGAATCCAGAAGTAATAAAAAATTTAAATTAACTAGTTCAAAATGTAAACTTGCTTCTTCTATAAAATATTCATTAATAAACTCTTGGAATTTTTAATATAAAACCTTTAGAAATTAAGGACACGTGCCATCTTTATAGAAGTAGGCTAGATAATTCAACAATTATAACAATCTCTGATAAGAAAACTTTTGAAGCTTTACAAGAAAGACATAATCAGGCCACTTTGAGAAACCAGCTGATTGCATATAACTTTGCTTGCTAAAGTGTCTGTTTTTTCTGAGAATCACCCAACAGCTTGTATTCTTATTATGGTGTGCTTGTGTGAGAAAAATTTTATTTTCATTCTTGCCCGTCAATTGAGGAGATATTCAGAGGGTGCCCCAAAAACCCGATCATTTGCCTTTGTTCGCACGTTTTAACTTGACAAAATGTTCATCATCAGTCTTGTGCTATACACAAATCAGTCTCTGAACTCTCCCCTTACATAAGTCCCCTTGTATGTGGCCGTATCATGCAAAAATTTGCTTGACAAGATTAGTTTTTTGAGGACAGAAGTGATAAGAGGAGATGAAAAGGCAACATTTGAAAAAGTCTCTTCTGGACTAGGTCTATGTGTGATGTGTTGAATTGAAGTCAACATTTGACGTCATGTGAACAAGACGTCTTTTATTTTTTCTTCAATGAATTCCAGTCAATTCTAGAGTTTGGAGTTTATAAGACCTTTTGCATGGTTGTTGGTGTGCCTCTATTGACGACAAATTGGATGAATTTTAATTTATATTTATAGGAGAGAAGCCAGAACCCAGAACAACAATTTGGCGCCACTTTATAACCAATTCGACCCCCTTTGGCTACAAGCTCACACAAATACACAAATAAACGAATGAGAGAGAAAAGGAATTAAGTAATCTGCACATGGTTTGAAAATCAAATCAATGATTTAAATCAATAATTTCAGTCAATATTTACAATATAATTTTACTTCGTATTTCAAAAAGGCGCTGAAAATATTGACATAAATTTAAAATTTTAAAATACATTTGTCAAATATATTATTTCAAATTCATATTTCATGCATTGAAGCAATATTGAAGTATTTTCCTTTTATTAACCAGTTTATTTACCACATTATTAATAATTTTGTTGTATCCAACAATGAAGGCATATGTGGACGAAAATATCGCAATCAATTTTGATTATATATTTTACCTACATTTATTTTATGTTTTATAAAGAAAGTTCTAATGGTATAATTTTTGTGTATTTCACAATAATTTCATTCAAGGAATTTGATAAGATAAATGCTACTTTATGCCCTCTACACATTGTGAGATATTTTTGTCAAAATGGAGCATATTGATGTAGATCGCTTGCACACCTCCTACTTGACAAATAAGTTTCGTAAATATGCTTAATTTTGACGCAAATTTCTTACAATGTGTAGGGGCCTTTATAGAATTTAGTTATGGAGTTTACAAATAATGGCAGTACAGTAAAGTTTCTTAAATTTGAACATTTGGGGGGTATAGATTACATTTCTCACTCCTCAAATTTGAAAAATCTTTTCAAAAACGTAGCGGAATTCATATAAAATTCACTTTCTCTAGAGAATTTATCAATATATAATTTGTTATTAAATATATGGAATTTGTGGAGGAAATTAATATAATAAAATATTGAGGAACCACCAGAGAAAAATAGTTCTAATTCAGACTCCACGCAAAACTTATTTTACATAATCTCATATTTTACATTTTGTATTCGACTGTCGTTCAAATTTGAGGAATTGGGCTGTAATTCAAATAGTAGAGCAATCCATATTGATCTTTGAAAGGCTAATATTTAGAAGGATCTATAATTCAGCAAGGGAACAGGTTGATGGGAACTAAGGGAAATTGGGGCAGCAGTACACATGGGGTAGTTGTAAACACTGCATTTTTCCAATTAATATTGGACTTCAGAGGACGAGCCCTATATCAATTCATAGATACTATAGGGATTAGGAATCCCGGTCCAATGAAGAAATGGTCTACATAAATCCGAGTAGTGTAGACATAAATATTAGTGTTTTGTGGTACCTCATGTTCACTATTGCCCCAGTTTCCCCTAGCGAACGAAACGGAAGCTGAGTGGCCTCTTATAGCACCCTTAGCATAAGCTGAGCAGGTCTTACTGGACCCTTATCATGAGCTGAGTGGCTTCTTACAGGCCTCTTACAGGACCACATGTCACCAAAATATGGATGGATCTTCCCTTACGAATCAAATATCAACTGAGAATATTCAGAAATCTTTTAACTCATTCCTTACTATAGGATTACACATCATTCTCAAATTGAGTGATATTAAATAATTTAAATCAACGTAATAGATAATTGCTGTCGATAATGGATTTTTAGTTTATTTGCAGAAAATTCGACATCCCGTCAAATTTGTTAAAATTGATCTCCATCCTCTTTCCTGATTGGATGCTGGTGACCAATTTGTTTTCTTCGATAGTTACTCTCTAAATCAATAGAGTTTGTATTGATTTAATTTTAATGTAAAGAAATTAAATTAAGTGACCGTTAAGTTAAGACGCGTATTTGACTGCGGCTCCGCGCGCTCCCATAAATAAAAAAAAATCTTTTCAAAAAAATAAAACATCTATTAATCTGTAAGAAATTAATAACAAAATATGAATATTATATTCCAAATATTTCTAGTACATTGACTAAATATGTTTTAATTTGTGAGTCTAATCGCCTCTACACACTAGAGAAATTTATGTCTATATTTGACAGTTTTCCTACGCAAGCATAAGCAATTGTCTTCATTATGGACTTAAATTTCTCAAGTGTGTAGAGGCCATAAGGGTACGAGAATGAGAAAACGTTCGGAAATAGCGGACAGGAGTTTCAAAGCCCTTTACACTTTGGGAGCAATTTTCATCAAAAATCGCAATTTTGAAAGATTTTTGATGTTTTCACCTACAGCATGCATTACAGAGAATTTTCTTCAAAAAAACAGTTTTTGACGAAATCGCTTTCAATGTGGAACGGCCTTTTAAACAGATATATAATTTTCCTCATCTTTCTGTATCATCGAATTAAGAGTGGCTTTAATCCGACGATGTAAACTAAATTCTAATTTCCTATTAAGAATTTAGGGATATACATTAATTTTTAGCTTCACATGTAATACTTAAAAAATATTTCCAAGTCTGCAGTCGCAGTGATATTTGTCTATCATAGACAAAGGTTAACCCTTTAAGGACGATTGGAACACCGGTGTCCTATAAAGAAAATAATTTTTCCTGACTACCCAAAGTTATTATTTTCTTATGTCTGTACAAAATTGTAAAATAGAAGGTTGAAGGAATCTAGAATATTTTTTGAAAGTCTCTAGCTATTTGCTATGTAGTAAATAATGCTAAAAAATGGCGAATTTATTTTCTCAAACTCATAATTGATTTTATTTATTTTTTATACTTTCAATTTTTTTTAAGCAAATCCCTTTTAACAATAAAAACTACAATACTCATACGTAATATTTTTCATTAAAGCGAAAAATATTATTCATTGGTATTGTCAGAAAAATTACTTCAATTTTTGGGCTATTTTTGTCCCTATCGTTCATAGAAGCACAAAATACACCGAATAAGACTCTGTTGGACTTTCCAAAGTAAAATGTAAGATTTATCATTGATTATGTTTCCCAGTTTAATTTTTATCATTGATTTTCAGTCCGCAAAAAGTGTCTCGTCGTTAAAGGGTTAAAAGTATTTCCAGAGTTCTTTTTTTTATTTTTTAACTAACAGTAGCCTTTATTATAGGCTACTAATTACTTACTAATACAGTCTAATAGTAGCTTCTTTTCAACTATAATAAAAAATAGTAGCCACCTCTTTGTCATCTACACATTTTAAGGACTTTTCATCAAAATGAAGCATTTTGATGCATTCCTTCGAAACGCACCATTTTGATATAAAATTTTCCGCATTGTGTAGGCACCTTTAAAGAATGAATGAAGATGGGGAGAGAGAGAGAGAAAAAAGTGTATAAACTCATACGATCATGACATTGTGTAAGGTTTAATTGTATGATTTCCGGAATCGCCAGAGTTAAATAACAACACAAACAACACCAATTCACATTCTTGCTCACTCACACGATCAATCTAATGAACAACTTCTCTCGCGCTAACCACAGCAAAATTATGTATATTTATAGGCGATGATGCTGACTTTTTGTGTGGAGTATCATCATCATCAGCACAAAATAAATGGCTCGCGAGAATGAGGAAAAAAAAGTGAATTGAATTTTCTGTGCAAGCCAGAGAGTCAGCTTGCTAAGTGTCATTAACATATGTTTTTGAAGGTTCGCCATTTTGAGGGTCAAAACCAAAACCCAAACACAACAAAAACCCAAATATCCCCCCACACAACAAATTCCACACATTTTTTTCTTACCTTTATGTCTCTGTCTCGATGGAGGGTGTACCCCCAAAGTCCATTGTTATTAATAAAATCCTCAAAATTCACCAATTTTCACTCACTTTGCTCCTTCTCAAATAACAAAAAAATATCCAATACAAAGGCAAACTCCGACCAAGTGAGAAAAATCCAAAAAACAATGCGAAAGAGGATGAAAAAGGTGAAAAATCATCCAATAAAAGTCACCTATTGGGTTTTTCCACTCGTCAATACTAAATTTAACCAATTACTGTGCCCGCAAATTGGAGAAAAACACAAAAGTTGTTTTGCAGAGAAAGACAATTTCACAATGAAACAATGTGGTCAAACAAATATCACAATTTCTAGCCAAAATATCCCTTGATCACTGTTTTTCTTATCACACAATCGTCTATTGTGGTGCTCGGCAACTGTTTTATCACTTTCCACAAATTTTCTCAACACTTTTCTGCAGTATTTTCAATTTTTTTCACCAACTCAAGCTATCGCGTTCACAAGTCATCAGCCATTTGTTTTTCTCTGAGTTTGCTATGATGGTGTTTACACAACTGGCTCCCCTCCAGTCGCACCAACATTTCTGTCAACATTTTTGCCCATAAAATCACTATCACACCACTACAAATCACCAAAATTTGACTCAATAAGCACTATCACGCACCTTATCACGTGAGAAAGTGGAAAAAGAAGGTGGAATTTAGCGAAAAACGTATAAAAATCATCAAAACAAATGGCTTTTATTTGGGAGTGACGTCATTGGCACAGAGGATAACAAGTGCACTCTAGCGGAAAATGTCACAAATAAAGAACCAGTGGCGGAGGTAATTTCAAAAATTACTACAGCGACCAAAATTTTGATTCACAAAGCCATCCCAATTTTAATTTTAAATATAATTTTATTTTTCCATAATTGAGTACAGTTTGTAGGCACATAACAATATATATGTATATATATTTATTTCTTTATTAAATACATAAAATCCATTTTGTAAATGGTTGTGTCACATAAGAATTTAAAAGATTCCCAATAAAGTGCTATGTTACACTAAATGCTAGTAAAATTACACAATTTTTGTTTGTAAAATAAAAAAAATAATTCTCCTTTGTATAATCTGACATGGACAGTGAGAGAGGTTGGCTTCACAATAAATCTTTCATCAGAGAAAAATACAATCATAGCAAATAAAAAAGTCAATAGGAGTTCCCTAATATTTTCACACATTCTACTTGTACAACTTTTTTGATTAGGTTTTCAACATATTCTTTTTTTTATTTTAAATATAATTATTGTTATTGTTTTAAAGCACAGAGAGTTCACAACAGGGTTCTATCATATCAAATTTTACGGGGAAATACTCGAAGATATATCAAATCTATTTCATTTTGCAAATTTCATGTTTCATGCAATAAAGAAAAACTTTCATCATAAATCTTCCTAGGGATTTTATGGAGATATTCTTGAGTTGATTTTAACTTAAAAAAATGTGCAAGAACTATAAAATTTTTGTGCAAACTTTTCAAAAGTTTAACATTTTTCTTCTAATTTTTTTAATTTGAAAACTGATGGATAATATTCTCCTAGAGTTAACACTGTTGACACAATTAACTTTCAGTTTTGTAAATATTATATATTTGTAAAAATTATTTAGAAAAATTGAGAGAAAACTAGTTCTAGTTCTAGAAGTCTCGCTCATGCATTTGTACAAGCAATGATTTGTAAAATTCTTGAATTTATTAAAAAGGTTATGTTCGAATAATAATAAAAAAAGGTTCAGCATGAACGCAGAAAATCAGTACTTTTCTGGGTTGTAAAACTGATCGCAGTAGAGAATTAACAAACTGATAGGGCAATTTAAAAAATGTTGTTTTTTTAGAAAAAAAAATAACTTTTATTAAATATTGTTTTCATTTAGCTAAATTGGTCTTTGATAAAATAAAATAAGCGATTCTAAAATAACTTTATTGCTCGAACTGAAAGAGAAAGCAGTTAAATAACCTGACTTTTTCCAACTTTTCACTGTTCTGGAGCTTAAACGGTAAAAGAAATCAACTTTCGGTCGTTGATGAGCTCCAATAAAAAAAAGCATTATTTCTAGATGTTTTTTTTTCATTTTCCCCTCACCCTTTTCGATCTCCGAAAACTTTTTTTGTCATATTTCGAAAACGGCACAAGGGGCACTAGGTTTCTTTTATTTTCGGATATATTTTGGAGGTAGCTTAGGCTTAGACGAACATTTTCGTCCAAACATACCTTTGACCGAACAAATCGCAGGTTTAAATTATTGAAGATCAAAGGTCAATTACTTTGGATGTGTTTTTTAATCGATTTGGTCGAATTTGGATTTTTCGGAAAGGTATTGAAATTTCAAATCTGGTTGTTTTCACCGGTATTAAATGTTAGGTAGCGATAATTGAATCATTTTTTTCGGAAATTATTTTTCAGCTTGAGCGTAAGTTTGTTTCGAAGTTAGAGGTCAAGCGATAGGCGATATCGACTTACGGTCTTCAATGAGCCCTCTCAAAGCTGGACATTATCTTGGACGGTCTTTTTTTTTCTTTTTCCCTTAACCCCTGCTCATTCCCTCCAAAACCATATTTTTTCGGTTTATTTCGAAAATGGCAATATAGATTTCTTTTATTTTCGGATATGTTTTATGGCCTCTACAGACTAGAGAAATTTATGTCCATATTGAAGAGTTTTTCCTACACCAGCGTACGGAATTTGCTTCAATATGGACATAAATCTGTCTAGTGTGTAGAGGCCATTAGAGGATGCCTAGGCGAACACTTCGTTCAAACACACCTGTGATCGGAAATACTGCCATTTTGAATTATTGAAGGTCAAAGTTCAATCACTTTCGAGGACTTATTTTTAACAGATTTTGGTTAAATATGATTTTTTTGGAAAGGGTTTGACATTTCTCATTCGGCTAATCATTCCCAATCGGTAATGAATTGGTCATGTAATCGTAATTGATTTGTGTTTCTCGAATATATATCATATTATTTACGCGTAAGTATGTTACTAATAACAAGAGCAATCTAAAATGCACAATTCTTAGCCATTTTTTTTTAGTTTAGAATTGTTCTTCTATTTGTGAATGAATTTAATCGGTAATAAAATGATATACATCTAAGATGTATATCAGTTAACTTGTAAGGTCGAGCATTCCGCAAAGCTGGGGCGCTCTCTTTTAAAACACTTTTGTATTGTATATAAAAATATCTAACCTTAGAATATTTTCTCTAGGTTAGATTACGTTAAAAGTCTCTCTGGAGCTGAATTTCAATTGTGAAAAAAGGACTGTACATTTTTAAATTATTCAAAAAATTTCGTGTGGCATTTAATTCTAAATATACGATCGATAATATCTTTCTTAAAAAATTCAAATTGTAATATAACCTTTCTATAAACTGAAAAAAAATCAAAGCCTTGTCTTAGCTGGCAAAAAATACTACAAAAATTATTTTAAACCATTTTGAAAGTTAGTTTTTGTGGTGAAAAAATATCTGCTGTTTTATCTTTTTGTAATTTTTTATGGTTAAGCTCAACTTAACCTCACATTTCCATCTAACCTCTTAATAAATTAAAAGTAGCGAGACCTCTAGTTCTACAACAATGTCTTCTTTATAATGGTGTCTACATACACATTAGGAAGCAATTTTCGCCAAAAATTGCCTTTTTAAATTCTAAGGATAGGGAAAATTTTCTTTAAAAAGGCATTTTTTTTTAAAGAAATTGCTTCTAGTGTGTAGAGCCCTTAACAGTGAAATACCGATTTTGGATCTGGTTCTCTCCCCCTTTATTATTTCTTTATTCTTTTACAAGACAGAGAAAAGAACCAAAGTGAAAATACTATTTTTCTTTCTCTTACACCGCTTATTGACCGAATATTATATAATTAATCTCTTCTTTAGCTTAAATTTTCCTTTATTTATGAAAATCAAAGCTCAATTTATTTTGAATGAAATTTTTGATCAAAATTTTGTGCAGATTAAAATTTTGTGATTTTAATTTTCGAATTTGAAAAAATACGTATCTCCACGGTATATTCTTTTTATATATTTTTTAATTCCTAATTGTTTGAGATTCCTAAAAATTTTAATTTTGTATCCCTTTAGCTGCTGATTTTTTTTCTTGTAATCACACGAAAATTTTGTAAATTTTGAATATCAGAAACCTAATAAATTATCACTAAACATATTATTACATATTTATTCAAAGCTTTAATAGACATTATTCCCCCAAAAAAATCCACATTTATTTAATAAATTGTGAGAAAAAGCTTCAAAATTTTCTTTGAATTATTTCTAAAATTGATAAAATTTATCCACGAGTATCAATTTAATTGAACAAGATTTTTTTTTGGACAGAAAAAAAGCTCCCCGGTAATTTGCAATCATCTCTGAGATGAAAGCTGTGACCAATTTAAGGTTTCTACATATTGGGAACAATTTTCGTCAAAAAATGCATTTTTGACAGAATTTTGACGTTTCTACCTAGAGCGTTGTAGACAATAATTTCCTTCAAAAAAGCAATTTTTGACGAAAATTGCTCACAATGTGTAGAGGCCTTTAGAGATCACACAAAATGCATTATTAAGCACTATTCAATTGTAGTTAAAGATTTATTCCCATAAAATATTTTAATTCTATCGTAATTTTTGATTGACTAGAGTTTGAAGGCATTAAAAGCCCTAGCCAATCAGAAAATGCGATGCAACCAAAATATTTATTTGGATTAAAAATTTAATACATGTGAATCAAGTTTTACCCTTACATTTTTTTTTGCACAAAATGCCGAAGCATAATTTCTTACTCATAATTTTCAGGAAGCAGATCATACCATGCAGTGCTTCCTTGTTGAGAGATTTCGTTGTCATTGAGGGGTACCCTGACAATTCCAATTACTGGACTTCCTCCACTGAGGAAGCCCTTTTGCGTGGCTACTGTCACTTCCAGCTCTGATCCAATTAATTCTGCCGTCGAGATGATGTACTCAAAAGTAGCATCATAGATGGGATTGCAGTTATCCTTGGCCACATTGGTCTTCCGTTTGGACTCCTTGGAGCGTCCTGGGAGGAGATAGAGCTTAACATAGGGATCAGGGATATTGGACGGATCCTTCAGGGGAATATTCATGATCTTGTGCACAATAACAATAAGTCTCTGTCGCTGAACACTGTAGCGCAGTGTTAGCTGAATCCTTCCCAAGCCAGCAACTCCACCTGAAGATGTAGTACTGGTTGTGCGATGAATCAAAGTGGAATCTCCATATTCTGGAGTTGCTGGTGGTGTCGCGGAAGACACAGTTGCCGTTGAAGAAACCACACAGGGTTCTTCTGGAGTTGATCCCGAGATATCTCGGGATGCTGTGTCAACAGACAATCTCGAATCCTGCTTTGAGAGCTGAGCACTCTTCACAGAATCCGTCCTTGAGAGTGATCCCTCTCCATTACTTCCCGTAGATTCTATCTCATCTTCAGTATTTGGGGCATTTCGCAGAATTCTCAGGGACATTGACATAATAATCTTGGACACTGGACCTGACTTTTGGAGGGTAAATGGCTCAGAAACAACATCCATATTGGCCTTTGCCAATAGAGAACTCAAAGCATAACTGAACTTTCCAAGTTCCTTCTCCGTCTTATGATCAACAATTTTCAACTGAACGGAATCATTTTCCGGATTAGCCACAAGAAATGTAAAACCTTGCTCCCAAACTGGAGCATCAGTTCTCATCTGAGCAGATGTCTGTTCCTGCTTCTTGCCCACATTGACAATGAGAAAAGGATCAGGTTTACTCTGTGGCCGAGCCTGAGGCAAATTCTTGGCTGAATCAATGAAAATGGTCAAGAGAGCTGTACTCATTGAAGTTACACGCAACATCTGTGTCTCAGCCAAAGCAGCTGATAGATCATTGCGATCGGTACTCAGTGTCATCCAAGCTAATCTCAAATGAACCATTCCATGCTTGGCATTCTCCAATGTGAGCCACTGAAAAAACATCCATCATTTAGCACGCTTCGCTTTTAGCATTCACCTAAAATCACTAAATGTTATCTCACCGTATCGACTTGTCCTTTCTTCACCACGCTGGTGATCTCAACGGTTGCTCTACAATAAGAAGAAAACCCCACCAAGAAAAAAAATACCATTTAGCACTTAATCATCAAAAATAGAAGTTGAAAGAAGCATTTTTTCTCTTCTCCAGAGAAATAATACCAGCATGATAAAACCAATATGAATGAGACAAAATTTTCGAGAATTCTTTTATACAGCTTCAAGCGCAAATTTTTTTTTTACACACAAATGCAAAAATAACTAATTTACACAAAATGTTAATGTTATAAATGCGCTCAAGCTACATTTTTGTTAAAATTATTATTGTATTTTTTTCTAAAGGTTTTGGGATGAAAGAAATGGAGGAAGGATTTTTTGCAATTTATTTAAATTTACTTTTTTTTGTATATTTCTATTTACATTGAGAGAGTGGTTAATACCTTCCTAGTGGATCATGTTCGCCAGTTCTGTCCCAGTCGAAAAGCTTTACACCAAATACTGTATGATGAGATACATCAATGCAGGCCTGTAACCAATTAATTACACAGCTTTCCATCTCCTTCACCATTTTTTTTATTTACAATAACAAATTAGAGGAGGATTAGGAGCTTCTCATTACCAAACCAGTAATTTATGGCATTTGTTTTGATTGAAAGTTTTACAATTAAAGAAAATAATTGAAAAATGTTAGCCTCAGTGTGTTATCACACTTTCACATTAAAATTTTAATATGATTCACATTAATTATTGTCGCTGGTAAGAGTCCAAATGTGTAATTTGTGTGTTTGAATCATTTTATATTCAAAATTTGATCTATTTGTTGATAAAAAGGTAGACTAGGCCCGCAAAATTTGATATAAATTGATTTATAGCATTAATGCGAAAAATGAATGCGATTTTCTCTTTAATTTTTTAATGTGAAAAATATTTATGCTTTAGGTAAATTTAAACTTATTTTTTCAGGCCAAGTCCACTTCTTTATCAATAAATAGAAAAACCCCAAATATTAAGTGACTCAAAGACACAAATAACATATTTGGACGCTCACAAGCGGCAATTAATGTGCAAGTGTAATAACACCGTTATATTTAGAATTCTTCAAAATGTACTACTTTTGCTACGTTAAATCACTATCTACGAAAAGTTATAGGGCACTATATTCGAGGGGTAACTCAATGAGAAATTAAAACATGATTATGATTCTCGTTTCTAGAAACATAGTGCTTTCTCGCAGTTTCTGTTTGATTCTTGTAAGCGTTTCCGCATTTTTAGAAACATTTCATGTTTCTTGAATGCATTTCTAGAAATGAAATGATTGTGTTTTTTGAGTGCGTTTCTTTCTGCAGTTTGTTTCGTGTTTTTAGGTACGTTTTCACGTTTTTGTTAACTATTTCTGCCACAGCACATTCTCTCCCGAGGCAAGTGGTTAGAGAATCAAGCCAATCGATTCATGTCTCCAGCATTTCGACATTTTGCAGATTTGTTTATAGCCCAAAAATCCCAGAAACCATCTTTAATCGCGAATTAAAAATAACAGATCACAAATAACCGGAGCGTACTGCACGAATTTCGAGGCTTCGTACGTTGACAAAGCCTCAAAGACCGGCATTCATAGCAGCAGCAACAAGATCGTCGAGCCATTATAAGTAGGGGAAAGTACTCTCCCTTCGAACGATCATGCCTTCGAATCATGTGAATTTTCTTTTACTTTTCAATTAGGGTAAAAGGAACACCTGACACTTTAAGAAGTCTTGTCAGGACCTATCGACATCCTACTCTCTACCATTCGGAATACTAAATTTGAACAGTTATCCTTATCGAAAAACGTAAATTAATGAAAAAACGCCATATTACTTACATTTTACTAGATACTTTAAATACATTTCAACATTTTGACAAAAGTGTCAATAGGGGTTCCCTGTCGAAGAGGTGTTCCTTCGACCCTATTCAATTATTGATAATTATGTGATAATTATGTGTAAGTCTCTTAGGAAAAATAAATGAAAATTCGCAAGATTCGAAGGCATGAACGTTCGAAGGGAGCGTACTTTCTCCTATCTAAAAAAAATCCTTGGGAACCTCCACACTACATTTAGAAAATTTTCAAATGTATTTTTTCGTTTTTAGAAACGTTTCCATGAATAGTTCCATTTTTCTAGAAATTTTTCCGTGTTGAAAGGATTCTTAGATATTATTTTCGTGCATTCACAAATCTTTCTGTGTTTCTTGAGTGCATTTTTACGTTTCCAAAAACGGTTTCCGTATAATTGATTGAATACGTTCTCGCAACTAGAAATTGTTTCGTGTTTCTATAAACTCTTATGTGTTTCTTTCTTCTGGATGCATCTTAGTGTTTATGGAAATAATTTCCGTAATTCTTGTTTAGGTTTTCGCATTTACAGCTCAGTAAGAGCTAGCCATTTTTAATCTCTCACAATGCTGCAAAGCAGTACAGTTTCAACAGAGCAAAATCTTCTGTTTTTGTTTTTTCTCTTTTTTTATTGGAATTTTGTGTATTCAAAGAAAAGTTCAAATATGCTTTTTACATGACTGGCATATACAACCTGAGAAAGAGCTTTTCCACCGTTTTGCTCTGGAGATTGGTAATCAACGCTAAGACGGCGGTGGACACTGAAAACTACACGGGATCAGTTAACGAAACTGTACTTCGAAAGCATTATTGATGAATAAATTTATCTTATCTATTTCTAAAAATTTTTCTGTATTTCTTGGATAAATTTTCGAATTTCTAGAAATGTTTATGTATTTCTTGGCTGCATTTCCGCGTTTATAAAAACATTTTCATGTTTCTTGAATGCGTTTCCGTATTTTCAGAAATTGTTCCGTATTTCTTAAGATACGTTTCTAGAAATGTTTCACTGTTTATTAGATGCACATTTGTGTTTGTAAAAAAATATATATATATTTCCGGGTTTCTTACATTTCCGGGTTCCGTGTTTCTAAAAATGTTTTTCAACTGAATGCGGTTTAATGTTTTTAAAATTAATTACCCCTCGACTACCAGATTAATATATACTTCAGCCACTAGAGTTTTAATTTAAATAAGTATAATCAAAGGGACAAATACTGATGATATGATCATACCGATCATACAATATAAAAAAAAATTATAATAAAACTTATTGTTATCACTTCCAATTATTGTTTAAGACCAATTGGGATACTCGGGATACTATGAATACGTATTTTTTCACACTTTAATTTATTAATTTAAATGAAAAATTGAAGATTAATTTTTCAATAAATTAAACCGCTCAAAAATCAGTACTATCTTAGTCAATATTGAATTTGTTGTTCTAAAACTTCTTAAAGTATTATTGCCTTTTCAGATTCAAAGAGTTAAAAAAAAAATGCAAATATTAAATATGTATATGCCAACTATTTTGAATAACACTAGCAAAAGAATATTTTTCAATAATTTCATTGCTAGAGGCCTTGACTTCTTTAACAGGTTAAATAATTTATTAAAAAAGAATACATTCTTTTAGCTGATGGTCGAATCACCAAATAAATCACTGTATCTAACGCTTAATTGATTTGATGTTGGAATCATCACACCATCAGACGATAAGCAGTAGGGTGAAAAAAAAATTCTTCGTCAAAACCATTCATAAATGAGAAACTCCTAATTGTTGTTAGTAGTGAAAAGTTTAATGTCAATTTTGTTTCCTTTCACCATGTGATTCTTTTGCATTTATATAACTTTTTTTCGCAGTGAAAAGGGTGAGAAATCCAGAGAAAAATTTGCATGAAGATAATGGTGAAGCGAAGTAGAAAACCTTCTTGCTCTTTGATTTTTTTCCATGTTTTTGTTCTGATAAAATCCATATTCACAACTTTTCAACCATTGAAATAAAAAAAAACACTTTACATAAACTAAAAAAAATACAATATACAAAAAATCAAACTGATAAGAAAATAAAATAAACAAAAGCAAATTCGCAGGAACAAATTAATAAAGAAAAAAAAGAAGAAAAAAACTCAAAAGGAAAAATAGTAGAAGAGATAGAAAAGTCCCATCATCACACCTGCCTAAGAAATCGTCATTTTGAACACCAGGAAAGCCTGGATCGTAATCCCACAAATCCAAGCACACCTCTTGGCCGCACCCAGCATCAATCTCTGACTGATCACGTGAAAATTAACAATAAGAGAGATCTATCAAATAAAATTCAGTGCATTTTTTTGTGTAGAATGGGCAACACACAATTATTCCTTTTCTGTTAAAATGTTTTGAAAACTTTTATTTGAGAAAAAAAATTACTAAATTACATTGCTTTATGAGTTACCCACACAATATAATTTGATTTTTATTATAAAAAAAATATTCGCAAAAAGTGGCTTGGTTCAGATATGAGGTGCTATAATTGAAATAAATATTTTTGCATATTTGAAATTATTGGAAATTTGACTGGTGATTATTTTATTACTAAATAGGATATGTTAACTATGATAACTAAATTGCGATAGTATCGACAGACGATTCTGAAAAATTGAAATGACAATATAAATTTTTGTAGATAATATAAATGTTTGTAAATACTTGCATTCTTTTAAGAATGATACAAAAAAGAATCTCAGCTAACCGGTGTGATAACGCATAAAATGTCGTCATTCACTAAATCTAACAGATACAGATTTATCGATACTATCGATTCGATAGTATCGACAACTTATCATTCCACCCCAGATTTAGTTAATTCAAGTCCCTCATCAAGAAAACAAACGAAATAAAATCGAGGTTTGTGTCCCTGCTTAATGCACCCTGTTTAAGTGTTGCCTATATAGGGGGGAGTGGGGTAGGTTTGAACTAGGGCAGCTTTAAAATCAAGCTTTTCTTCAATTTTAAAATGAAATTGACCTTTATCTTGATGTAGTTTAGCTTCACAATTAGTTTGCAGAACTAAAACCACTAAATCATATCGTTGTATGGCCCAATCCTATTTAAAAATAAAAGAAAAAAAGCCTATACAATTCTTTCCATTCTTCCTTATCTTCACACGTGTATGTTATAGTAAAAAATTAAACAGTGAACAGATTTTATTTCAATCAAATTTCTTGATTATTTTGTTTTGTTTTTATATTTCTATTTGTTTTCTTAAACTCTCGCATACTGCCTTTGTTTTGTAAACATATTTTTGACATTTTAATGAGAGTGAGTGAGATCTAGATCTTATCATCTCGTTCATTCTCACAGAAAATTTTGCGAACATATTTACAAACAAAAGTTATTGTGCACTGTGCATAATATGTGTATACGAAAGAAAAAATGAAACGCGTATACGCAGTTTTTTTCGGCCAAACAATAAACAATACCAAAGACACAAACCTCCATTTTAGTTTATTATGGTTAGAGAATTTAGGAGGAAGTGGGGCACTTTTGAATTGGGTTTGCTTTGAAAATGGGCTTTTTTCATCTATTTTTAAATGGAACTGAGCCTTATAATCATACGATTCGACTTCACAATTGGTTTGTGTAGCTAAATTATATAATGATAAGGTCAAGTTTTATTTAAAAATAGGAGAAAAAAGCCCAATTTCGAAACTGCCCCAAATCAAAGGTGTCACACTTCTCCCTACGGATATAATATAATTTTATATCATATTTTTAATTACTCTTTTGCCTTCTGGTCGATGTTCAAGAAGATTCTGGAAATGATCACTAATCCATCTGCCATAATTCCAAAAATTCTAATTATAGCACCTCATATCTGAACCTTCTGAACCAATTCAGAGCTTAGAATGTGAGTGAGCGAGATAACTAGTACTCACTAGCTCTCTCATTAAACTACCAAATGAATGCTTTCAAAATAAAACTAATTGTATATTGCCCAAAAGTTTTTCGGTGATACCAGAATAAATTTACCAAAATGTTTTCACGGTGCACAAGTTATAAAAATTTTAGAACAGGAAAAGCGATAGAGGAATGAGAGAATTTTAGTGATTATCATGCAAGATATTAAAATTTGCCTATTTTATCATTCTCTAGCACAAAAGCACCTAAACCTTATGGTTTTGCCTTCATAAAGCTCCGTGATTGCACATTCAAATCTACTTGTGTGTTAGTTTATGTTTTTTTTTATTTTTATTTTCTTAAAAGCCCTTTGAATGAAATGTCTCACCTTCCTAAAAATTCATCATCACTCGTGTCGTCTTTGTCGAATATCTCGATTTCCACATACTGCCCACTTTCGATCGATGCCTAAGTTTGTATTTGAATTTTATAATGCAAAGAAGCATAACAGCAATTTTCATAGAGAAAAATTAAATATATCCAAAGTACTAAGTATAATTTTAAAATTAGCTTAACAGTTAGAGCTAAGTGATTTATCCTAATTTAAAAAAAAATGTGTTGAAAGATTGTTTGGAAAGTATCTGTGCAACAGTGAAGAGAGAGAAGAGATTTGAGACACTGAATATAAATATAGTGATGTCCAATTATATTGGCAACTAATTTGCTCTTCTAGTTTGAAAAGACATTGATAAAAATTCAATTTTTCTCTTTTGAAATTTGATTAAAAAAAAAACTACATTGAACGTCTATCTCCTCAAAAAATTTATATGAAAAAATGAGAAAAAATTATTTTGATTAAAAGAAAACATATTAGAAAGAAATGAATTAAGTAAATTGAACTATTTGCATGCGACCCATTTTCCGACTCTTTTTTTTCCCCAGTTTTGTAACAACACACTTTTTACACACGTCGCGCTCAATTGCACATTTAATTTTCCGATAAGTCTGTAATAATATTTTCTTTCCTGTCACTTTCCAGCAATAGAGAATGTGATAAAAAAAAAACTCCAACTGCATTAATTATAAGGTCAATCAATCAAATTGGGATGCGTCACAATTATCGATGTTAATAAACTTCGGATTATTGAAAAATTAATTGGGCAAAAAAAAATTGATTTACCTCACACCAAAAGTCCCATTTTGGATTAACTGTGTTGTCGATGATCTGCGTCCGGAACTGCTGAGCACCCACTGTTACAACTGCATATGGATCGGATTTTCCCTTGCCAAGCACCGAAATATCCTTCTTCATCAGATCCTTAGCTTCCATCACATGTACTCTGAGGACACCCTGAAAAGGAGGAAAACAAGATTCCATCCTTAAAATCAATAAGACACATTAAAAATTTCATTGTCGCACGAAATGAACAATATATAGGAATAAGCCCAAAAGATTTTATGATAGTTGAGATTCTATTCTATAGACAAATTCGACGTCAAAGGCTTTTATTTCAATTTCGATTGTGAGTTGAAGGCAAAATAGCTTAAGGGCCATAATGACTCCGGCACACCTTTTAGATCAGGAAAATTTCATTAAGTTGAAATTCGTATCCCTTTCTTTCTCGCATGTTTTGCATATGTCTATCTCATTCTCTCGCACTCTTCTTCTTCTCTTAAACATCACTCCAAATTCAATTTAGCTCAATCGAATTTGGTATGTGAAAGTATGAGATAATCATATACAAAATATGTGAGAAAGGGTTTCGAATTTCGACTTCATGAAATTTTCCTGATCTAAAAGGTGTGCCCATAAGAAATTATTTTTTTGGGTTAATTGTAAAAGGCTAAAACATTTTTGGTAAGTATTTTGATAAAAACCGTAAATAAAAAATTCACTTGGTAAGTAAAACAGCAAAATTTGTAAGTAAAAAAATCAATTTTGGTAAGTAAAAAATTAGGTTTGGTAAGTAAAATGTTGAAATGGTAAGTAAAATTGTCAGTTGGGAAGTATAAAATCAAAACTGGTAAGTAAAAATTCAAAATAGGTAAGCAACAAAATCAAATTGGTAAGTTAAAAAATCTAAAATGGTAAGTAAAAAAAACAAAAATGGTAAATAAAAGTCTAAAATGGTAAGTAAAAAAATCGAAAATGATAAGTAGAAAAATTTAAAATGATAAGTAAAAAAATCAAGAATGGTAAATATAAAATCGAAAATGGTAAGTAAATGAATCAAAGGACTAAAAATCGTTGACGAATATTCGTCCAGTATGGGAATTCTGTAATTTTCGTGGCATTGTCACGCGTGAGTTCGAAACCTGACAATTCCATTCGAGCTTTTTTTGTCATATCATATGAGTTCGAAAATGCAATTCATTGAATTTTTAATAAAATCTCTTTACTTGATGATTTTATGAAAATACAGTACGTCTTTGTTGATTTGTTTAACAAAATTCATTGTCATTTGAATTGCCAGAAATCTCAAATATGTGACTTCTGACAATGCCACGTGAGGTGAAATGGCAATGTCACAGCTACAGAATCGCATTTTCGAAAAAAGCTCTCCTAAGATTCTAACCCAATTTGTCATATGACATTGCCAGAGCGTTACAGAATTCCCCTTCAGATAAAATACCCAAAACTGAGATAACGTTCTCGAAAAAAAAGATGGCAAAGCGTCCCAGCTTTGCAGAATTCTCTAACTCACGAAATAGAGCTATCCGTGAATTATCTAATAGCATATTTTTTGGATGTAATAGCAACTTATTAATGATAAAATTCATCCACAAATAGAAGAACAATTCTAAACTAAAAAAAATGGCTAAGAATTGTGCATTTCAAAAAATTTTCTTGTCATTATAGTGAATCAATTACGATTACTTGATAAATTCATTACTGACTGAAACTGACTGGCCATACTCAGTCCCGGGATTAAGCACAATTTCGGGATAAAAAAACGCGCGAAATGGCATTACGCCTCGAGAAAATTTGCATATCTGCAGGGGCTTTGATTTACTTGAATAAATTGTCCGTAGAACGTCTCAAGATAGTATACATTCAGGTGTATTTCAAAAACGATTTCATAAATTGACTCCCAATGGTAGGCAAACTTGCATAATTGTATGTACATAATGCCGAAGTGCATACTGCCGAGACAGAGTGTATGCGAAATGCTCGAACTCGTGATTTCAATTTTTACCCCGGTTTTCAACCGATTTGAACCCATTCATAAATTACTCAAAAGATCTCTTAAAACAGCATAGAAGTAATAAAAATGGGTTTAAGATAAATGTTAGTTATCGGCTATGAAACGGTTCATTACCAGTGTCGAACCGATTGGAACCGGTTTAGAATTGTCAGATATTCCAAGATCTTTTCAACGACCTGAAATATGATACCATTCGGTTGAGAAATACGTTCTCAAGAGCCTTTTAAGCTGTGACCTTGAAAAACCGTTATTAGGAAAGATTCAATGGTATTTTCGTACCTAAACGAATACCCGCTTAGGTAATTTATAAAACATAACCAAAAATGAAAAAATTGCACAATACGTTTTCGAGCAATCCCAAAAAACATGGTTTTGGTGGGGAAAGTAAGGCATGGAGGGCCCCCAAATGGCCTAAGACACTATTTCTGACGGTCATACGAATGGACAGACGAGAGGACAGACAAACAGAGTGACGTTAATAAACTGGATACTTCAGATTTCCAGATTTCTGTGCGATTTTTTTTCCATTTTATGTTTTAGAGATTACCCAGACGGACACTGACTATGTGTGAAAATACCGTTCAATCATTCCTAATAACGTGTTTTCAAGGTCAAATTTTAAAAAAGGTTCTAAGCGCATTTATCAGGCGAATGGGGTCATGTTTGGGCTCGTTGGAAAGGTCTTGGAATTTCCGACAAAACTGAACCGGTTCCAATCGGTTTTGAACTGGAAATGAATCGGTTCGTAACCGATAACTAATTTTTATTCGAAATTTAATTAAATTAGTTATTTTGGGCAATGTTTTAAGTGATTTATAAATCTGTTCAAATCGGTTTTTAACCGGTAATGAACCGATAAGTAATTTTTGTCCGAAAATCAATTTCATTACTCTTAAAATTATTTTGTGGGATTTTTCGAATGATTTACAAATTGGTTTAAATCGGTTGAGAACCGGTAAACGGTAAATGATGAGAAAGTACTTATGAGGGATGCCATCTCAGGCACGAGTTCGAGCATTTCGCAAAGCCTGGGACGCTTTGCCACCCTTTTCTTAGACGATGCTAAAATTTATCTATTTTTACTACAATTTCCCATTGGTATTTGCGGTATATTGTATGTAATAGTCTAGGGTGACTTAAAGTCTGGAAAATGCATCGATCGCTCTCTCATTCTCTCTATAATTCAAGCAATAAAATAATTTTTTGCGTCCACCTTGGAGCAAGGCAATATAAATGTTAGTTCATTTTATTTCATTCTCCCATTTCAATGCTTTTTCCAATAATAAGCAAATACGCATTCATTGGGAAAATTATTCTTTTATTCATCAAAGAAAATAGTTAGTAAGTTTTTCTCGGATCATTACCCACTCTGTTGTAAATGTAACAAACTGTTTTACCATGAAAATTTATGTAAATATGACAAACAAAAATGTTGGCATAGTTGATAAAAGAGAGAGAGAGAATAAACATTGCTAAATCATGAATTCGTGCTCATCAAATGTTTCAAAGATTTTAATGAAATCATACATAAGAATAATTCCGAGACAGAGTCATATTTTCCACGTAATCTCGCTTGCTCACAAGAAGCTAATGGTAAGGTATAAGAAAATTGTTTCACGTATGTTTCGGTAGGAAATTATAGAATTCTGTTAATTGTAAATACGATAATTGCGCCTCTAACGGTGATTGAACGAACTTCAAATGATCTGATATGTTCTAATTTATTAGAAAATAGATTTTTGGCATTAAAAATCATTCAAAATCTTCAGATAATTGGTTTATAAGGAGCACGTTCGATAGTTAAAAAATTCTAATTAACAAATATTGCAAAATAAATCAGTTTAAACAAATTAGATTTTAACAAATTCCAAACACGAACTGTCAGCAAAGTTCGAATACTTTTTCCTTTCAGTTGTTATCTACAATAAATGAATCTTGGTTTTCTGTGTATATATTCTCTTTTTGTAGCTATTAATCACCGCAAAGTCTAAAATTGAAATTCAAGTCACTGCTTGATATTTCTCGTAAAATTGAGAAAGAGAGAAGCGGCTATTTTCTTAGCCGCTCGATGCAAAAAGCATTTCCTCTGATTTTCTTTTATATCCCAACATTATTTACAATTTTTTTTTATTATTAACTTAGCGATATCAGTGTTATTTGTCGTGTCACAACTCGCAAATCCCTCTTATCTCTCAGACAACCCGACCGCTTGATATACGATATTGTTCTTCCACAATCAAAATGATAAGGTTTAGTGAATATGGCTCAATAAAATAAGTAATATTCCTATAATCAATTTTTGAGAAATTGTTTCTTACCTCTGGTTCGGGCATCTGGAGGGTAACAGCTGGAACTTCATCACTCAATTTGATGGGCAATTTATTGGGCAGCACCATAATAGCACCAACTTGCTCAATGATAATCCTCCGTAGCATGTCACTGAGACCCGGCATGTCCAGCAAATCAACCACACCCACCAAATTGAAGTCAATATTGGGATTGTTCAGGAAGAAAATCTGAAGTCCTCCAACGAGGGGCATTTTGTTAATTAGGGGCTTCATGATCACGCGTACCATTCCATGAATCTGAAAATCTTTTATACCACCCCTCATTCCGCCCAGATTGAAATTAATATCACAGTCACTGGCATAGAAGAGATCGAGATCCATGATAATCTCATTGCGTGAAATATTCTTGTCATAGACTTTAACTCCACCAATTCTCGGTGGAATTGTGCCCAGGATCATGCGATCGAATTTGAAGCTGTTGAGTTTGTAATTGGCAAGAGCCTTCTGGACATTGGGCTCAATGGTGTTCTTGATGAGACCCTTGGCGTAGTGATTAGCATTTGGCCATACCTGCTTAAGAATCCTATTAACCCATTCACAGCGTTCAATATCGGGGAAGTAGACCTGCAAAGGTCACACGTTATTCACGGTTAACGAGCTAGAGATGACATCATGAATCAGTGATGTTAAATTACGACATTTCTTACTCAATACCAATTTTATACACTAATTTTTTTTTTTTTGAAAAAATAAAAACAATTCATTTATAAGTTCGGATTGTTGTTAATCTTACACTTTAAGTAAAACGAAATAAACAAGGAATAAGCCTGAATTACAAAGTCAAAAGTAGTCTGTATTTTTATCGTTAAAATCGAAAGATAAACTAAATATATTTCAAAAGCCAATTCAGAGTATTTTCGAAAATACAGTATACTCTCACTCAATCGGCTCTTTTTCAATCGGGCGTCAAATTTTGTTGACAATTTTCACGTTTAATTATGAAGCTAATTCGCTCAAATTCGCTGTAGTTCTTCCTATTTTATCGTGATTCTTTATAATTGAGCGCTTTTTGTGGAATTTACAAAGGCTTTGACGCCCAAATCTCTCGATAAACCGGATGACATTTTGCCCCATATGCCCGATTGAGAGAGAGTCTACTGTACATAGACGCAAGCAAAGGAGTTCCGATCAGATTTCTAATAAGAGTTCTAATAAGAATCTAATAAGCGTTCGGGCGAACATTCCAAAAATTTGAAACGCGTTTTCTCCACTTCTCATTTTCCTTCAAATTGGTAGGAAAAATTAAGAAAAAAACTTTTCGACCAATCTAAATTAATAAAGGCGTTGTATTCTCTTTCGAATTAAATTCTCTTCTAGTTAAACCTACACTGTGAGAGAAATCCGAAAAAGTTAAAATAACATTCCGGAAATGTTAATTTTACCCTGCAGTATTGATCCGAAATCGGTGTAAATATTACCCTTTTTAGGTGTATTAGGGGTAAAAGTTACCTTTTTTCATGTAAATTTTACCCTTAAAAAGGTGTAAAATTAACATTAAAAAAATGTTAATATATTTTTACACCTAAAAAGTGTTAAAGTTATGAGGAAAAAAAAGTTAAGCGCACCCTCTTTTTTTTCTCAGTGAAGGCCTTCTAAAGTCATGTTTTGCTCTTAAACGGCAGAAAAAATGCTTTTTCTAACCCCTAATTTTTGACCTTTTCATCCTTAACATTAAACCGACCAAGACCCGCTCAAATTGACAGGTTTAAAATTAACAGATATTTAAGCGGTACAATGTCACTATCAAACTTTATGAATTTCTTAAAATATGCATGTAAGTAATATATTTTCAGGGTTTAAATTTTAATTTTTTGCCCTTTTCCAAGACAATTGTTGAGTATCCTACCCTACCGCGGTTTGTCATTTGACCGAAAAACGACCAAAAAACGGGCGGTAGGTTGTAGTTTTGATATTTCATTTAGGTATTTTATTTTTTTTATTTGTAGTAAAAGAGTTTAGAGGTTATGAAAGAAAAATAGGGTTATGTGTACACTAACCTTGAAAAAGAGCGTTTTATCTTGACACGAGCTTTTTAAGTTAAATAAATTCAATAAATTCTTTTTATAATTCAAAAATTAAGAAAATTGTCTTAGTTTTTGAATTTAATAAAAACTTATAAAAAAAATAAAAATTATAATAGATGAATTTGATAGAGTGGTCGAATTAGGGGTTAAGAATTACATAACCCTGAAACTATCTGTCATAGAAAGAAATTTGCAAACAAAATAAAATGATCCTCATTAACCCGAAAATATGCATTTACTTCCTCTGGATTTATAAAAACTGACCATTAGAGATTTTAAAAATTGTCAAAATTATTTGCGAGTTAAGAACATAAATGTAACTTTAGATTTATTTTAATTTTTTATAAAACTAATCTAATAAGGAGTTTAAGATAAGTGATTTTTTGACTCTAAATTTAATTCTATTTGAAGTTTGGTTAGTTTTTTAAGGTTATGTCCAACATAACCTCACATTCAATAAAACTTCTTGGTTAAATAAGAGAATAAGCTGTATTATAGAATTTTATTTTAAAGTAGTTGGGCTTTATAGCTAAATTATATCAAAATTCGGAGCCAGTTAAAATCTCGAAATCAAAAGCCAAAATCCCGAAAACCAAAATTCTGAACGCCAAAATTCCACAAAGGCCAAAATCCTGAGAGCCACAATCACGAAAGCCAAAATCCCGAATGTTCAAAAGCTTGAAAGGAATGAAATCATATAAAGGATAACGTGCAGAATAATTTCCCGGGTGAAATTGTGGGAGTTGCTATGACAATTTTAAGAATTCGAGATTTTGGCTTTCGGGATTTTGGCGTTCGGGATTTTGGCTTTCGGGATTTTGACCAGGACCCGTAAATATTCTCTACAAATTTATTTTCAACAATTTAATTAGGCCTAAAAAGGGTTAAATGTCCGAAGAAATGACGGAAATAAATTACAAAAAGCAGGACATTGCGACTCAAATAGTGTAAACGTAAAACAAATGAGCACAATCTGCACTATTGAGATGTTATTTTTTAAACATTTGGAGTCCTAGAATTCTTTTTTTTATTATTTATACATTTATTTATAGTTTAATAAAAAAATCGTTTACACTACTGGAGTCGCACTGTAATTTTTAATCCCTCAAACTGTTTGAATTATTTGAGTCATGGAAGGTCCCAAATATTAAATTTTATTAAATTAATTTTTTGCAGGGTCAAAGGAACACCTCTCCGGCAGGAATCGACTATTGAATCTTTCATTAAACTATTGTAATTAATTTAACGTAACTTTAAGATAGCGTTTCTCTCTATTTTGCCTTTTGCATAAAAAGAGAAGTGTTAAAATTTCATGTCCTAATTATTACTGGAAGGGTGGTTTCAATGTGTCAATAGGTGTTCCTTTCACCTTAATTATTAGTTCTTCTCACTTTATAAGAAAATCGTGTAAAAAAATAGATTGTGTAATTTAGTAACATCACTGACCATCGATGCGATCGATGCGATTGCGGATCAAGTGAATTGCCCTCAACTGAGGCTTTTCGATTAATTGATTATGTATAGAGATAAGATATCTCACCCAAGCAGGTAGTTCGTCAATTCTGGCCAGAATCATTTCACGTTCCGTGGCAATAGCCGATGCCTTTGCAATGTTCCTCCGGAGATCTGTCTTCTTACGCATCTCTGTGCGTGCAACCGAAAGGATCACAGGAGCTATCAGCCATGCCACTGACCATCCCATGTAGCCCACAAAATAAATTGCCCCGACAACAGCTACTTTCTTCGCCACGGTGTAAATCACCGAGAAAAGACTCCCTTCAGTCTTTGCCACAGATGAGTCTGGCTCATCTGGAGATTTTTCTTTACTGGCAGTGACCATTGTGTCCTCTGGAACTTCCACAACAGGCTCAGTAGTATCCTCCTCCTTCTTCAGGAGATCCTCCGACTCACTGAATTTTTAGCACGGAGAAACAAGTCACGCATAAATTTATGTGAGGAAAACTCTACGTTCGTGCAATATGTGATAAAAATTTTGTTTAAAACTGAAACAAACCTCATGCTTACTGGGCAACAAAAAACTAAAAATAGAGCCACTGAAGAATGTCGTCAGAATATCAACTAAATCACACTAATATTCTTCCGGCTAGAATTGAGAAAAAGAAGGTATAAAATAAAAGAACTTAAAACTGATTGAACAGAATCTTCCTAACACACTTTTGCTGCGCAATTTGTCTTTTGGGTGGGATTCTTCTTTTGGGTGAATGGGAGGTTTTTGGAATTGATCGAGACAGCACCAAGGCTAAATGAGCAACAGTTCACGAGGCGATTGCCGGGAGCCGACTGAAAATTCTCACAGTGAATTTTTTGAAAAAGCCAGCTCGACTCTTTCCACATACACAGAACGCCTCAGAGAATCAATGCACATCGTGAGGCGGCTTTATAGTGTTAATAATATTGCTCATTTATTGCCTGAAAGCATGAGCACATCCACCGATGATGATCACACCCTGGAGATGCGTGAGTCATATTTAATAAATTTATATCAGAGGGATATCAGTGAATTCCTTTGGTCTCATGAGCTCAGGATTATTGCGGTTTGATACTCAAATTGGCAAACAGAAAGTCCCTCCTAATAACTTTCCCGGCAATTTAGGAATTACTCAAATATTAAATACTGATAGTATGATAGATTATCTTGTATTTAGTTAGGTAAACAAATTATTAAATGAGGGAATTAATTTTATTTGAACATGAAATGTGGAGGAATTTTATTTGAGCACAATCGTAGTTAACATAGAAATAAATTTTTCAGGACTTTTGAATAACAGAAAAATAACCAGTTTTAACTAAAATATAATAAATAAACTCTATAAAAGTCGAAAAATAGGAAATTCACAATAAAATACCAATTTTTGTTACCAAAATATTGTGCTTCATCATTGCAACCATGGATCTGTCAGGTAAAAAAGTGTCCCTCGTTGCAATAAGGATTTAACGGCTTTGGAGAGATTTTTCCACTGCACAATTAACACATTTACTTATTTGATGACTCGTAAAAACCAAAAGGAATTTATTTTCACTGAATTCTTAGCCAAAATTGAATTTTTCGCGATTTTCGCGTCCGCCTGTGTATTTTCCAATTTTTTCACTGAAGCGCCATCTGACAGATTTTCTCCGCAAGTAGTAGTCTATCGAGTTCTCTCTGGAAAATATCAGGATGTCGTCAAACAAGGCGATAAATAACGTTAAACACATCCCTAAGGATGCCCAGGTCATTATGTCGATACTCAAGGAGCTGGGTGTGACAGACTACGAGCCTCGGGTGATTAATCAGCTACTGGAATTTACATACAGTGAGTGAAATGGCTTTTGTAAACATCCTAACCTCAAAAGTTGTTTATGTTTTTTTCATAAAATTTTTATTTTTCCCAGGATATGTGACCTGCATCCTCGACGATGCGAAGATCTATGCAAATCATGCAAAGAAGAAGTTTATCGATCCGGAGGATGTCAAATTGGCATCGCAGATGGTACTGGATAAAACTTTTACCAGTCCACCGCCGAGGGATGTTCTGCTGGACTTGGCACGTAGCAAAAACACCGCTCCTCTGCCCCTGATCAAACCCCATTGTGGTTTGCGTCTACCTCCAGATCGCTACTGCCTGTCATCGTGCAACTACAAGCTGAAAGCGACGGCTCCCACAAAGAAAATCATCAAGCCTTCAATTGATTCACGACAGAATCCACCGAAGCCTCCGGGAAAAGTTGCAACTCCCACCAATATCACTGTGAAGCGTCCACCGTCAATTACCACAGTTCCCAAGACACAGGTGGTCACCACCATCCCCAAGCCCGTGTTCAAATTCAGCTCGGCAAAGCAAGTGACAAAGCCCAAACCTGGTCAGCAATCCATAATCATCTCGGATGATGCTGCAATGATCAAAGTCGAAGAGGAGGATTCCCTGGGAATGCCTACGAAGAGACGGAGAGAAGATGATGACTTCGAGGTCGTGCCCTAGATCTTTTTTTCTCTATCCAATTTTGAAGTCCCCAGAAATGGGGAAATCCCTTTCCGGAAACATTTTTTTTTGGCAAATAAAAACATTTTATTGACAATTCAGGGATTATTTTTGAATGCCAAAATGGCTGTACAACCCAGATCCATGATTTGGAGGTATTCCAGAGCTCCATTGAGCATCCGGAAGGAACATTCTGCAATCTTTTCTCCCAGGATGCATTTCTGCTTGTTACTGAGCTCTCTGTGATTGATGACAAAATCATTGAGTTGCTCAAGGAGTTGCCCAACACTGTAAGCCTCAAAAGAGAGATTCTCCACATACTTCTCCAATTTGGAGTAGTCCTGGGAGCGACAGATATCCAGAAACTCCTCCAAGAATTGCTGTGGAATAATTCCAGAGATCTCCAGGACATGTTCCTTGGTAATACTCTCCTCTGAAGTGCCAAAGAGCCGATGACTGGACTGAAGAACTGTTATGGCTCGCCGGAGATCACCTCCGGAACACTCAATAATCACTTCCAGAGCATCATCATCAACCTTCACTTTCTCCTCCTGGCAGATAAACTTCAAGCGTTCCACAATCTTATCATGACCTAAAGACTTAAACCGGAATTTTGTGCATCGGGAAGTGATTGGTTCGATGATCCTGGACACATAGTTGCAGACCAGACAGAATCTCGTTGTAGAACTCTCCTTCTCCATTGTCCGACGGAGAGCTGCCTGAGCAGCATGAGTCATGGAATCTGCTTCATCTAGAATGATAATCTTGAAGGGAGAACAAGGTTTCCCACTGGGGACAAAACAAAAAGCATAACCATCCGGACAAAATTCCCCTGACCAATTTTACTCACTCTGGCCGCACAGAGCTGCAAGTTAGTTGAGCGAAATTCTTCACTTTTGTCCTGATAACAGCTATTCCACGCTCATCCGATGCATTGAGCTCCAGGATGCGATCTTTGGAGAGATCTCCAAAAAGTTGACGAGCAGCTGCAAGGATCGTACTTGTCTTTCCCGTTCCGGGAGGGCCATAGAGAAGCAAATTTGGCAATTCACAACTCTCCAGAGATTGCTTAAGTACAGCCACAACTTCTCCCTGTTCCACCACATCATCCACAGTTCTGGGGCGACTGGAAATGAGATCAAATTTGAGCCTGACGCTCCTTAACCTCAAAATCAAACTCACTATTTCTCAACCCATGGCCGTGGAACTACTTTTCGCTCTTTTCCAGCACTTGTTGAAGCTTCACTGGGAACTTTGGGGAGTCCTGTAGTCTTTCCGGTTTTTAGAAAAGCGTGCATTTTGTAAAAATAGATAAAAACAGAAAACTCTCTTGAGAAGGCGCCGAAAAGTGTTTCGATTAATCGGAAGAATGATGGACGTGCCACGATTAATCGAGATTTCATTCGAAACCATGCAATTGTTTTTAATCCGAAACACTTTAAATGTAATTTTTTGAACAAAACGCTGCGAATCCTATTAATTGTTTATAAGAAACCCCCTTAGGTAGGCAAAGTTAATACACTGAGTAAAATTTTAATTCTAATCAGAAATATACTTTGTAAATTATTTAATATTAACAAGTCTGTATTTCTTTTATTTGTAAGAAATATTAAGTTATAAGAAATATTATTAATTGCTTGATAGAAGGTAAGTGTCAAATTTCGGCATAATTGCATGCAAACGCCAAAGTCGCAAGTTTGAAATGTAATATTTTTAATACAAATTGATTTTTTTATTACTTCTTCCACTTAAAAACCCGAGCCAAAAAATCACGTAAAATACCAAACTGGCATAAAATTCCAGTGCTGATATTATCAACAAAAAAGCAGTTTTTGAATAGTTTTTCATTCCGTAAGAACTCTACAGCAGCTCTAGAACTCATAAATTAATTTGCCATTAAATATTATCTCATTTTCTTCTTGTAATTTTTTATAAAAATTTTCTGAAAATTGACAAAAAATGCCAAAGTATATTTTTACATATTTTTGTAGCAAAAGTCAATTTCTATTGGTTTTCCATTTTCCTAACATTTGGTAAGGATTTTAGGACTCATATCAATTCCTGTAAAAGTTTCAAATTCTCATATATAATTTTCGCTTTTTTAAGAAAATTATATGTTCCAACAGGAATTCGAAAAAGAAAAACAAGGCATAACCAAATAAAGTGTCTCGATACGATTTATAAATTTAAAAATAATATTAATGTAATTTAAATGAAATATTTTTAATTTTCTATCAAAAGAATATTAATATTGACTTTGAGATTATTTAGGACAACTAAAGGACAACTAACTATTATGGCAACTAAAAGTGGAAAATGGTAAACAAAAAATTAAAATTGATAAGTACCGAAATATTATTATTAAAGAAAATATGATTAAGTTATGAACAGTTATTTTCAAATTTTGCTTATCAAAATGATTTTTTTTACTTACTAAAATTCAATTTTTACTTACCAAAAATGTTTAACCCATTTTAATATTCATTTTGTCTGCGTTTCCTTTTTAAATTTCAGTGTGCCTTTCGAAAATGTGATATTTTTCAATTAAGCTGGCTATACACTAGACAAAATTTATTGCAATATTTCTTTTCAATATCCAATATTGACAAGGATTGCCCCCACACTGCAAAGATTTATTGACATAAAAGTTTAATATTGAAGAAAATTATCCAGTGTGTAGGCAATATTGCAATATTTGTTTCAATATGGAGCATTTTTTTCAATATTTTATTTCATTATTTTTAATGGCTACGCACTAGGCCAAATAATGTCAATAAGAATTTTCAAAGTCACATTGAAGTAAAATTTCAAAGAAATTCTAAATATCAAATTGATTTGATATCCAATATTTTTAATGGTCAGGAATCTTCTTCGTGCAGAAAATCAAAGAACTGCTGGGATTTCCTTGTTCATGAATGAAAACACACCTAAGATCAAAATCCAAGTCAGCACACATCTCTTCCTGTTTCCTCCAGAAAATCCCAGATTCTCGAAATTTCGCTGTACATTTTGTCAAATCTCCCTATAAACCCAGCTTGGTTAGCACTTCTCACCTGCTTCCTCCAGGAAATCACAGTTCCTCTGGATATTTGTTGTGCACTTGGCCGAATACACCCAGAATACTCATGTTGGTCAGAAGATTTCTGTTGATTCCTCCAGGAAATCATAGATCTTCTGAGATTTTGTTGTGTATTTTATCAAATACGCACAGAATACTCATGTTGATTAGAATATTTCTCCTGGTTCCTCCAAGAAGTCACAGATCTTCTGGGATTTTCTTCTGTATTTTATCAAGAACACCCAAAATATCTAAGATGGTCAGAAGATTTCTCCTGGTTTCTCCAGCAAGTCACAGAAAATCTCAGAAGATCTGTGATTTTCTGGATAACCAGGAGAAATCTTCTGATCAACTTGGGTATTTTGGGTGTTCTTAGCAAAATACAGAAGAAAATCCCACAAGATCTGTGATTTCCTCGAGGAGCCAGGAGAAATCTTCTGATCAACTTAGGTATTTTGGGTGTTCTTGGCAAAATACAGAAGACAATCCAAGAAGTTCTGTGATTTCCTGAAGGACCAGGAGAAATCTTGTGACCAACATGATACATGAGTATTCCAAGCGTACTTGACAAAAGATACAACAAAATCTCAGAAGATCTGAGATTTTCTGGAGGAAGTAGGGGAGAAGTTCTGACAAAGATGGGTTTCTGGGAAGAATTTTGCAGGATATACAGCAGAATTCTCTGGTGCTGTCTACAATGATATTCTGAGATGTCTTGCTGTTCATAAACATGCTAATTCCAAGAGTTTTTCGATTTTTGAAAGGATCTGAATCTCTGACTAGAATGGTATTTTAAGAAGTCGTAATATTGAAGTTTTAATATTGAAGTCAATTTGATCAGTGTGTAGGCAAATATTGAAATATTGGTTTCAATATTCTCTTCAATATTGAAGTTGTATTTCAATGTCACTTTGAAATGTTATTATTGCAATAATTTCCTAGAGTGTAGACAGCTTTAGTATCAAATTTTCTATTATTCGGTTAAATGATGATTTTATTAAAATGTTTTTCAAAGTAGTTCTTCATGATGTGAAAAGAGAAATAATAATTCAGATTAAAACGCAATTGAAGTCGAGCGTTTTAACATGTGTCTGTCTTTCCAAATTTTATCTAAATTTTATTTTATTGATGTACAATAATTTTCTTAGTGATATTCTGATGTTCAGTAAAATTAAAAATTATTGAAAGAAATATTTTAATTATATTAAAAGCATAAAAAATATACTTTAACTTCCTTAAACTGTTCAAATGTTATGACCATTCTTTGTCAGTGGCGATAAAACAATATATTTAATTGAAATATTTTGATTAAAAAAAAATGGGTAAGCTAGTTCGGTAGAGAATGTTAACTTGTGGGGGAGGGTCACCGAAGATCGAAAGTCAATATCTCTTACCGTTTAGCAGCCAGGATGGTGAGAAGTTGAAAAAAATTCGATTGTGGAAATTGCTCTCTCTTGGAGTTCGAGTAGTTAAGAACAAAAATTTTCTCTTTGGTAAATGACTCACCAGAATCTGTTCTCAACTTAGCATGTTTCTTCAGTGGACCAGTAGAAGACCATCAAGCGAAAGAGGACATAAGAAGGACCAAAGGAGGGAGAAATAAAAAACACATCGCGTCAAAAAAAACTTCAAATTTATTCTGAAAGTAAGTTATGGACATCATTCATTTTTAATCTTTTCATCATTTTTTTTACCATTTAATATTAATTACTATTAGAATAATGTTGTGTGAAGTTTTTTGCTTTATCATATTTTTTTATGCTTTACTATTATTTTTTTTTCTTTCTCATATTACTATATTACTTGTAATTTTCTTTTTATCCCAAAAACACGAAAAAAGATACAAATTTTTAACTTTCAATTTTCATTTTTTTTTATCAAGAGTAGAATACACTTTTTTCCAAAGATTTCCAATTATTTTTTTTTGTTTGCTTCTTCAAGTATGTTTTTTTCTTTATTTATTTTTTTTTAATGTGAAATGTGGATAAGATTACTTGCATTATTTCGTTTTACACCATAACTATTTTTCCTTTTTTTATCTTTTATTTCATTAATTAATATTTAAATGTTAATTTTAATGTTTGAGGTAGTTTTTCACTTTAAATAATCATTAAAGATATTACATGCATTGTGCAAATTCTATTGTTTATCTTTCTTTTTTTTTAATTTTTTTTTCATCCAAAATTTTTCACGTTTTTTTTTTGCTGTGAAAACTGTGTCGTGAATTTTTATCTTCTTTTTATTCTTCAATTTTTAAGTAAGTTGTTTTTTGTTTCACATTGTTTTTTTTTACCAATTTTTATTTTTGCATTTATGTTCCTAATATTATATGATTTTTCTTTTTTCTTTTTTTTTTAATATTGTGTACGGTGTGTATTTTTCTGGTAGAAAAATCCAAATACAGTATAAATATATTATCAATCATTATTCTTATCATTATATTATTAATAAAAAATAAATATACATTACACAAAAAGATATTGTGAGGCAGTCAGTTGTTAAGTGTTGATTTTCTACGACTATTTTTTCGTCTATTTCTGATTTTATTATTCTCTTTTTTTCCATTTTCTTTTTCTATTTACCTGATGAGTCCCCAGTTTTTGGGAGGGATTTTTTGCGGTTATCATTTTGCAATCTCCAGGGATGTTATCACACAAGTCACTCACGGATCAGGAATATATACTATTATCACACAGGCAGATCAGCAAGGACTTGTGTATTAATTTCCCTGAATTGTCCGACAGTTATATCTTTGCCTTTTGAATTAAATTAAAAAAAAAACATTTATGTTTATACTGGAAAATTTTGAAAGAAATACGAGCCAGAAAGATAAAATTTGAAAAGAAAAAATATTATTTTGAAAAATAAAACTGTCTCACTGTAAATCGGTTCTTAAATTATCTGACTGTCCTTCATGCTTCACCTTTTATTTTATTTTTTTTTTTTTAATATGTTAAAAGTTTTTTCTCTATTTAACTCTATTTCCATTCATTTTTTGCTTCTCACTGTAATTACATAATTAACAATTAGTTTTTCCCTTTTTTATTTAAAATCCTCTCAGTTGTGTACTGTAAATAATAGTATTAAAATTCTTGATTTCTTTCATTACTCTTCTTTAAAAAAAAAACTCATTTTTAATCATCATACTTTAACAAAAGTGCGCTTCTGCACTTTTATTAACAGCTTGTTCTTCATTTTATTTCATTTTTTAAATAAGCATTTTTATTCGTTTTTTTTTCTTCATTTTATTTCTATTATTTAGTGAAAAATACATAAAGAAATTATTACTATTAAATATGTATATAATAAAAAAAATGCCACGACATTTTTAGTTGTAGTTCAGTCTCCTCAAGCCGTGGCATTAGCTTTAATATTTAATCATTACAAAAAAAGTATTTTTTTTCTCTTTATAAAACAAAAATCGGGAATAACGTCACAAATTATGATATTTCTTTTTTTTTAATTCTCAATCAATTTGCATAATATTGTTGCGTACTAAGCACGATTTTGCAGGAATCTCGCAGTTTTTTTTTTAAAGCATAATCCACATGTAATTGAATATTTCATCTCATGAAATATTTTATTCCTATCGCGTTCTCTGATTGGCTGCTTTAACTATTTCCAAAATCTAGCCAATTAGAAAACAGAATGAGACTAAAATATTTTACGAGATTAAAATGTTTAATTATATGTAATAAAAATGCTCAAAATAATTTCTTTCATATTCCCCATTTTTTTTTTCATTTATCTTCTCTACAAATGCAATCTTATACAAAAAGAATATGTTTACATAAAAACAAATAATACAATCCATCTACGCAAAGGTGTTATATCAAATTTGTGACGTTCAAAATTTAAAACAAATATAAAATCTATTATTTTTATAATCCATATTATTCAAAAATAATAACTAAATAGTAGTAATCATAAATGTGAAAAGTAGTTTATCCTTTTTTTTAACTTTCAATCATTTTTCAATGCATTGGTATTTTTTTCCTTTTTTGCATTTGGGGTTTTTTATCATGTAATATTTTGCGCAATTAAGAAAAAAAAGATTAAAAAGTGGATGCATTAATCATTGAAAGATTCTCAATCTGCTTGTTGTCTTCTGATCCACCTTCTTTTATGCTTTCAAAATCAAATAATTTTATAATAAAAACTTCTCTCATTTTTCTTTCTCTTTTTTCTTTAAATTTTACAATTGTAGTACTTTCTATGACAACTATTTTTTTGCTTATTTTTTCAAATTTCTTTTTAAGATAGATTTTGTGGTGAATTTTTCTTATGTTTAAAAATCCATTGTTTTTTTTTTAAAATATGCATTAATCGAAAGTTATGGTGAATACAATTCTAATTCTTACTTTTTTTTATTTCAAAATGTATTTTCTTTTTTATCAAGTTTTCTTTTATTTTGTTTTTTTTTTATATTCTGTTCAAAATGCAGTTGAACTCCAATTAAATTTGTCAATTTCATGTTTTTTTTTCATAAATCTTTTATAATTGTGATTTCATGTTTTTTTTTTAATTTTTTGAGAATAAGCAATTTTATAAGACCAATAGAATTCTCATGTTTAAATTAATACGCAAATTTTCTCAATTATTTGTTATTCAAATCTTACGTTTTTTTTTTGGTTCATTTATAAGTAGAATTTCCAGTTTGAATTTTCAATTGGATCATTTTTTTTTGTTTTCAAAAAATTTCAATGAATTTTTCTCTTTTTTCAAATGCATGAATGTATTTCAATGTCATTTTGTGTCTTAAATCGTCAGTTTTGGGTAAACCAGTTTTTTTCCGTCACTTTTATCCAATTTTTTGGGTTTTATTTATTTATTTTTTTTTAAACTTGTGAGTCGCTTTTCAATTAAGATTTATTTAAGCTCCGCACTATTTTTTTTCTTTGTCAGAATCGCCGTATTTTTTTATTTGGTTTTTGCCGTCGAAATGCTTAATTCTTAAATTTTTTTTTGATCAAGCCTGATAATTGTCAAAATTTTGGTAATTTTTTTTCTTAATCTGTATTGTGGGGAGTAAATGGTATTTTTTCACTTTGTTTTCTTCAATCATCTTTCTCGTGATAAAAGTATCTTTGCAAATGATGTTTTTTCTCCACTAAGAATATCATGTTTCTTTTTTTTGTACTCTTACGTTTGTACGCAGTTTAAATAGTTAATAGAAAATTTCTCTTCAACATTCTTTTCATCATCATATTTCTTTCATGTCCATCTCTTTGTCCCTTTTTTTTTGTACGTAAAAATCTTCTAAATATGTGATGAATTTGAAATTAAAAAAAAAATAGAGGGCAATTGCAAAAAAATGCATTCCCTCGTAAAAAAGATACGTTATTCAGACAACTTTGTGATATTCTTCTTTTTTTCTTTAATTAAAAAAAAAACATCTTTCCGTGCTTTATTTTTTTTCTCTTTACTTTCCGTCTTTCGTTAATCCTTCCTTTAAACGTTCATCTCAAAAAATACAATCTAAAAAAAAAGTTATATTTTATCTTTAATTTTTTTTTCCATTAAGATTAGAAAATAAAATGAATTTGGGATAAAAACGCTTGGCTAATTGTGTGGTCGTTGGTCAAGAGGTTGGAGGTTTTGTGGAAGAGCTTTACTTTCGGCATCTACGTCTTCCTTTCCAAAAAAAAATTCTTTTTCTTAAATTTTCTTCTTTTTCTACCTTTTTGTCATTCCATTTTCCGAGTGTGTTGATGTGGCAAATTTGTATATAATTTTTTTTCCTTTTTTTTCTTGAAAACTTTGGTATAAAGTCAATTTTCATTTGGATCAATTGTGTATCTTTTTTTTTGTATGTCCAAAATATTTTTTTTTGTTTAATAAATGTTTTTCAATTTAGAGAAAAATTAATAAATTTTGAAAAAAAATGCAAATAAAATGCTAATCTGAAATTTTGACTAAAATAAACAAAAGTTACATCCAAAAAAAATTTGAATAAATTAATAAAATAAAATTTTCTCAATAAAAAAAATTCATTTACATTAAAATAATATCAACAATTGATCCCGATTTAAAATCGAACCGCACGTATATTAGTTAAAATATAAGCCGCCTTAAAAAATATTCAAAGACTTTTTTTCATTTTTTTTCTTCACTTTTGTAAAAAATATTCCTCCTTTTCCACTTTCTCTCTTTAGTTTTTTTTTCTCTTTAAATACATTAAATGCCATATCACACAAACTTCCCCGTCTTGGCACAATTAATTAACGTTTTTAAAAAATTTTTATACACAATTTCCTTCTCATTTGTTTTTCACCATGTAATACAATCATTACAATTTTTATCAATATAAAAAATTTAATAAGTTCATTTTGTTACTTCCTTTACAATATTCAACGATATATAGCCTCTATAATTTAATTATAATTTTTAAAATTTATAAATGTCGATATATAAGCTAAATATCATTTGTCTTTCCCATTTAGGTTTTTATTAAATACCTTTTTTTTTACTCATAAAATTTTTCTTCTTGACCCCATTTTTTTCTACATCTTTGCAGAGATTTGATGTTAAATGACGATTTAATAAAAATCTAGTGGAAATCTTGATTCACTTTCACTTTTTTTTGTTATTATACTCTTTATACCCCCGACAATAAGTTATCAAAAATACATTATTTTTCTCTTATCTAGATATTATCGATATTTCTCGTTTTTTTCTTCACCGTCTTTTCTCCTTTCACCGCAAATAACAAATTTTTCTCCTTTCAAGATAATCTCTCCGTATTTTTTTTCATAATTTGACTTTTTTTTTTAATCTACTCAAAAACTTTTTGTTTTTTTTTCTTTATCTTCAATCATTCAATTTCTCACGTCTCTTTTTGTCAAAATCCAGGAAGATTTGTACTCATTTTCCATCCTCGCTCACCTATTCATTTTACTTCAATTCATTCCAAAAAATAATTATTATTCAATGTCAAATTATGGGCATTTTTTTTAATATTCTGCAAATTTACGAACGTAACCATGTAAAATATTCTCTAGTTGCCGTTTGGATGTTATAAAGCTAACTTCACCTCACAAGAAGAGGGGAAGGTGTCTCGACTCGAATAAAGGAGAAATGGTGTGTTGTACGAGATAATTGGTATTGTTCATGGCTAAATTTCCAATTATAACCAGACAATCGCCAAATTGTCAGACAACAATCAGTAGCCAATTTTGCCTGGTCACGCTCGTAAATTTGATTTCATCCCTTTCTTAGGATTGGTAATCATTTGGGGAGAATTCTTGCAAGAGTTATTTTGTTCTGGTTAAAGTCACATTTTTTTTTGAAAAAAATTTCCTCTCCATATTGATTTGGACACGGTTCTGGTAGCTGCTAAAAACTCATGGGCCGGCCTATAAATGTCTCCAAAAAGGTTTTTGTCAAATGTTTTGTCACTGGAATTCATCCTTTCTTTGAATTTACACGATGGTTTCTATCTTTGTGCGGTTTATATCCCTCTAATCAAATTTACTTTGATCAACTTGATATCAATGTTCGACGATTTGAAAATGTCTCAGTTGTGTTTTGTCAATAATTCTTTTATCCCTTTTATGCTTCTTTTTTTTGTTTATTAAATGTTCCACAAAAAAATTGTGTTCAGCATTTTGTTAAGCTTTTACCAAAAAAGCTATTTTTTTTTACTCAAGTTATGTCACTTAATGAATTAGGTGCGATAATTTTTGCTTGCTCAAGTGGATCTGTATTTACAAATTGGAATTTGGATCTCTTCAAGACACGATGCGAAAATGTGTTGAAACAAATAATTTTCAATGGAAAATTTGTCGTAGATTTATTTCTTTTGCCGAATTTTTGAACTTCGGTTTGTATTCGGACGATCTCGCTGGTGTTCGCCATTGCATCGGTTTCTCTTCGAGAGAATTCGTTGAGTGCATAAATGGCTAAACACAGTGAAAATGTAATTAATAAACAGCTAATCATAGGGCTACAATTATGTCCGGTATTCCGGGTATATTAAAAGGCGCTACAAGACGTAGTAAATATTACTACATCTTCTACTGTGGCGTCTTTGAAAAGCCCAAAAGCTTCATTTCAACAGCATTTTTAAGGAAATTGTTATTTCAACAATTCATTAGTGAAAATTGTAGTTTGATTCAATGTATTATTGAAAATTGTAGATTCAACAGTATTCTATAAAGAAAATTTGTTATTTCAACAATTTTCTAATAAAATTTGTAGGTTTAACAATTTTCCAATGAAAATGATTGTTTCAACAAAGTTGTCTTGAAGATGAATTTTTCCCTACAAATTCCATCAATTTTATTTAACTTGATTTCTGCTGTGTTTCATCCTTAATTCTCAATTTATTATTTGTTTTTTTTTATTTAGTGTCTATTCAACAACGGCAGATTTATCTATTCATCTATTTTCTTATTAGTTAGTTTAGTTTGTAAAAAAGTTGTAAGGGGTGATTGTGTGATTAAACAAAAAAAATATGTGTCTATGGACAATAAAAAAAGAAATAATGTAACAAAGTAATAAATTTGTAACTATTGTAACTATGTATTTTGATTTTGCTGCAAGGTACCTGGTTCTGTATTGATTACTATTGTATTTGTGGTTATGAGTTTCCTTATTATTTATCCATATTCAACTGTTTTATTTTTTTAACTTCCGTTTTTTTTATCTATCCTGTCAATTTGTTACTATTACGCTTTATTTATTTTTTCTTGTAAAAAAAAACTTGTATTGATTTACTTCTGTGTATAAATTGTAACAATAAATTTATAACACTGTTTATGTAAATATAAAATAATGCACATCAGATAAAAAATATTAGAGAAAAATATTTCGTTATCTTTTATGAGAGATTATTCACTATTTTTTCCATTTTTTCCTTAAATTTTCCTTCACATTACTATTTTTAAAGAGTTTATGTTTAAAGTTGGGTGAAAAAGTGCAAACTTTTACATATTTACTATTTAATGATTTATCTTTTTTTTATACCACGTAATGCCCATCGAATATGAATTTTTAAATATAATTTCTTATTTTGCTGTGATGGCTTTATCTATTTAGAGGATTTTTTCTTCAATTTTCTCGTAGTGTTTCTTTTATCGAAATGTTTTTTTTTTTTTAGCTTTTAATGCACTGCAATGAGGTATTCATTTTCGTCCGAACCTTAGAATTTTTCATCGATTGTGTGGAAATATGCCAAAGTACAATTTTTTTCATTCTATTGGGGATATGCTTGAATTAAGACCTCTTCTAAATTTCGAATTAGTTTCTTTTATAAAATAATTTAATTTCTGGACATAAAAAATATTAAACAAAAAAAGTCTTTTCAATAATAAAGGATTGAGATCAATTTTTCAAAACAAAAAAACATAAATATTAAAAAATCAAGCATATCCCCTTAATTTTCCTTCCATCAAGCTCCTTTATCCAAAAGAAAGTTCCTTTTTTAAACGGGTTTTGTGAATGTGGTTAAATGGATTGTTATTCCCGAAAAATTAAGGCATTAAGTTGATTTAGTTATTTCATTCAAAAAATCCTTCAAGAAAAACTATTGATTGTTATATTTGTTATATTGATTGTTCACTTTAATTGAGTTGATTTGTAAAAGAAAATAAATCTTTGTAAAATCAGTGAAATAGTTTCATTGTAAGTTGGAAACAACTCTCTTCTCCTTCCTTTTTTTTAAATTGATAGTATTTTTTTTTCTTTAATTATTCTTACTTCAGCACCGTTCTAAGGCAATCGATTGAAAAGAATCAACTAACTGCTTTTCATGTTTCTAATACAAACATTTTTCTTCTTCATATGAACTTTCCTTTTTTTTCTCCTTGTTCGCTCACTTCCTTATTAGTTTTTTTCATCATCTCATTCCCCTTATTAAGTTTTTTCTGTTTCCAAAAAAAAATCTCTAATCTCTCGTCATCACTCTTATAAATATTTATATATAATACAAATTTTTAATAGAAAAACGATTGGTTTTCCGTATAATTCTTAAATGCCTATCTCACTATCAATTACTAATTAGTTAATAAAAACTATTAATATTTATATACAGAGTGATCTTCTCAAGGATCTTAGTATTTTTATTTCTTTTTCTTCACTCACATTCTTTCCTACTATTTTTTCGTTCATTCTGTTGGTGAAATCTGTTTTTTTTTTTAAATCTTTTACCCTATTCTTCATTTTCATGCTTTTCTTTTAGTCTGTCTATGCTTCAATGGTGTTTGATGGTATATATAGTATTTCAACAAAAATATTCACTTAATAAATCAATAATATATTTAGTTCTGCTATTAATAATTCTATTATTTACACAGGAATGTACCCATAAATTTTTGTGGTGGATGGTGCAATATTTTTTTTTGTATGTTTCCTAGTTTTATTTTCTTACTATTCTTTCCAATTTCTTTTCTTTTGTTCTTACTATTCAGCCAGAATGCGATGAGTGGGGCATATTAAATTTTTGAATATTTAGCCAAAAAAAAAAAGAATTTCTGGATCTATGAGAGATTTTATAAAAATTTTGGGATTGGATTTGCAAAAAAAAATTTTTCTTCAAAAAAAGTGAGAAAAAAGATATTCGAGAAAATTGTTGGAAAAGCCCAAAAGCAATATCTCATCTATAATTATTTTAAAAGTTGTTTCGAAAATGAACTTCCGAGGGATGTTTTATGGTTTTTTTTTCTTAGTTTTGGATCCATGCCGTGCCAAAAGAATCTAATGCAAAATTTGGGATCTGAGGGGGCTTTTTTATCAGGGGGAGGGGGGGCTCAGAAAGGATGTGTATTTTGGGTCCGGGGATTTTTGCAGGTTGACTTACAGAAGGCCTCACGGAGACTACTGCTGAGAACTTGAGGACTGCTGTGGCTGTGGCGATGATTGCGATTGTTGCGCCTGAGGCTGAGGTGGTGTCTGCTGAGATGGTGATGTCTGGGCTGGAGGCTGTCCAGGTTGTGCTGGTGCCGCCTGATCCTTACCACTCTTTGACTTCTTACTCACTGGCGGTGGATTGGTTGTGAGCATCATTTGCCTAATGCGCCTTTGAGCCGACTGCAATTCCCAAAGAGAAAAAAAAATCAAAATTATTTTTAGACAAGAAAACTTCCCACAAGATGATTCACTGGCATCACGGAGAAAATTACTCTTGTTCACTGATCTTTTCTCATAATATGTGTAATTATTTGCGATAACGTTGGCAACTTTGTAGCCAGTTAAAAATAGAGCAATACACTTTATTGTTACACATTAATTTGCTCAAAGAGAGGATATGACTCTGCTCATGTTAGACTGATTTGATCACAGATTGGATAGTATAAATCTGCTTAGAGAGATGTTGGGCGATTTTGGTCAGTTTTGCTCAGCGGAATCTGGGGCAAAATGTGACAAAATAGATATTTGATTATTGCACGCATTTCAGTATACATAAGATTTACCGCTCTACAATTTTGCCGAAGATCATTTCCATTTCTCTCTATCCTAAAGTAAAATGCACGTTTTGGAGTATTTTCTAAAAGTCATGGTAATTCGGGTCGTTTTACTTAATTTTCATTAAATATAGAGAGAGAGATAGATAGATCATTTATTCATCACAATGTCTGAGAAGTATAAATTTATAAAGTTGCAAGAGTGTGTAGTGTTTTTTGCGGCCACCGCCGTCTTAGCGTTGATGGCCAACCTCCAGAGTGAAAACGGTGGAAAACTCTTTCACAGGTTGTATATGCCAATCATGCATCAAACATGAATAAAAAAAATCGTAATGTATACAAAATCTAACATACATTTTGCTCATTTTAATGAGCAAAAGGAAAAAAAAGGAAACAGAAAATGCTGCTCTGTACCATTTATACTCCTTTAAACATTGTGAGAGAAATTCAAAATGGCTAGCTCTGACTGAGCTGTAAGCCATTAGTGGGCAATGCCCAAAGGAAATAAAAAGTCGCCTGTCCTGTAGTTAAAATAAAAGAGAACTAAATATATCCCAGTAATTAGAAGAAATATTTAATTTATAGAAAACTTAGTCTAATTTTGTAGCAGACCTCTTTTTTCTATCTTAACGATAAATGTTTTCCCCGTTTTTCCAAAAGATTTTTTTTTAGCAAAAAAGAATTTCAGGAAGAGCAAGAATGTATCTTCGCCTTAATTTTGGGATGAAATACCTCGTTATTGGTTCAGAAAAGACAATAAGGCAAAGTGATTCTTGTCACTTTTTCCCCCATTGATCGATTTAAATAAGAAAAACTTTGTAAGAAACATCTTTTAGAAAAATGCTAATAAGCAAACGAATTTGTGTTCAGAAAATTCAAATTATTTTGAAAACACTCACTGGAATGCACAAATTTTGAAAAATAATTCGAAAAAAGGACTTTCTCTTATAAGAAAAATGTTTTAAAAATACCATTTGAATTTTCAATATTTTTCAAATTGTTTGTCTGAATTACTTAATACGTTAGTTGGCAGTTTAAAGGTATTTATAAAGAATATGTATTTTAAAAATTTACAGCGTCTATCTCTCTGTCTTCCTTGTTTCATTTTGTAACTAAACACAATAAATAAATTTGTAACTTGACAACTCTTGGTGTTAAATTTTTATAGTTCCTCAAATAAATTTGTAATTTGGTTTTATTGCAAACAAAGGTTTAATAGCCTTCAAATTTTGGACGTAAAAGTTTGTAGTTCATCAAAATTACAAATTATATTACTTTAGTCTCACTACTAGCCCTACTTAGTTGAACATTTTTAAGAGAAATTGGATAATTTCAGTATTTTTAGTACATCAATCATATTTCTTCAGAGTTAATTTCTTCATTAGAATATTATTTTGATGTTCAGAAATTACTGAAATATTGCTATGTCTCCCAAAAATATATATGATAGTTCCTTGCCCTTCGGGAATTCTTCCAATGTCTTTTTCACGTCATCTCGTTTGTCAAAGGTACATTTTTTGTTATTCTTTTGCATTGTATAATCTCTAGAGTATGTAAAAACTAAAAATTCATGGAAATTCGAAGAACGAAAAAGGTGGCCGGAATTTGGCACACTTACCCTAATCTAATAAACTTTAGTAAAGAAGTTTTATAATAAACCAAAATAAAAAAAATGACTGTTAAAATACAAAGTTTTTGACAAACTGTTTTATTCGAATCATTTTCTACATTCCACATTCGTAACTGTTTTATATCGGAATTATAAAACATGAACCCATTTTCTATAAACTTTTTAGTCTGAATAGGTTCTCCGGTTGTAAAGTTTAAAAGCTAACTTCTTCTTATGTTACTTGCTTACTAAAATTTCACAACTTAAGGGAACCAAGCTCTTTCTGAAACTTGTTTAGTTATTATGAATGCACCTCCCTTTCTGAGATAAAGTTTTTATTAATAATCAGACAAAGATCTTTCATTTTAAAGTATCAATTACATCTAAAAAAAAACGAAGATGAAATATAAACGTACAATAGCCAAGCAGGAAATGCAAAAGTTGCACTTATTCAAAATTTCTGTTATTTTTAAAAAAAAACTTGTAAGGACTTTTAAAAACCTTTTAAATTCTACATTTTTTACGGTGAGCTTATAATAAGGCATTATTACCATTAATCTCAGATTAGGAAATCGTTTTTTACAATACAGTCAAGTGTGCTAATCCAGGCGCTTCGCTATCTGGATCGTTTATGACTAATCCATTTAAAATAATATTTTTATTTTTATATCCGTACTATAGTCACTATAGTAACTAACTATTCAAGTTTGAGAAAAAGCAAAAATAATATTTTTATCCATTAAATAATTGAGTGTAATCGACTTATTCCAATTTTGTGTCAACTAGTTTCTTCACTAAAACTTTTCTAGCATTGATATTTTTGCTAATGACAGCTGGTTGATTGAAAACATTTATTGTTTTTTCCTTGTAAAAAAAAGTATTTTAAATCCAAATGTTTAATTAAAAGTGAATTTGCGAAAAGGAGACCCAGTTAGTGCAGGCTGACTTATTTCAGTATTATCATTATTTTATAAATTTTCTTTAATATTTTTGATAATTTCTTTTTATATTATGTTTCTGAATGAAACCGTGAATAATTCTATGGATTTAGAAGAAGTAAAAAAGAATTTCATCAGTTCAAAAACAAGCATTTAAGTAGCACTCTTCGGAAAACGATCCAGTTACCCCATCTTATTATAAATAACAACTTAAATATTTCAGATTTCTTTATATAATTAAGGTATTCTTTGGGATTAAGTTTAAGAGTTTAAAGATACTTTGAACCCAAAGTTATTTAACGCTAAATACGAACTGACAATTAAATGTTGATTCAAAGTTTAAATAATAATCTCAGAATTGAGGGAATAATCCAAGTTTAAAAGATGTATTTCGTCCTAGAATTGTCAATTTAGCCATAGTCTATAATAGTCAAAATTTGCAAAATTATAAAAGCATATTACGTATATTTTCTATTGACCGATTTTGAATATATGAAGCTAAAAATAATTATTTTACAAGATACTAAAGCTTTTCAACCATCAACACATTTTAAATTCATCAAACCGAAGACGCAAGGGGCGCATTATATAGTTATATGAGAGCATGTTGTAAAATGTCACAATTTGATACGACCGATAATGAGTATAAAAAAACGGTTTTCCAAAACTCCAAGTTGAATAACTTGGTAACTTATATTAGTATTTAATAAAATTTTAATATCATTTATTTGAAGTGAACAGGTGTATAAATCTGACCACAATTTTATTTAAAATAAAAAAGCTAAGAAAATAGAAAAACCTATTCCAACAAAAGTATAAACCTATGATCAAAGTTGCAGCCTCGTAAGTTTACAGACCAAATCTATTTCGAAACTATTATATAGTATTTGAATATTTGAACATGAAATGAAATTTTTAAAATATAAATATGAATACTTTATTCAGAGTCTTCCAAAACATAATGCACATTATCGCATATATTTCTCATTCAGACGTTTTCATTAAAAACGGTTTTAGAATAAATCAAAAGAATATGCGTTATAAGTCCCAGGATTAATAGGAAAAAAGAAGAATATTATAAAAATAAACATAAGACATTAAAATATTAACACGCTTAGGGGAAATTCAATAAAACACACATTAAAATAATGAGTTATTCGAAACTTGAGTCTTTCAAAGATAGCGCGCTTTCCACCACGTATTGAAGCATCTTGGAATACGATAAAGAAGATAGAAAGAACTTTGACATTGAACTTTAGAAACTTTGAAAATAGCACTATAATTGTTGACTTAACCATGTTTAAATTTTTAAAGAAATGATCTAATTGAAAATAAATTTTTGTACTCCATTTTAATCATTTTTTTGAAAAATTTTAAAAAACAATTAAAAAAATCGAAAAAATGTAGGATGTGAGTCATAGATGAATAAAAGCAACCCATTAATCGTAAACTCAATTATTTGTAAACGGATTTTATTAATTTTGTATTTAGTAGGAAGATGATGAAATAAATGAAAGAACATTTGAAGTAGCTTAAGTTACTGCACGTGACAGTAAAATCGTATTAGGTGAGATTCTTAACAATCTCACCTACTATAATCCTAACAAAATTTCATGTCGTCCGATCGACCTCAAACTTGGCCAAAATGTGTTTCAGCACTTCCTGATCACGAATATATATGTGGCTATTTTACGTTCCCGGCCGGCCGGCCGCTCTTTGGAGCTTAATAGCTCCTAAACTAAAAAAGATATCGACTTGAGGTTTTCGGCAAAGGTTATATATCGGGTGAAAATTGCAACTTGGTGCATTGACCCCCCACCCCCCACCCCTCCTTCCGCCATTTTGAAGACCCCCCTTTTTTTGTTTTCTCAATAGCTCCGTCCCTATGGCATCGAGCGGGCTCAAATTTTAGTATGTTATAGCTGGGCCTTAGAGCTTTCCATCAATACCAAACTTAAGGTCCCCCGACCCCCCTGACCCGAGCTATAAGGGTCCAAAAAAAATTTCTTAAAATGGCCATAACTCCGGTTCTAATTGTCAGAATTTAAAAAGTGAGGGCTTTTTGGAAAGCTCTCGTGAAATGCCACTTCCCCTTCTAACATCGCAAGTTCATAAAACCACCGCTAGGGGCGCTATTATTAAAAAGAAAATTTTTAAATCTTATAAGTTAAATAACTCAAAAATTCCATTGTGCATCGGGCTGAAATTTTAGTATGTTGTAGCCGTTGATTATACCTATCAAACAAAAAAAACCTTAAGTCGATCTAAAATCCCTGACCCGAGCTATAAGGGGTCAAAGTTCGAACATTGACCGGCCTCTATCTCCGGTTCTAACTAACATAGCGACCTAAATTTTACCTTTTTGGTTTCGTCTCGATGAGCACTTTCAGATGGAAGTTCAAAAAGTCACCACAGGTGGCGCTGTGATAGCGTCAAAATTCATCGAAATTCAAAGTCACTTTTCTTAAAAACGGCATTGTGCAAGTTAATGAAATTTTAGTATGTTGTAGTCCAGTCTAGGACGTTTCCAAAATGGTGCGTATAGTAAGGCCATGTAACTCCGACGATTGCAAAACTCGGATGCCGCGACCGATTTAACTCGGATACATCCACTTAAAATATAATTTATATTTTTATTTCTGTAATTAATTACTGAAGTATCATAATATAACTATTCTACTTTAAGAAAAACCAAAAATTATATTTTTATCGGTTTAATAAGTGGGTAAAAGAAATATTTTTTAAGCTCGGGTCAGCTGGGTTGTGTACTAAAAATTTAATTTCTGAGAAAATTTTGCTGTTGACAGCTCGTCGCTGGAAAAAGTTTAGTGTTTTTTTCTATATAATAAAACATTATTTGCAATCAAAATTATTAATAAAAGTTAGTGTAGTTATTGATCTACAAGGTGAGTAAGAGTTTATTGATAATATATTAATAATTCATACAGAAATAAGTGATTTTTGTGAATGTTTACATTTTGATGCAAGTCGGATGCGGTGAAAGTCAATGTTTTGGTTCAGAATTTGCATTGTTCAGGACTCTTTTTCTGTTTCAGATGCCAAAGGGAACAAAAGAAAAGACATATAAGGACAAGCCCTACTCTAAGGAAGGTCTTAGGAATGCCTTGCAGTGTGTACGAGATGGTTCTACCATAGCATATGCATCCAAAACATTCAATGTCCCAAGAACAACACTGCACAACAAATTGTCTGGCAGATACCCGGAAGAGTGCCCCAATGGCAGGCCAACAATTCTTTCAAAAGAACAGGAAAAAGAACTTGTCAAATGGATCCTGGGATGTGCGGATGGCTGGCATCCCATCGGGAAGGAACAAGTTCTGGACAGCGTTAAACTCATCTGTGAGGTCTACAAAATTCCAAACCATTTTACAGCTGGAAGACCCGGAGACGTTTAGTTCAGGAATTTTCTTAAGCGTCATCCAGAGCTCAGCATGCGCAAGCCAAAATCCTTCTCATTGGAAAGAGCTACTGTTACTGCTGAAGACCTCACGGAATGGTTTCAGAATTGTCTTGGATATTTCACAGAACACAACCTTCTGAGCATTTCACCAGACCGTGTTTTTAATTGCAACGAAAGTGCCTTCTTTTTGACACCGGAAGATGGAAATGTCCTGTCCAGGAGAGGTTCACGTGTAGTTCCATCTCTTAAAAATTCAGGACCGAAGCAATGTATCACAGTACTCTTCATGGTGTCAGCTACTGGCGAACTTGCTCCTCCAATGGCTGTTCATAAAACTGACATTACTCCAAAAATTGCCATTCACAACGCAGAAGGATGGAAAATGGAACGTCACCACAGAGTGGCTGGATGGATGGGCCACTTTTCTATGCTGGTCTTTATTTCCCGAAAATTGTTTTCCAACATTCAGAGGAGTCCATTATCAATAACCAGCACGATCAGGCCACCGACAATAATCCTTCAAATGATCCAGTCATCCCTGGAAACCAACTCTCTGCAACTTCTGAGACTCAACCGATCTTCGACACACTAAAACAATGCTATTTCTGGCCAGGAGAAATTCCAAAACGTCGTCAGAAGAAGAGGGTCAAAGCCAGCAATGTCAAACACCAGTATATTGTATCTTCCGAGGAAATTATCGCGGAACAGGAGGAAAAATTGAGGCAGGATTTACAAAAAAAGAAAGAAATTGCTGAACGGAAGTTGACCAGAGAGAGGAACAAAAAAATAAGGGCAGAAGAAAAGGAGATAAAACTAAAGGAGAAACACATGGTAAAGGAAAAGGCTCAAATGCCAATTGAAGCTGAAAAGAAAAAACGTGGAAGGAAGTCAGCCAAGAAAACCGAGGAAAAATCAAAGAATTGAGTGCAATCTTAAAATAAATAATAATATATATAATTAAATAATAAATTAATGAAATGAATTGATGGAATAAAACTCTAAAAAAATGTTTTTGAAATAATATTTTCTCATTTTTATGCATTAAACTTTTCCTTAAAATGAGCATCCGAGTTTCATCGAATTCAACGGAGTTACAAAAAAGCATCGCAGTAACATTCTTGCGCATATATTAATATTATCGTAATTTTATTAATTTTCATCAATATTATTGCTAAAATTCTATTTCTATTATGATTCTAAATTAAACAAAGAATAATTCTATTGATTTGGAATGGCGAAAAAAATATTTCATCAGTCCAAAAACAAGCATTAAAGTCGCACTCTATGAAAAGTATCCGGATTACCTCTCTTTACTATATGTGCGCTGTGTTTTCAATAGAACCGGAGATATGAGGGGTCAAAGTTCACGAAATTCAAAAAATCATATCTCCTTTTCTATGTGACCGATTTTGATGAATGAGGGCTTAAACGAAAGATCTCACCAAATGCTACAACTTTCTGGAATATTTAAACTTCGTGGGACCAACACCAGGGGCGCCACAGTCGAAAAACCAATTTCAATATCACATAACCTCAATTATCTCGACTGTCGCTGAACCGATTTTGATGATTACTTCGACATAATTGTAGACCACATTTGTCTCTACATTTCGTCCATACATCATTTTTCGATCAGACTACGCTATCACTCCGATTTTGCCGTTTAAGTGTGAAAAAATTGATTTTTCCAATAATAACGCTTTGAAATCACTCAGATGCCAATTTGACTGCCTCTACTCCACCAAGACACTTAAAATAGGGGTTTAAATGGAAAGTCCCGCAAAATACAACAATTCTTTGATATAGTTGAAGTTCAACAAATGACTACTTGGGGCACTCTGGATGAAAAAACGAGTTAAGAAACAAAAAACCTCGCTTATCTTGACTTCTGAGTAATCGATGAGTTCAAGTTCTACGGCAAAATTATAGAGAACATTCTGGTCTACATTTCACCCATATAACACTTTTCTGTCAGTTCATCCAAATCCTTGATATTTTGGTTTAAATACAAAATTTGCATAATTTCACGAATTTGATTTAAAATAACTGAATGGCGTCTCCCAACTTCAGCTCCAAGTCGAATTTGCATGCACTCCGAGTTAGCTCACGTTAAGAATCTCACCTACATAAGCCGGTTAGGATTATCTGTCCCTTTTAATTTCAATCTGCGCTAATTTGTTAATGTTAATCTTTAGTATCGCAATTATCAGGTTTTGTCTAGTCATATCCCTTCAAAAAAGTTTTTCCTCGAATTTCCCGCTCTTTCTTATAACAGATCATAATCTGCTTCCTGAGTATTTCTCAGTTCTTTGCAAAACATTTAATAAGAAGTACTTGAGACTTCTTAAGAATGAGAATTATTAAGTTTGGTGTTAACTAAGAGCCCTATGGCAAAAATGTGAATAAATTTGTTCTGGCTCACCTGAACACTAAAGAACGGACCAATGATGTGAACTGTAGTTTCTTCGTCTCCAGCAGGGGCACTTCCGTGCTCTGGCAATTTAATAACACTCCCTGTCACTCGTTGCAATTCTCGCACATTCTGACCACCCTTGCCGATGATGCGACCAACCTGAAAAGGGAATTTCCGGAAAGACCAATTACATCGGTGTTACCATCAACCACAGACCAATCAGCTTCATATTTACCTGTGTGCTGGCCACCATTATTTCCACAGTCAACCTCACATCATCAGTACCCGTAACGAAGCCCTCCTCACGCATTTTCTCAAAGATCAGGTACTGCGCCTTCCACTGAGCCTCGGGGGTCCCCACAATCGTCACCTTGCGCTCTGTCTGCTGGTCAGCCGGCTTATCAGCCTCCAGCGGTGCTATCTTCACGGATGCCCCCGAAAAACGAATAATGTTGCGAATATGCGATCCTTTGGTACCAATTATAGCTCCCACAGCATTATTGGGAATATATAAGTAAGTGGTCTCTTGTGTATCCGTGGATCCACCTGGCGCCAGGCCAGTGCCCGATGGTGGCTGGTACATGGGAAATCCTGGCCCGGGGAAAACACTGCGATTGTTAAAGCCCATCCCATTGCCTGTTGTCGACATCATTGCCATGGGGTGCAAGCCAGGGAACATAATACTCTGTGGGGCCATTGCTTGTAAATCATTCTCGTAACTTTGGCGCAATTTAGCACTTATTTGACTCTCAGCACGGGACATATTCTCAATTACACCCTTTACCGTGATTATGCGTTCCAGATTGAAACTATTTATGTCATTTATCGAACTGACCGTAATCTTCGTTTCAGTTTCTTGCATTATACGCTTTATCGTGTTGCCATTTTTCCCTATGATACGCCCAATTAAGTTATTGTGAGCAAGGATTTTTAAACAGATTTCACTGGAAGAAAAAGAAAAAATACCATATTGAAATTATCTAATAAAGCACATTTTGTAAAAGATTGAGTAGCAACCAGCAAGACAGGATTATTTTCAATTGACGCCTTAATCTTTTTTATAATTTTAAAAGACGGTAAGCTCTTTAACTTAGTCCATTTTGTAGAATTTTCTTATACATAGAAGAATTTCACTTTAGTAAGTCTTCTTCTTAGAAATTGCAGATTTTATGAAAGGGGCTTTCGTATATACTGATAAGTCATTCTTCATAAAAGTCTTAACTAATTTTATAATAATTTTTAAGTAAATTGTATTATTTTAAAACAACAAAGGCCCTCAAATTTTATCACTTTTTTTAAGTGATTGAAGTCAATAAAATATATTGAATTAAAAAAAAAATATGCATCCTAAAATCAATTAATAAAAAATTTATTCAAAGACAATAAAAGCAAAAAATCATTTTTTATATCTATTTATAGTAAAACATAACTTTATATGATCGTTAGATTTTCTCTTGGGTCTTCGGTGACCCAAATGTCCATAAATAGTTAAATTGTTGCCATGATAAGAAACCAATATGACTTGAAATCTTATTTTAAGAGATTTACCCGAATTCTTTTCGAATATAATTTAGTTGCTTGTATTAGGCAGTGTCGTATCAGTAACATTTTCCCATCAACAAAAGTATTGAATAATATAATTCTAACTAGAAATGACTAGAAATAAATTGCAATTATGAAAAAAATCAAAATATTTATAAAAATATATTAATTCTTATCAGGCGATACACAAAATGTAGGTGAAGTCGAGGCAAATGTGATAAATTGAAAATCATAGTTCGATAATTTTCAAATATGAAATGGACTGAGGATTTGAGGATTCAAAAACAGCGTTAATAAACTTTCCTAAAGAACCAAAGTTATAAGCGATTTTATAAAAGAATATGGAAAATTAAAAATATTGGCATTTGTAGCATTTATTTATTTTTTTTTCAAAATATATTCCATACAAGAGGTATCACTTATAAACAACTTTATTGTCCAAAATTTATGCTCTTATAAATATTTCCAAAATAATTTGGATTTCTTCAAAACGGACAATTGTTCGTCTTAGAATTTTCCTAAGAGTTTTCCCTTCAGATTTTTTTTAAATCTATAATGACAATTTGAAGTAAAAATTGCAGAAGTCAGTATTGTATGCACTAGATTTAGTTCGTTTCCAGTTCGTCTTTTCTGCTTTTTTCAAACCAATTAAAATATGTTAAAAACAGCTTTAAAAAATGACTTGAAAATCGCATTTCTCGTTAAAAGCTTCGACTTCCCGGGGGCAATTTTTGTACAAAATGCTTTTTTTAGAGAAAAATTCCCCTAACAATGTAAGCAGAAACGTTATTTTATTTAAAAAGAGATTTTTTGACGAAAATTTCTTCTAATAATGTGTTCATGTCTTAAGATAGAAAAATGATCTTTCGTTACATTTTAGAATACATTTTCTATAAAAAAAATTGTCAACTTTACTTATTCCATTTCCGACAGCTTTATAATGACTAGCGCACAATAACTTTTGTTTTTAAACATGTTTTCAAAATTTCCCATGAGAATGAGCGAGATGACTATAGATCTAGATCTCACTCACTCTCATTGAAATGTCAAAAACATGTTTACTAAACAAAAGTTATTGATCGTTGGGCATAAAGCAAATAAAGTATTATAAATTACCTCATCCTTGTCAATATTTACCACAGTAATTTTAGGAACTTTCACAAATCAACTTATAGATAATTACTCGTAAAGTACATTTCTATTACACACAGAAGACAATTGTTTTTCGTAAAGTTGTAGAGCGGTAAATTTTTATAAAAATATTCTTATTAGAAATCTTTCAGGTCTTTGGAAAACTCGTAAAAAATCCAATTCAGTCACATTTTGCCTTAAGTTTTTCTATTATCAGTGTCAAACAAGGTTTAAAAAGGTCTAAGAAACATATTGCAATGTAAAATTTTGTCACTTACGACACCTTGGAAATTTATTAAATTGTAATTTTTTTTTTATTTTAAAATAGAAAACGCTGATAATATTATATATAAATTAATGTTTTTTTTTTCTTAAAATAAAATAAAATACATTTAAAAACAATTGAATTTCTAGATATTTTGAAAATTCTTGGACTTTTATGAAATATTCAAAATATTTTTGTATAATAATTTATTTAAACATAGAACGGTAAATAAAACAGGTCAATTTCAAATATTTGGCTATAGGGGAAATGCTCATAATTTTGTCCAGTGTCTTATTTTGGACACTTTGAGGATAACATTGGACACTAAAAATAAATTGATTAAAATGATGGATTTTTATTCCAATATTTGATGAATAATGAATTCTATCTAAATATTTGTTCTTTTTGGAAGATTTTAACACTAAATACGTTAAATTTTGAATATGATTTAAGTTGAAATTGCTTTGTTGAAAATTCAGTGTGAGCAATTGCTTACGAGAAATATGACAGAACTTCGTGGCTTACTTCAGTCTTATTTAGTTTTGGTGAAGTACTAACAAAGTTTGTTCGCTGTTTTTGAGTGATATTATTGAATATTCATTGAATATTGTGTTGATTCACGTTACTGATGATTTGTACATTTGACCTGAAGTGAGATTTGCCTTGTGAATTATATTTTTCGTGTGAAAAATGGGAAATTTTTTAAGACATTCACCAGTGAGGTGATGATTCTTATTTTGGACAGGTGTTTTTCTCACGAAATTTCGTGAAGTTTTAGCTTTTGTGATGACTAGGTTGGACAAATGCCTGGAGAAACAAAGGAGCATCATCTCTACGAAAGAGATGTAGCGAGAAATGCCTTGAAAGGCTCCCGGAAAGGTCAGGGAATGAGCGAATCCGCACGTACTTGGAGCACCAAAGTCAACTCACTTTAATGAATGATATGGAAAGTTTCCTGGCTTCTTGTGACATTCTACGTTTCCCTTACATGAACAGGAAGAGGACTTGGTAAGATTCGTTCATCAAATGAAGAACAATGGGCATCCTATTGAGGCGGATTAGCTGTCCAAATTTACAGTCAAGTTGGACAAATTAATAAACAAGTTGTCCAAAATAAGAGTCAAGGTCACCTCTACTTATCAATTCATTTTTAAACGTATTAAAACTAATTTTAATAAAAATAAGACGATAAATAGCTTGCTAAGTTTCTAAACAACCCTTCTGAAAAGAAGAGTAACAAGAAATGTCAATTAGTATAGAAAATATCGCACTTCAAACTTGGAACTTCGATGCTTGTAAGCAGACTGTCCAAAATTATGAGCACTTCCCCTATATAGAATATAGCCAAAATGCTTAAAACGACACTGCCTGATGAAAACGAATTTGTTTCACAAAGAAAATATTAAATATTTTTAAATTTAAAGTGAAGTTTATCTTATGTATTTAGCTAATGTTATTATAAAAAGTTTATCAAGATGCTTAAAAAACCCCAAAAGAAAGGATTATAACGCTGTTTGTTGATGGCGGTCTGTCTTTATGGCGATAGACGAAAATGGGGCAGTAATAAACATGGGATAGCTTTATTTTCACACTATACTTGAACTTTTGTTGACCATTTTACTTGGTGGAAAAGGATTTCTATAGCATCTCTATACATTCACGTAGTTCTCGTCCCCTGAAGTCTAATAAGGCCTAATAAGGCCAGTGGGATTATCTATTCAATTTACTTAAATTTGCTATAAGTCTAACCGGTCTAACATTAAAAGGTGTATTGTTATAGGTAATGCAAATCTGCAAATCAGTGAAAATTTTATAGAAATTGACTATAAAACGTTAAAAAAAATTGGTTAAATAATTCCACCGGCCGGGTTGAAGAACCGGCCGAGTTGAGCAACCGGCTGTCTTGAGGGCACTTTTTCTTATTCCCAACGAGTAGTTAGCTAAAATAGGCAGCGCTTTCAGCAAAAATATGCTGAAAATTCTGCCTTTTTTAGCTAACTGTGCTCGCTAGGATTTAATTTAAAAAAAAAGTCAAAATGTTTCTTGCTACCCCATGTTTACAACTGCCCCAGTTTCCCATAAGCCTAGATCATACGCAGTGAATTGACTAATCCTTTCAACACAAGAAATTTCTAACAGATTAACTCACCCTTTATTGGTGTTATTGGCTTCCTGTTGCATAACATCCAAGATCCTTTTGCAGGCATTTGTGCAATTTTCTGGATTCCCATAAATAGTGATGGCCTTTTCAAGTGATCCCACATTATCTTTCCGGTGAACATCGACTCTTGCACGACTCTGCTGTGTGATTTGGCGTATAGTGCTGCCCTGACGACCAATTATAGCACCCACCATATCACTCTGGACCAGCAGACGCAGTGGAAAGTCCGTCTGACGATTCGAGCCCGACATCCCAGCGTACTGATTGCGATTCCGATTGCTACGTCGCTGCTGTTTGTCCAATTGCTCAGCATGAAGCTTATTGCCCTCGAACTCGACACCATTCAATCCGGCGGCCGCCCTGCAAGGAGTCACGAAGAAAACAAGACAATGCATTCTTCAGTTTGCATTCCAATGCCAATCGATCAACACTTTTGAAGTAGATTGAGGGGGAAAGTTCCAAATGATGGAACTTCCACGGTACTAAAAAAAAAGTCCACACTATCCCATCGACAGTGGTTTCACGGGTACTATGTACAACATTCTTCGCATACATTTTGACACTGATCATTATGCTCTCTGTAAATTAATGCATGTTCCACAAAATCTAAATTTATGCATCTACATGTTACGACCATTATATCACGATCTATATGGTAGAAAAGTTTTTTTTTGATTAACCATTTACTTTTTGGGGAGAAACACCTTTTCCCCAGTCAAAGAACACCCTCCCTCCCTCCCTAAAAAAAAAAGAAGAAGCATTTTTGCATCGTCAATCTTTCAATCTTTATATTTCTCTCGTACAAAAAGCCCTTTTGGCCTCTTTCAGCATAATACAAATTTAAATGCGGGGAAAGGAATATATATACTTTAGCTAAAGCGATACACACTTCTTGCATCAGATATGCACATACGTTTAGCAACCAACAAAATCGACCCCCAGCTCATGTCACCTACTCATATCTCTAAATCTTCCGATCGCTATCAACATGGTATTTTGGGTGACTGATAAAGCACAAGAAAACAAACAAAACACACTTTCTTTTAAGGCAAAAAAAATTGTTTAAGGACTAAAGCATATTAACCGTCAAATCCTTACCGTTATCGTTAACACCTTACCGTTATTCTCACACTTACGTTTTCTTATCACAAACTTAGCGACAAAATCGCAATTAATAAAGTTTAGATTAAAATTTAATATATAATATAAAGATAATATAAAATTTAGAAATAAGGAAAGATTAAAAAAAAACGGTGAACAGAAAAAATTAAAATAAAATTGTTCAGTTGAAATTTATCACAAAAATAAATTTGTAAAATTATATTTAAATGAAGTTTAAACTAATAAACTGCTATTAGAATCATATAAATATTGAATTTTAAAAATTTAAAAGCTTTAAATGCTTTTGAATTCCATCAAAATAGAAAAAAAACATGTTGAGACTAAAATGTTTATAGGATTTAATATTTAATTGCACGTAGATAATGCTTTATAATTAATACAGTTTCCCAAAATATGCAATGGTCAAGCTTAATAATTCCGATTTTCATTTTTTTTATTTAACTGTGATAATACTGTGTCGATTTATCTGTTTTTTATTATAATATTTAAATAATAATCCCCTTAAAATTGAGCGTCTTTTGTAGTTAGAGGCAAATTTGCACCGAAAGTAAAGAAAAAGTATGGAAATAAAGTAGTATTGGTAACCAATCTCCAGAGCAAATCGGTAAAAGCTCTTTCTTAGGTTCTGAGAAAACGGTAGGGGAAAGCGTGTTACATTCGGGCGACTCAAGCTTCAGACAATTCAATTTTTTCTCTATGTTCCTTATGGATTTCACTCATAGCCCTTTTTTGAAAATACGCGGCATTGGACTAGCTATTGAAATATAATATTATAATGGGGAAAATTCATCAGGAAATAGACGGAGACACTGAACCTTTCTTGATTTTCACAATTTTATTCTCTACTATATTAGAGTAGTAATAGAATAGTAGAGAATAAAATTGTGAAAATCAAGAAAGGTGCAGTGTCTCCGTCTATTTCCTGATACATTCTATGGAACCGAAATTCTTCTGGGAAAATTCATTTATATCACATTGAAAAAAATTATTTGTGCGAAGCATAAATCGTCCGAAGGTAGCGCGCTTTCCCCTAAGGCGTTTACGGTAACGGTAAGGATTTGACGGTTAATGTGAATCTGTCCTAAGAGGGATTTTCTTTTTTTTTTTTGCAAGCTAACTATTTTTTTTTATTTGTACCTTTGTGCCTGCTCATGATTTTCGAACGTTATGTGGACGGTCTGAGTGTTGGGATCCTTACTAGAGACAGCGTCACAGTGTTCCACCTTGCCGTATGGCTTTAATAGGGGTTCGATGTCATCGAAATGGGCATGAAGCGGAATACCGCTAATCACGATTTTCGCTGATGAACTGCGAATAGAAAATTGAGAAATTTGTTGTTTTTTTGCTGTCTTTATCTAACACACCTTCTAAATTCTTCTTTGCATTGCTTATTGTCTTGTTCTGACTCTCTTAGCATTCTCACAGGGGGAAAAAGTTAAAAAAAAATCTAAGATCTAGGTGGTTGAGAACACATTAAATATGCTTTGTGAGAGTTTTGCTGAAGTGCATTAAAATGATTAACAAAAATAAATGAACATTCTGGGAAAACTACAATGATAAAGAAACATTATGACCAAAAAAAATGATCCTCTTCCAAAAAATACTTCACCGCCAAAAAAATACTTCGCGATTCTTAAGCTGTTCTGTCTGCTACGAAATTTGATTAGGTACTGAAAAAATGAGAGAATGAAACTCAAACCGATTACTAGAAAGATGAATCTCTACAGCACACAGTGAAATAATACAAATTAAGGACAGTGAAAATTGTCAATGTAATTTTTTTCACAAAAACAAAATTTTATCGCGCAATTTTTCAACCTATCCCCCTTTTCATCGACCCACCCTCCTATCTACCATACCCGGCCACACTTCATTCATCTCTATAGCTCTCCCATTCAATATTTGTGTCGAATGGAGGCAAAAAATCATTATTTTTGTGCGTGTCCGAGTGATTCGAAAATGAAAACAATTTTCTATTTTGTATGGGTTTAAAGAAGGCCCCATTTCTACATAATTTTCAGCACAATTCACTTATCATGTAACTGTATTGTGTCATTTTTTTTCGCATATCACCCACATCAACACATTTGTCCACAAGTAGAACAAACTAGCCGAATAAATTACACGTAGGAAATGGCATAATGCATTTTGTACATCTCAGCATTTATTTTGATATAGGATTTTCTGATAAAATTCTCATTCATCGCCAGGCACCTCTACTGATATCCCACAAGATTATACATCACTCTCTCAATAGTTTCATAGAATTTATGTTTTGAAATTTTCACTATTTCAAAAAGTGCAATTTAGGACAAGGAATATGGACAAATAAATTTACTCCTAATTGAAAGTTTCAGTATAACCCAGCATTAGATTTTTTTTTAATTTCAGGTTTTGGGAAAAATATCGTTCCGTTTTCTTTCCGATCGTGTCTTCCTTTCGGAATTAGTAAGAATAGATATGCCTTTTGATATTGTCATTCATTAGTTTTAAAACAGTTCAAATCCGTAACAAATCGATTTTAAAAATAATAAAAAATAAATGATAAATAAAAATAATAATATTTAAGAAATTAAAAAAGGTAATTTTTTAATATTAATTTATCTTAGTCTTTTCGTTGGGAATTACTTTTAAACCAAATTGAATGGGTAAAAATAGCTCGACAATAAACTTTTGGAAAGTGTATGATATTTGAATTTCCCCGAAAAAATTGCGAGAACTTTCGAATTAATCTTCTTTACTAGATTAATGTATTACTCCTGAAAGGGGTTGATAATATGGATTTGTATTACGAAATCAGGTTTTTAAAGTTTGTTATAATTCTTTGTGAAAATTCAGCTCCACTAGCAAAATAGATATATTTTAAAGCTGATCTACGAAGAATCAAATATGATCTTTATTTTTAAAAGATTCATATGAAAACATATATTTTTACTAGTGTTGGTTCTTTGCATAGCGTAAAATGGGGTAATTTGGAACCATTTACAATTTGGCACATTAGAGATTTTTTCACTGTTTCAAATGGGAAAAGACGAGAAAAAGAAGAGCAAGACCACGAAATAGAAGAAAAGGAAGACTGAGAAGGAACAGCTTTTTCTGTTTTTTTTTCTTTTGTACAAAATTACCCCATTACCCCCTGACAATGTCATGTGAGCTGAAATGGCAATGTCACGGCTAAAGAATCGCATTTTCGAAAAAAGCTCTCCTGAGATTCAAACCTAATTTGTCATATGGCATTACCAAAGCGTTACAGAATTCCCCTCCTGTAGGGGAATTCTGTAATTTTCGTGGCATTATCACACGTAAGTTCGAAACCTGACAATGTCAATCGAGCTTTTTTTGTCATATCATATGAGTTCGAAAATGCAGCTCATTGATTTTTCAATGAAATCCCTTTACTTGATGATTTTATGAAAATTATATCTTGGATGATTTGTTTCACAAAATTCATTGTAATTTGAATTACCAGAAATAATATCAAATATGTGACTTCTGACAATGCCACATGAGCTGAAATGGCAATGTCACGGCTACAGAATCGCATTTTCGAAAAAAGCTCTCCTGGGATTCATACCTAATTTGTCATATGGCATTACCAGAGCGTTACAGAATTCCCCTCCTGGTCATACCTAGAATGTGTAAAAGCCAATATCTCGTACAACGCACTAATTTAGGACCTAGAACATACCATCCAAGACATTTTCTGGAATTTTGTACAAAATGTTTTCCTCAGTTTTTTCAATGGTAAGAACTGTACTAAGAAGTTCTAAAAGATTCCATGCATCTATTGTAATTATTTCGAAAATTGATTTAACGAAAGTCTTGATTTCAGTTCTTAAGTCTAATAGGGTAAGTGTGCCTAATTTCGGCATAGTTGCATGCAAGCGTCAAAGTCTCAAGTTTGAAATGTAATATTTTAAATACAAATTGATTTTTTTTATTCTTTCTTCTGAAAGAGTGTTGCTTGGAACCTTGTAAAGAGTTTACCGTCTTTATTTTCTCTAAAATCATTCTTAATACATTTTAAAATGAATAAAAATATAGACATAGCTTTGGTGCCCTATTTCGGCCACCTTCATTCTCATAGTTCCTTGCCTTTCGGGAATTTTTCCAATATCTTTTTCACGTCATCTCGTTTGTCGAAGCTACATTTTTTGTTATTCTTTTGCATTGTATAATCTCTAGAGTACGTAAAATCTAAAAGTTCATGGAAATTCGAGGAACAAAAAAGGTGGCCGAAATTGCAAGCTGGCCGGAATTTGGCACACTTACCCTATGTCTCTTTTGAGAATATTTTATTTCTGGTTCTTTATTTATAACGTTGTATTCTTATTTTCTATTTTTGATTATTATTTATAAACTTGCAATGTCTTTGTTCCCAGGGATATACTTTACGGTAGAAAAATCTCATAAAAAAATCGCAAGGCAAATTGCTCAGTCGGCAAACCTATTATTCTCTAATCTGTTATCGCAGTTCATTGTGTGACTATTGCATATGTGTTAGATGCTTTTTGGCCACACATCGTTGCGACAGATGCAAAGAGAAAACACGCGGAAGTTGATTTGTTGTGTTTTTCCAAGCAAAAGCCATTCTCGGGTTGTATGTAGTTCTATTATTGTGTTTTTGCGATGAAATTGCGCGTTTCACATTAACACAATTTCACGTTATTCGCGACGTCTTTTGGGATCAAAAAAAGGAACATTTTTATTTAACTAACTTATGACGAGGATCCGATGCTTGTAATTTGATCAAAGTGCAAAAACAACTTTTTACATTCATTGCTAAAGTACTTGTCTTTCTCTACAAAGTGCCATATAGGAAATTATTTGTATTATTATTTTTTTTTGGTAAAAATGCTAATCTAATTTTGATGGCGCAAAAAGCCAATAACACTTCCAACACATATATTGTCAACTTGAAAGCTCAAGTACCTAAGTAAAAATGTTGAATATTTAAGAGATTATTCACTGCGATAAATTTCTTCAACTGATGCATTTTGAAAAATTCCTCTAATTCACATTTCGTTGAAGAAATGAAATAAAAAAAACATGAGAGATAATTAATGTGATCCCTCAGCTATATTCGCTCATGGTAGTCTAGCTCTCTATATGGGGAAATAGTCCACACTGGCGTCACTTTTAGCTTTTGCTGACAATGCTTTATCAGCACTTTTAACATTATTTGAGGTAATCAGTTTAAAATTCTCCCACAAGCGACACTAATGCACTCACTATAGTGGCACTAACATGAAAAGAGAATGACATCAGGCATACAAAATAAACATTCTACAGTAACCACATTTCAATTGAGAATTCCAACAAAACAACTCTTTTTATTGTTTTTCCTGCTAATTAATACAAGAGTTTTCTTAATGCTTTTACAATCCAAAAATATACATGATGCATTTTTCTTTGCCATTTCTTTTGGGAAAATTGCTGTACTGATTGTAAATGTTTAATCATCTAAAAACCATTTGAAAATCGAATAGGTTGAATTTACAATAAAAGTAAATTACTGAGAATTCATCCTACTACCACTTGCGATGTGTTAATAATCTCAAAACCTTTCAAAAATAAAGAATAATCTTGTTTAAATTGGTAAAGAAATAAACCTAAAGTGATTTAAGTTTAACTTTAAGAAAAAACAAAATGGCGATTTTTTCAGGTATAGCATATCCTGGGTATACTGGAATAAAATGTTTGTCTAGACTACTTGTAAAACTTTCAGAAAATAAAGAAAATTGTTATTTCCACAAAAAGTAGTTCTAAGCGGTTCGAGGTAGCAGTAGAAGATATTTAACATATTTATAAAATGTATCAGTGAAAGGATTATCAAAAATAGGAAGTCGGTAATGTCTCGGTTAATTTAGATTTTTGAAGTTTTGAATAAAAATGAAATAAAATAAATTTAATCAATCAGGGGTGGAATGTTAACTTTTCGATACTATCGAATCGATAGTATCGATAAATCTATATTTGTTAGATTAAGTGAATGTCGACTTTTGACGGATTGTTGGACCATTTTACCAATGCGAGTTAGGGAGAGGTAAATAAAAATAAGGCCGATAAATATGAGAAATAAGCCTGTTAGATGTTTAGGACTACTATCAACAAATTCGACACACTTTGTTTTTTACAAGGCAACAAATAACATCCTTAGAAAATTAGTACTACTTATATTCATTTCTTATACTAAATTAGTAGGGTCGGAGGAACGTCTGTTCGACAGGGAACCCCTATTGACACTTTTGTCAAAATGTTGAAAATTATTTAATGTATCTAGTAAAATATAAGTAGAATAACGTTTTTTCTGTAATATACCTTTTACTATAAACAAAGATGTTCAAATTTCGTATCCCAAATGGTACAGAGTAGGGTGTCAATAGGTGCTGACACGAATTCTTAAGGTGTCAATAGACGTTCCTTTCACCCTATTAAAATTACTGTTAATGCTAATTAGTTTGTATTAGATTCAGCTGAATAACATTAATAGGTCAATTTTTTTTTTATCCCCCCTTACCCTTGATATAGGTCTGAAGCCTATCGACTTATTAATAGGTCAATTATTCCATAAATAAATACGAATCAGTGACAATTTTATAGAAATTCACCATTAAAACATTTAAATATTGACCACCGGTCGACTTGAGGGCACTTTACCTTATAACAAAACTTTCTAAAGAAGTCATTGAAAATAGCACTTGATTCACACTTATATAAAGAAGGTTATCATGTATTGTGTTTTTAAAAAAAATTAATGGGATAATCCAGCTTATCAATATAAGAAAGTTCTGAAAGAAAGGAAAATTTGTTTAGCTTTCTGTAATTGCGTACTTAAGTTGAAAATTATTTATTTATAACTGATGTTAATCTATGTTATTTTATTGTTCAGGAAATGAAATTCAAATTTACTAGTGATAATTTTTTCTCTTGAATAAGAAAAAAACGAAAATTTTAACTAGAACTAAATTAAAAAACTATTTTAAAATTAATTTATGCAAAGGCATGTTCTAAAAACTTAAATTCTTTAATACATTTTATTTAAATTTAATATTTTGACTTTCAAAAGATATTCAAACATAAAGAATAATGGGAATGTGATTTTTCTTAGTCAAAAATTATTAAGTTTTTTTTTTGTTAAATTTTATTTAATGGCTGCAGTGTTTAGTACAAGAGCAATATTGAATTATTTTACTGCTTTATTTTTCATATTTTTTGCCGTGACACTCTTACAACGAAAGAGGTATTTGGTTCAAAATCCAAGTTTATAGAAAAGTAGGTTAAAATATGACTAAAGATTTACACTTTAATTTTATATTTCTATAACTTAAGAAGGTAGTACGTCAATGATATTTTTAAAAGTGACCCCGGTGATTGTTGAAGAGGCAAAAGAAATTCCAGGAGGATCGCGTATCATTCATTTATGTAAAATTCTCAGAAAATAAACTACTTATACATTTGGCTTTATATAGTTTTGTAACCAAGTCAATTAGCACAAAATTTTCGAATAAAATTTGTTGTTTTTCTGCAGTGAACTTTTAGTCATAAATCCTGTAGTTCGTGTCTTTAAAATCATATTGTGAATGTTTCTGTATGATTCATTTTTATGCATATTCCAACTCCGTTCTGTTCTTCCATTGAGAATTTTGTTGTAGATTTTGCCGAATTTAAAATCGACGGAAGAAACAACAGGTGTTTTCTATTGCTCTCATCCGCAGTCAACTTTTAAGTCTGCCAATAAAGCCAGCTGGAAATTAGAGTAAAATGTGCAAAAACCCGTATACACCTTTCCTCCTTTACTTCTGCAATAAATTCTTCATCTAACGTCCCAGCCCCATGATACTTGAAACATCGTCAACAAATTTATTCAATGCTTACAGAGTTAGGATAAATTTCAAATGGTAATTCCAATCTAACATTTTGCCATGCTTGAATATTTTAATAAGAAATAAATGAAATACTTTCATGTCTTTCTCCTATAAGGCTAATAATTCTTATAGTAAAATGGGTTCCGTAGTCTTTCACGCGCCTTCAACACTCTTGGATTGAGCAAATTAGTGGAATTCTTCTTTTGCCTCTCATGCCTCTCATGTATCCAATATTTTTTTTTGACTATTTTCTCGTGTTTGAAGGTTCCCAAAAAGATATTTAATAACCAACGTCTTTTTCTTTTTTTCGGTTTTTTTTGTGCTCGATGTTATGTCGTTAGCATTTATATAAGTTCAATCACCGCTCCGTAGTTTTAGCAGTCATCGTCGTACGTGATACTGTTGCTTTTTAATATATATTTAATATTTTTGTATATAGTTGAAGTGTAGCAAGTTGCCTCTTGATAAAATATAATTGTATACAGCATTTATAATGTTAACAGCTTCTCAGCTCCAAAGGAGAATAAGATCAAATGGATGAAATGTTTGCAGTATATGGCCTATACCACGAGATATACTTGTAATTTTCAATTCCAATATAGTGAGAAGAGACATTTAGTGCAACCGAAGAGGATGTAGCAGCGGAAAAAAAACGAGGAAGACGGAAAAGGCGCAAAATACAGAAAACATACAAAGTAATGGTATTAATATTGGGAAAGAATATTCTTACTCATATATGTATATATATATATCATATATTATATATATATAATATGGCACATATATATAATATGGTGTATATATTGGCATTAAAAGTAGCATTCCTCAAGTCTGCAAAGAATATTGCTGGAGTGTAGAAACAATATTCTCAAGTAATTGACCACCACATATTCCATTGAATCTTCATCTCTTTTCACCGCTCGCTCACCATAGAGCTTTAGTATATAAGTTGTGGAAGTGCAAAATGCAGTGAAAAGGCACTGAAAGAATTGAGGATCGTCTTCATCATTCACAAGAGCAGACGCCGCGAAAATTGACTGCGTAGATAATTGAGAATTCGCCAAGAGAGTGTGGAGTACGAATAAAATATACAAATATAGATAATACAACAAAAATAAGAAATATATATATATATATTTAACCTAAGTGAACAAGCTATAGATATAATGAAATAACATAAAATGCGAAAAACATAAATTTTATGTTTGATGTACGCGGAATGAAGAATTTCTTGTCGGCAGTAAAATCTTGTTGATTTGTCAGTTGGTCGAAAAGGAAGAAACGTTGTGAATGAAATTTTACGTGAAAATGTTCAAGTGGCAGAAATGCAATCACAGGCCGACGACGTGGATAAATATTCATTCTTATCTGCAAATACAAGCGATTTTCTGGTCGTTTTTTTTTTGCATTTTAAATCAATGAACTCCACATCATCACCGTTTACTCCTCAAAATATCTCAAATATGACGTTTATAGTCTGAAATTTATGAAGAAGTCTATCCTTTCTCAAGATCTTTAGCATATATCACATAAATAAATAATATATAGTTTCTTTTTGGATAATAGTTCATTCACGTTAATCAACAAAAAAGGAAAACAAATTTTATCAGTAAAATCAAAAGATCAGAAAAATGTGACATTTTTATATCAAAAGTTTGTCAAAATAATTTTATTTCATTTAATATATTTAAAAAAAAAACAGTAATTTCGAAGAAAAACATTTGTGGGATAGATTTTCTTGAATAAAATGTTGTTGACCGCTTACAAACTTTTTCTTTCTAAATAGAGGAAACTGAGGCAGATTTAGATATACTAGTAAACATGGCTTTCGAAATTGTTAGCACTACCTTCGACCCAGCGGTTAAACCCCCCCGTTGATATTTGAATAAATATTATAGTGTAAGACTAATCGGTTAAGCGGCTAAAGTCCCTGCCGTTATTTTAAATTCCCAAAGACTGATTGGGTACGTAATGTATGCCTTGTCCCTTAGGGTTAGCCCTCTGGGTGGGAGGTGAAGGGTGTGCATCTTTAAACTTATGTGCCTTAGATGGTGCGCTCTCAACAGAACGGCAGTCGATCCTGAGCTACGAGTTCATCAACACACCTTTAACAAGAGTAATCTTGTCGGGCCACCACCACTAGTTGTGCTTCTCTGCCCGCTTTCCAAGATCTCGGTTATTTTAATCTCACAATAGATATCTCTCGGAACGGTGCCGATTTCTCCTAAGAGTGTTCCTAGTGTTATGCCTTAGACAGACTTAGGACTTAAGCCGAGAGGCGACTTAGTGGAAAATGATGGAAATGCACTTTAACAATTAATTCTAATATAATTACGCTAAGCCGTCTCTCGGCTGATCCTCATGTCTGTCAATGCCCTTAGGTGCTTGCTTAACACACTTAGGACTTAAGCCGAGACGGTTTAATAGAAAATGATAGAAATGTTGTTTAACCATTATTTCTAATATAATTACGCTAAGCCGTCTCTCGGCTAATCCTTAAGTCTGTCAAGGCCCTTAGCCTGTGACCTGTGACCTGTGAGTTACCCCTCCGGGTGAGGTATCGTAGAAAGGATTAGTATTGAGAGAGTTAATTAATGTAGGATCATCGTGGGGAATAGATCGTTAGGAAGAATCAAGGGAAGAACATCGAGGGTTCAGGAGAAACCTCTAACGGCCAAGGCGCTCATCCACGTGATTGCTTTAAGGGTTCCGCTCTTACGGATTCCCTATCTGATCTAACAATATAAAATTTTCGAATAATAAATTAAAACAAATATACCTGTGGCAATATTCAAGAAAAACTAGCTGAACTTATTTATCTTCAATATAAAACATAAACGTTTAGCATATGTGTATGAAAAAGAAATATATACTGCTTCAAACCGCTCCAACCTCCTCTATAAATGCTCAAATCGGGCATTAAAAGCTTATTCTTATCACCAAATCTAAAATATTAATATCACGAATTTTACACAAGACAAAATGTTCCTGAACACGTATTATTTTTATAAATTTATAAAAAGTTCTAAAATATAAATTAAAAGTTCTTTATAAATAAAAGTTCTAAAATTTGCAAACCTTTTTTTTGCAAAATTTCAGAAAAGTAATTTTAATTTAAAAAAAACGAATGAACATCGTGACAACGCTTTTCTAAAGACTTTAGAATTCCAAAGTCTGCCTAATTACGGGGTGAAGAGACAATTATATTACTGCAAATGCATAGAGGTGTGCGAGGGTGGAGTGAAGTTTCACGAATACATGATTTTCGAAAATTGATACTTTTGGAATAATAATTGAATATTCAGAAATTGTGATGTATATTGTAAGATACAATTCATATTCTTTTACTAAATAAACTTTGAAAACAGTGTGAAATTTCTCAATAGTTTAAAATCGAACAAATAAAAGGAAGTCTCATTTTAGATGTGTTCTTATAAATAGATCTAGGCTGAATAATTCAAATGCTTAGAAATTATTTTTCACTTTATGTTGTTATGCTTTCTGTACAACATCGAGTCTACTAAATAAAATGCAAATTTGCAATTTTTTGCAAAAAACGTGCACATGTACGATCCTGAAATATACAATCAATTAAGGGATTTTTCATCGTTATCATCTCGAAGATGAGAATCAACATTAAGACGGCGATGGACGCATCGATGATGGGATAAAGAAAGAGATGGTAATGAAATTCAATTCAATTCAAAATTTTCAATAATCAATTTGAAAAACATTCGGAAATCAAATTAATTGGATTAAGTAAAGAACTCGCTTTAAGATGCAAAGGTCCCAAGCTCCAAGTTCGAACCTTAAGGTGATTAAAAATTTTCTGGGATTGAAGGTGCTAGGATCTATAATCGAATGAATTTGACTGCATAATTCCACAAAAAATATTGTCTAGAAGTTATCGTTTACGAGAAGATGGTATAATTGTTCTATTTTGTATTGCGACTTAACAATATGAGTAGTATAGGCTTAAGTTTAATGGTAATATGCCTATGGTGTACGCTAATAGCATAGTTAAACTGTATAATATCGCATAAAGTACAATTATTTATAGTATTTGGTTTTGATTTTGGACAAAATTCACTGAAATTTCAATAGAAAGGAAATCTTAGAAAATTATCAAATTTTTCCTTACAAGATGAATTTCTGCAAATGATCCTAGTTTGGTGAGACCCATTATTAGTAAATCTGCAATCAAGATTTTGTAGTACTGTGTATGAGATCACTATTGATCACTGGATGAATACACTATCGTCACTTTTGAATATTCATTGAAGACAAAATAAAACTAAACAGCATGAGGAATGCGCTACTCCGATCATTGATCTCTTGGCTGACTGTTCCTCCAAATGCCGACACTATTTGTGTGCTACACTCATACTTGGCAATATAGTGAGATGGCTACACAGTAGATCCGCGAGGAGGAGAAAAAGAACCAAGAAGTTGGAGATGAAGCCACGTCGTTTTTCAACATTCTACTAACTCCCCCTCTTCCTGCCATTTGCTCCAGCATCAAAACCAATTTCACGTTATAATGCTAAAGGAGAGAATTTTTCACTTATTTACTGCTACACTTTTTGTTACTCTATTTCTAATGTTCCTCTCAGCAACTCGGGTTCAAACAACCACATTATCTCGAAATTGTTAATGAAGCTGGAATGTGGCGTCTTAAGGGATTGCTCAAACATGATCACCGCATTTGGCCGGCGGCAAATATTGCCTGTAAATCTCTTTCATTTTAACAGTGCGAGTTTCCTTCTTTGGGGGGCCTCCTTTCCTTTGATCTACATAACTAAAGAAGAAGCAGCAACAACAAAAAAAGATAAAAATAAGAGTATCTACATAGCCAATTTGAACATTAGAGACGTGATCACAGAATTTACTTTATGCCATTCTTATTCACATAAGCTCCAGCACTTCTCGTCTCGCAGCCACTAAAAATCTTATGTGTGGAAAACAAACTATTCCCAATTTGCATAACATCACCATTTGTCGACGTGCTACATAGTGCACGATCGCGATCATAAGACTATACTTTGGGATCACTCCCTTCTGTACTATTTAATTATCACATCCACGTAAAATACATATAACACAGAAGCCAGAAACTCTGAAACATACTCTTCAACCACAGAGGAGAGTGTTGGAGAATTTTTATGAATGAAATTATATTCCGGAAGTTTAATTAAATTGATATCAAATGGTTTTATGTCTGAATAGTGGCGTACAAAGTTTAATCGAAAACTTGTATGTATAGCAACAATGTTATATTTTTTGCAGTGAAATGGCATCCTAAACACTAAACTCTAGAGATCTAATTTTTTGTGCATTCTACATCAGAGTGTAATATATGTGAAACATTACCGATTTTTCGTCATCTTTTTTTTCTGTTTTCTTATAATTTTTCACTTAATCTTTTTCAGTTGATGTAATCCAAGATGGTTTTCGGCTACAAAGCTCGATTCAGCAAGAAATTTGTGAAATTTCCTGTGTCACTCTTTTTGTCTGATTTTTTTTCTTCTTGTTCTTCTCCTCGAAATGTGAATCCAGTCAAAAAATTCTTCTTCACAAACACCACCGAATATCAGGGAACAGGAAATACCAGAAGAGGAAGTAGAGAACTTTTTAGCAGGACTATTCACTATTTCACATGTAATCGATTGTTACCACTCATAACTTCTAAATACTTTGCAACTTTGCCGGTTTCTTTTTTTTTTATTCTGTGTCCCAAGGATTTCTCGAAAAATAAATCGCAATGTAAAAATCCTGGGATAAAAATCAACTAAATGGAACAAAAATGAGTAATAACACTAAATAAATTGTCATTTTCTTTCAAATTATCTGTCCAGTGTCCTAATCTTTTTTTGTTATTTCAGAATTTTCTTTTTCGAGCAACAAAGTGAAAAAAGTCACCACGATCGTTAGTGGAACAAAAAAAATGATCCAAAAAAGAAATTACTGGTGGACAATATAACAATCACCCGGGAATGGAAGTGAGAAATTGTGAAGTAAAACGGTGCGAAATAAAATCGCGAACTGTACAAACCAAACTAAACCATAATCTGTATTTTGCAGCCTTGACTACCCAAAAACTTTACACATACACTGCACATAGTCACGTCTACACCGCAAAATGCATCCAATGCAAACATTTACCATTAAAAATTTCAAGCCATACATGCACATCAATTACTTGTGCATTTGGCGGAAAGACCAAGAATTTGCGATGTATATATGCATCTGAGGAAGTTTGCAAAGGACCGACGAGTGCCAAAAGTGCAAGAGTATTGAAATATAGTGTATTCGGTTCAAGATAGCCCCTCTGGGAGACCCCCCCCCCACTGCTGTAACGTTCTATCGCAAAAATACATTCGCAACGACTCAAGAACTTAAGAACCTTTTCCCCCCAGAATTCTCCACACACAGATCCAACGATCGTCACTACCATTCAACACTGAATTTAAGTGCATCCGATCGTACACACCGTAAATGCAGACGAATCAACACCGCTACATACATAAAATTCCATCCATATCATGAGGAATTTCTGCTACTCATTCTCGCGATGAACGCATGTATTGCAGCAAATTTACTATAGTTGCAGAACACTATGGTTATGCACTGAGAGTCTTCACCTCTTCCGACCTAATGAAATATCGTGTATAATGATTGAATAGAAATTTCCTCCTCACAGTTAGACCTCTCTCTCTTTCATCCACCCAAAAATGGTCTCTTCTTCCATCTCGAAAAATTTCGGCGCCAAGATGAAATGCACCCGGGACATGCGGTGAAAAAACTGCCAAAAACGCATCCCTGAGCGCTTAAGACTTGCATATGTATGGGGTTGATCGGGTATTTTGCATGAGGGGAAATCCTTTCGTGTGATACGGCAAAGGACCTAAGGTGGTTCTCTTTTTTGGACAAAGCTGGTTTTGCAATTTTCCCAATAGAAGATTTATAATGTTCTCTTATACAAAGAAAAAAAATGTTTGCATTAACCCTTTAATGACTACATTATAAAGACTTTAACTATCCAAGATGATACCCTTTTCTGATATTTAGAATCTAAGAATTTCAATATTAAGTATTTATCCTTAGAGTACGCATACTAAAATTCGTCCAGCTTTAAATTTCGGCCACTTTGAGTTTGTAACTTCGGCCAAGCAAATAAATTGATTAAAATAAATGATAAATTGATAAAAAAAATTGATTAAAAAATTATGGATTTAATCTTCGAATAGTCAATAATTCTTTTTTTTTTCTTTAAATATTTATTCGATTTAGAATGTATTAACACAAAAATTGTAAAATTTTGGGTACAATTTGAATTAAAATTGTATTAGAGAAACTTCAGTGTGGAATGAGCCTTACAAAAAATGTTATAGATCGATTGAGTTACTAGCAGTCTTGTGGTTTGTGGTGAAGTGCGAATGATTTTCCATCAAGATTTTCCATTAAAATTGATTAGTGTTCATTAAAGTTTGTTTTTGTTTATGTTAATAGTGAGTCGGTCTTTATATTCCAAGTGAAATTTCCCAGCTAGATCATGTAATTTGTGTAAAAGAAATAGAAGTTTTTGGAGCGTTTTCCCAGTGAGATAATGTTTAATATTTCGACCTCATCTTTTGTTTCCCTAAAATTCTTTATTCTTAGTTCATTTACAATTTCTGGGTAGCAAAATATCCAAAGAAAGAAAAAGCATAGTTTCTATGAAAAGATGACCTGGAAAAATTAAGACAGGGCAAATTTGCACACAAATTTGGGATACCAATGTCAACTCTTCAGGATAAACTACACGGAAGATCTTAGAGCTAGTGGATCATAAACTAAATATTATATACTTGTTCCGTAAGTCGTTTTAAAATTTTCCATCCGTTCTGTAACACAAGGTGGTCACAAATAAGGTGACGGAAATTCTAATCAATGTGGCCGAAATACTACTCAAAGAAATTACTGATATTTTATTCATTTTTCAATATTTTAGAAACTGATTTAAAGAAAAACGAAGATGATACTCTTCAAGATTCCAAACAACACTCCTGATAAAGAATTAACAAGAAATTTTAATATGTGTTAAAAACACATATTTCATTTCAAAAGCTTAGGATATTAGTGTTTGTTTGCAACTATGCCGAAATTAGACACACTTACACAAGGTATTTTCTGTATTTGATATATTTTCATTGGAGAAATTAGAATGGTTCCACCATCTGAGGGCCTAGTTTGTCAATTTTTCAATCAATCATCTCGACGGTTGCATTCCATACTATTTTAAGTCAACTTAGAATTATATTACTCCGAGAGATATGTTGTTCCTCCGACCGAGATCTACAACTTGTGAAAATTTGGTGGTCATCCGACGTTCGGGTAACGATATTCAATTTTTTCGAAAAAAATACACGGGCAGCATAGGAAATCGCTAACTTCAAATTGCTCTCCTGAAATGTTGTCATTCTGAGATAGAATAGTATAGAATGGAACCGTCGATCCAATATGCACATCGTTTAGTTGGCCCTTGTCTCGAGCTAAAGTTTTTTAATATCACCAGAAATTTTCTGGCATTGAAGACCTTTTGGATTTAGTGCACTTAATTCTACAGGGCATAGCACAAACAAACCCATCTCTGCATGAATATTAAAATCTTTTGTAACAAGACAAAAGACTTTTTAAATATATTTAAGAGAATTTTTGATTTAGATGTGAAAATCTATTTCATGAGATATTGTACCTTAAAATATTTTATTTAGATAAATTTTTGATTTAAAAGTTTTTATTTTAATAATAAGGTAAATTTACTAAAAGTCAGACTATGACAGGCGACTTCAGCACCCAAACAAATATGAAGATGAGCTGTTTTTTAAGTGTCCGCCTTTCCAAATTTTAGCCTAAATTAAATAATGTTGAGTATTTATTGTATATAAATTTTAAAAAAAAATCATAAAATTTTGTGCCCTACTTTTAAGATATTTACCGTGGTTGCAGGTGACTTTGAAATCCGGGGGTGACTGCCTCCTACCAGTTCGTTATTTTTTTTTCAATTCTAACATTTAAAGATGGTCTTCACCGCTAAATTTTTTCAGAAACTTATTTTCAATAGTAAAAACCTATTACATTTTCTTTTACATTGGCCAAAATGATAACTTCCTTAAAATAAAAACATTTTCTTTACACCGTATCATCCTTAAAGGGTTAATAAGTATCACAACTACTACGACTGAATTTTTCTCTCTTGTTTTCAAAGATTCAAAAATGCAAATGTTGTAATTTCGAGAGCTCTTTAATAATTGTATGAAAATTTTTCCTTGAATCATTAATCCCTTTTCTTTATGTTTTTCTTACAAAAGAAAATCTTATATAATTTAAGAGAGTGTGAAAAAACTAACATCAGAATACGACAAATAACCTCTTTGTCGTTTAACTTTTTATCAGAAAATATAATTTTTGTAATAACAACCAAAATTTTATTAACAAGCTTTTAGAATTGAATGATTTTTGTTAAAATGACAAATGTTTTGACACACTATAACAAATCTGTTATTAATGACACAAAACAATGAAACAGTCACTAGTGTATTTTAAAGTTTGTCAAAACATTAATAAGTTGATCCAATTGATTTCATGTTGAAAAATATTTCTAAAACTTTTGTCGTTTTAATAAAGGAATTTTTATTATTCTTTATTGCAAAATTTTTCTTTCCGCTGATTTTGTGCATCATCTTTATGATTGTCTAAGATGAAATTTTAAAAGGTTTTCTATAAAATAAAATCTATCTTGAGATTTATTCTCAACGCATTTCCTGGATGTTACTAATGCCAAATCTTTGGGCACATTAAACAAGCATGCTCAACACTCTTGTTTTCAATCATTTCTTGGACAGATTGCCCCCAAAATTTGTTCTGTTCAATGGTATGTCTTTTTACCAAACTTCACCTTATTACGGAGCCATTCTTCATTCTGGTTGTTACAATATGTCCAAGTGTTATATAGCGCAGTGGATATTGCCGAAAAAAAGAAGAGAGGAGAAGAAAGGGTTCTGTGAATACAATGTATCAATGAGAGATAATTAAATTCATGAATACCTTGAATGTTTTCCTTCTTGCCTTGCATCACTATAGCTATATATGCTAGTCGGTATTTTGCAGGGCTTTGAGCAACATCATTCCAAACTATGGGCAATGTCATATACAAGATTGAAGTGAATGTGGCAAGTATGAGCTATAAAACAAGCCAGGGATTGACAGGATTCCAAATATATAATACCCATCCACCACTACCCGTGGGTCCTGAAATTCCCTTTTTCACCTTCTACGATGCCTTCACACAAACCTAATTTTCATTGTGGTCCTTTTCTCATTGCATGGAAAATCGTATTTGCGGGCAAAGGAACAAAATTTTTGCAGTATATTGTGAGACAGAGAAGGAAACAGGAATACCAAAATGTATGGTTAAATTTTGGACGTACTTCTCAGCTGAACCCATATAATTCGGCACTTGGAGGATGCGGAAGACTTTTTCGAGTGTGCACATTGTCATATTCAGCGGTGGATGACAAAGAACAACAAAAAAAAACAAGCAAAACGTTAAACAAGAAATCAAAGAATACTCCCTACAGGGAAGTGAATATAAACCATTTGGAAATCCCTCCTTAATCTCCATTACCCGAATTTGCATTCAAGTCCCGAATATACCTAGGAAGGACCATCAATTTATTTATATGTTAAATGCTAAGTGTGTTCAAGTTGGAACTTTACTTTTGGTAAGAGGATATGCGATAGAAGTTTTTCTTTAATAAAACTAATAGCGTTCATATTTCGTTAATGATGATTTTTCTACTGCCTGCTAAGTAATATAATAATACGGCAAAAATTAGATCGTTTGACTTGCTTGCTGCTCGCAGCAAGTTCTCTGCATGACCAACCAACCGTGCGTCCACCCAAAATGCGCAAAGAACTGACAAAAGTCTCTCCATATCCAAAATGTGGCCAGAAGTCCAAAATATATTTCAGGGGCAATGCACTTTTTCCACCTAATAAAAAATTCAAATTCACCGTTCGTCTATCTTCTCACTCTCCAAAATGTTCTTTTCCATAGTTCTCTCTCATTCTTTTTCATACGCCAAAAAATTTCTTTAACACTACCTCATGTTTTTGCTTCTTACCCACCCATGAACCACACTAAAAACCTTCCTTTTTTATTCTGCAAACTTCTCAAGCCAATGGACACTCAAAATAGAACCATAAAATTGCTTAAAATTGCAAATTTGCCACAAAATATACGAGAATCTTTCTATTATGAGCCTAATAGATATTGCCATCAACCGTATAATATGCTAGGAGATGAGATTAGCATTAATTGCAATTCTTCAGAATTATAGATTTCACTTAAAATAGATGTTTTTCTTGTTTTCTGCCAAAATTGGGATTCATTGACAGAATTCTGTGGAAATTTATACGATTTTTTTTTTTCAAGATTGTAATAAACGATTATTTTAGTATTTAAAATTCATAATAAATATGATATCAGACCATAAGTGAAGATGGAGATAAAGAAACTAAAATCATTTTTTTTTTCGGGAGATACAAATAAAGTTCTAAGTTTAACCCTTTAAGGACGATTGGAACACCGGTGTCCCATAAAGAAATTAATTTTTCCTGACTACCTAAAGTTATTTTTTTCTTATGTCTGTACATAATTGTAAAGTATAAGGTTGAGGGAATCTAGAATATTTTTGGCAAGTCTCTAGCTATTTGCTCTGCAGAAATTATTTAAGTTCAAAAATGGCGAATTTTTAAATTCTTAAATTCATAATTGATAAGCGAGAGTCTACTGTATATGAGATTATACTCTTAAAACTATTTTGGAGTTCTTTTTTTTATTGATTTATGGATCGGTTCAAATCGTTTGAGGACCGGTAGACGGTAAATGATGCAAAAATACTTTTGAGCTATATCAACTAAGTTACGAGTTCGAGCATTTCGCAAAGCCTGGGACCCTTTACCACCCAGTTTTTAATTTTAATTGCTATTCCTAAGCTTCACATTTTCTGAAAAATTCGTAGAATAGCCCTATAGTTTCCTAGTTTCTTTAAACACAAATTAAAAATAGACGCAAAACTATAATTTTGGTAATGCGAATTGTGTGCAAATGTAATGATTAGACAGAAAATCAGAATAAATCAAAGCTAAATTTTCATTTTCTGCTAGAGGAAAATGGGGAAAATCTAAAGATTTCCTGGAATTTTATGATGTGGAATTACGAACCTTAAGGATTTTTTGGACATAATAGAATCGATTTGGTTTGTGTGATACTAATCAGAAAAAAATAACAAAACTTGGTTATAAATTTGTATGTGAAGCTTCTAAAGCTAAATTTAAATAGTATATTGAAATTTCTTGTTTAATCAATGGGCACTCAATGGGTCTAGTGGTAGAGCACTCGCTCTATGATGCAAGTGTTCCGGGTTCGAATCCCCTTTAGGTCACCAGGAATTTTTCAATCAACAATTACAATCAACCAGCCAAATGAAGCCCCTTAAGTCGTAATCTTAAAACTGTGCATTTATTATGATTTAATGTATTTTTCCATTGATACGAATATTTAAATGATTTAAGTTCAATATGTTCAATTTTTCCATAGGGATTATGTTGCTTTCGAAGCTTAAGAAAAACAGGTGTTCTCCTAGTTTATATTAAAAATAATAAAATATATATGTCGCTGAACGTTTGATCAAAGCTCTATATTAAAAATTTATTTGTTTATGGTGCTCGCACTCTTTTTCAATTTAGTGAAATTCAAATAAGTGAAATTTGACTTCTTGCATTTTTAAACAGAAATCAGGAATAATTCTATATCTGTTAAACTAAAATCGAAATTTCAATTTCAACTTCAAGAAAGAGATAATTATGTCTAATTTTTGTTTGTAAAACTTAAAGGTAAAATTACAATTAAAAGGTTAAATTACAATTTTAAAAGGTGTGGCAGAGCATTATTAAATTTTTCTTCAAAAATTTCGAAAATTTATATTTTTGGATTATAGGATCTTAATTTTCTAAAGATCATTTAAGAGAGAAAAACATTCTTCCAGTTGTCAGAATAATTAATAATTTACCTGAGATAAAAAAAAAACTAAATATTTTGTGTTAGCAAGTGAGTACGAGGGGCAATAAACCTATTGTACCTTTTGTAAATTTTTATATTACGATCTATGAAATAATTTTGATGTAAGAAATGTTCAAATAATTACCTTACGGCGAATTAGTATATGGTTTTGGCCCCTAGAAGTCTCTATTTTTCACGGAATACGAAATTAGTGAAATTCTGTTTGAAAACAAAATAGAACAACTTTCGTTTAAATCGAATAAGTGGAAATAAAGCATTTAAGCATTTATGGCTTCGTAAGGTGTGAAATTTTTGTAAGACTAAAACGAATTATTGTATAAAGATATTTTGAAGCAATATTAATCTATATATTTATCTAGGATATCTTTCGAGAATTTTAGTGAATCTTACTAAAAATATGCATTTTAACCAATTATGGTTGTTTCAGCAATTTTCACCACTTGTTTTAGAATAAATTTTCAATAATTAAGAAACGTAATAACACTTCAGAATAGTAGACTAAAAGATATATTATGAGTGTTGCAGTATACCATTTGCTCTTAAATGCCTTAAATTTAGTTGTTTTATCTTGTGGCCAAAAAGTGCTTTCATGGTGAAAAGGGTTGACTCTATTTATATTAAGAAAACATAAATGATAGTTTTTCTATTTTATTGTCCAATAAACAATGTATTTCTAACTGAGCCAGCCAGGACTTATCTAAGGAACTTTTCAACTTTATTTGTCCCATAGAATACCTTGCGATGTATAATGCTAGATTGATTTTACCATATTGAACAATTCGAAAATCCTGAATTGTTGTTGTTTTCTCAATGAGTTTTACGATCATTCCATGCTCCCGAAGCTTCAAAAATCTAATTGAGCCTCTAACAAAAGAGTCCTACATTTTTTTCCAATTTCTTATAGTTTCCTTTATTCAAACTTGAAAAATTAATTGTTAAGACACTAAATAATTATTGACATTACACTAAAATTTTGTTATTTTTGAAATACTCGAAATGAATTTCAGTTTATGACTATAAATGAAAGTGATTCTATTTTTTTGTCCCAGCAGAACATCACTATTGACGCATTCTGAGTCAAAATACAGACCTCTTGCGGCCAGTACTGTACTACTTCGACGTAAGGCAATTACTTTAAGATATCTAAATTAAAATTTTTTAAACATACTAGAAAAAAGTTCTCAAAAGGTAAAAAACTCAAGTTTTCAGGAGTGATTCTATTTTATTGAGCGCCACTCTATATAATTAATTCATCTATACATAAACTTCTGAAAAACTGAAATGATTGACCTCACAAATGGAATTTTGAAAGAAAAGAAATTGTGACTGATCGAATGCAACTAGAGGAATTTTCTAAAGGCTCTGTTTTACATTTGCATTCCTATTGACTTGATGCTTTTGGTCTTGGCAAGTTTCTATCAGTTGAAAATTTGATTTCTTAAAATTTTAATACCCATATGATTTCTTAAAATATAATTGTTGATTTAATTTTTACTGGCCAAATTTAGCAATCTAAACTGCTGTATAATGCCCAGCGTACAATAATTTTTGTTTGTGAACATGTTTTTAAAATTTCCTATAAGAGTGAGCGAGATGACTGTATTGAGATCTCACTCACTCTAATTTAAATGTCAAAAACATGTTTAAAAAACAGAAGTATTGTGCTCTGGGCATAATACTGAGCTAAAAATATTTATCATTATCAGTAGTCCATGCAAAGTGTTCCTGAAGTGGAATTCTATAACACGGCAATACCACATGACAAATTTCGTTCGAATCTCAGGAGAGCTTTTCGAAAAAGTGATTCTGCAATCGTGACATTGCCATGTGACATTGTCAGAAGTCACATTTGAGATTTTTGGTAATTCAAATGATAATGAATTTCACAGAACAAATCAACCAAGACAGACTACATTTGGAAAATAACATTAAGTAAAGATATTTCATTAAAAATTTTTAGAATTGAATTTTCGAACTCATGTGATATACCAAAAAGGCTCGATTGGCATTGCGAGGTTTCGAATTCACATGTGACAATGCCATTAAAATTACAAAATTCCCCTATTGGACGATTTCGTTTAACATACTGACTATTCCGAAATTTCAATTTAAAATTTTACCACCACGAATTAACTATTTCTTTTGGTATCTCAATATACATAAATGTCATAAGAAATTTTCTGTGCATTGAATAGTGTTTTTCTTAACAATTATAATATGAGTTAACTAAATGAGATGAGAAATTAAAGAAATGCAGGCTTCTAACTATCAGTCTGTATACACCAAAATTATATTATGAAAGGTCAATTAGAGGTCCATGATCGTGCTACAAATTGCCTCTTCTACCCCGGCTGAGTAAATTTGGATAGAAGAAAAGATGTGGAAACTCTTGACATTCAATCAATTGATTCTTTAAAAGAGGAAATGAAGATCCAGCCCATCCAGGCAAATATATAACTTTCAGTGTGTGCTTTCTGTCGTCTATACTCTCAAAAATGCCGTTCTGGAGGATCCTCTCTGGCTTACCAATAATGGCCTAAACTATGACTACAGAAATGTGCGAAGAATTTTTTGGCGGTTTATGTATATATGTATACACATATATATATTATATACATATGTATTTATATGTATATAATATATGTGCTATATATATACATATATACATAATATTGCAAGCTCTCTCTCGCTCTTGTTCTTGTCCAAAAATCTCTGATGCTCTCCTTCGAGCGTACTATTTGAGATATATCCCTTATAATTCACTCTGCACACATGTGTAGTGTCGTACAAAAGCCAACATAAATCTTGATTGACATTTGGGCAATTCTTTACAAATTTTTACACACGTACTCATGCAACATTCTTCATACAATCAACGTGCCATAAGAGACCTCATAACAAGATCTATTCACGCATATTTCTCGCTTCAATTGCATACAAAATGTGGTATAACTCTCTCAACTACATAGTCCTTTGCAGGTTTCATTCTTTATGCCTCCGGATAAATTACTACAAGATTTTTATAGGTCGGAAAACTTGAAGGAATTGAAGAGAGTGATTCATTTGTAAATAATGTCAGGAAGATACTCCATCAAAATACCAATTCATAGAATTGAATGAGGCATAAATTCTTACAAAATATACCAATTAATCGATGGAATTATTTAGGAAGTCCATCCAATTCCCCAAGGAAGGGATGCATTATTTAAAACAAATTGCCAAAAAAAAACTCGGACCATGTGCCTGTATTCCCAGGAAGGTAGATAATAATGCTTTATATACACAAACACATGAGCATTGTGGAGTGCATGCAGAATTTTTGGGCAAGAAGGAAGCCATATGGTAGCAATGGGACTAAATAAAGTATGTAAGTCAAACATAAAACGTCTATGAAGTTCTAAAAACCAATTTAAAAAGACCCATTTATAAGCTGTTTCTCCAAGAACCAAGGGGATATTCTAAGACCTCAAAGAACGGTGAACGTATAAGGAATAGGAAGAATTATAAGATCGAAACTGAAGAGCATAAGAGATACAGAAAGAAAAGGGAAGGTGTTTTGCTGAAAAATTACAACTAACAAGAAAAAAAAACCAAAAGTTTCACAGGAAATACTACTGATAATTCCTCTGAAATAATCATCTCATGTTTCCCAGTGATGATTTCTCTCCATGACTCCAGCAACAGATATGATTTCATTCCACAGTGCTCCGAATTAATTATGAGTCATTGCGTTTGCCCCTCCATGCCCTAATGCCACGATATATTATAGTATATGAGACTGATTCATATATTACTTCAAGAGAGCATCATTGAATTAAATTGTGAAATTTCATTGAATGAGAAAGTAATTATGCGAAATTGAATCATATACCAATAGACCATCGTACGCACAGTCTAGACACAAACCCCATACGGCAAACATACTACCTCTAAGCATGATGCCTAAACACTCATCTCTAAAATAACTCACAGCCAGAGGCCTTTATTTCATTCATAGATGGAGCAAGTGATTACTACCTGGAATGGTTACACCTCAAAAATTCACATTTTAATCATTATCACATTTAAATTCCATGCATTGTCTCTCACAGTCAATGCATAATTGGGGACAAATTGCAAATGACATACACCCCTTCACTTTCATGCCTAAATACCATGTTTTTGAGGAAATTCTCCACATAAAGCCCTGCAGGTTTGGCAGAAAGTTATTTAACAATCCCTATTATCGAGTTACTCGTGTGTCTGCACACTAATTTGCAGATAATAAGGAAAATACCAAAATTGCTATATATTTTGCCTTTTTTTTCAAAGTTCTCTCTCTTTAGTCCCAGAAAACGCCTGCACCACATTCCAAAACGGACATAAGGAGGGTGGGACAGAGACAAAAAAGCAGCCCCCAAAAATGCAGAGTGAAAAAGAAGAGGATTTTGGACTTTGTTTTTTTTTTCAATTCCTCACTTCTCATTCCAGAGTCCATCTCAAGAGGTAAATATATATATATAGATAAAAAGACCAAAAAATGTGAATTTCAACGTGTTTAAAGCTTGGTAAGATGTTTTTTGGCGGCAAATTGCAAATGCACATGAATTTCCAGGAAGGACACTGAAAATGGACTAATAAATTTATAGAGGATATACGCAATCCCAACAAAAAAAAAAACAAGAAACAGAGAGGCAAGTCTCAAGAAACCTATTTGGAGGATGGTATGTACAAGAAGTTTTTAATGGGTCTTCCTTAAGCATGTTCCTGTCAAAGTTCAATTAATGGCCAAAAACAGGAGCAAAAAAAGTTTCTAATTGACAATACAATAAATTCCAGAGGTAGGTTTGGTTGGAAATAATTACGGTTTTGGTCTCAGTATTTCAGTAAATTTAGTTAGTAAAAATAAAGTAGGACAATTAAAACGGAAATCATAAATTTTTACTGCTTTAGAATAAGCTGGAATATCGAGAATACCCAAAGAAAATTTAATAAATTGTGAACAAATTGTAGGTTAAGCACTTCTTGATTTTTTGCGGAAAACAAATTCAGTAAAAAAAATTAATTTGACCAGTAAAAAATTAAATACGGTCAATAACATATTAAATTTTGCTCCAAATCAGATAATTAAAATTCTAAATTGAGTACGGTAAAGTGAACTGGTTTTGAATGTGCCAGCCTTTGCACATTTAATTTTTTCTTTTATTTCTCAAAACACTAATAATAAACTATAGTTTATATTATTAAACATTTTCTATTAACTTCGATTCTCCTGCACCAATTTTAAAAATAAAACAGATTTCTTTTAACAAATAAGAGAAAAATTAAAATTGCCAAAAGCTGACACATTTAAAATTTAATTTTTTTACTGTTTTTTTTTTGTAAAGTGTTTTATTCTTTTACTGACTAAACCTCGAATTTACTGACCAAAAATAAGACTAGAAAAAATAAATTTTAGCATGTAGAAAAATTGCTTTTAATTTTCATTAACTTAGAAAACCTGTCTGTTATTTTTTTTTTCAAAATACTTGGAAGCAATCTCCGCAATTTTGAGATAAATATTTTGCATTTAAATCGGTTTAAAAGTGATTCGTATTTTTTGACAAGTCGTTATTTTCAAAAGGTCAAATTTCTTCAATTTTAAAGATAAAAGCGTAAAACGTTTTACATTCTCAAATTAGGAGATCTTGAATTGAAGCGTCAGGCTTAGGGGGAAGTGGGACACCTTTGCAAGTGGGGCGCCTTTGAAATTGGGATTTTTCACCTACGTTTAAGTGGAACAGAACTATATTATAATGTAATTTAGCTTCTCAATCTGTTTGTGCAGCTACTAAATTATATCACGATAAGGCTCAGTTTTATTTAAAAGCAGATGAAAGATCCCAATTTCAAAAGTGCCCCACTTTCAAAGGTACCTCACTTCCCCCTATACGTTTAACACTAAATATTTCATTTAAATCTTTAAAATACCCTCACAGGTTTGGTAAATATCTGTCATAAATCGTTAGATACTTTTAGTTATTAAATCTAAAATTTTAAAACATGAACCAATTAGACTATTTTAGGATCTGTAAAAAAATCTTTTAATATTCTCTGTATTTGAATTTTGATTTTAAAACAATACATTTCTTGTTTTTTTTTTTGTTTTGAGTAAGTTTTCGAAATATTTTAAATTCTTAATTTGGTTTGAGGTCTGAAAACTATAACTTCCAATCGATTGTAAGAATATATTGAGGCTATTTACACCACCGCATTAGATTGGGATTGAACTGTTCTAAAATCGGATTTTGGATAATTAAGTCTTAATCTAAGGCCGCAATCTAAACTATTTTATTGAGATTATTTAGGCTGTCGCATTTGATTCTGACTGAATTGTCCCAAAAACTAATTTTGGGGCAATTCAATCTCAATCCAATGCGGCGGTGTAAATGGCCTCATTGAATTTAGAAAAAAACAGTGCAAACAGGGCTTGGAAGAAGCTGTATGCACTTTTGGTAATTCTTTAAATTCGAGAACAAATATCCATACCAATTTTAAACAGCAAAACAAAGTTGTTTTTGTGTAACAGCAAATTATAAAAAAGATTTACTTTTGAAAAACAATTTTGAATAGTTTGGGATGAAAGTAAGTTTACCATCTCAATCGGAGCGATTAGGCTGATCAAAGTTTGATAAACTGGCCACACCATCTATTTCTTTTTCTTGCAAAAGTTTTAAATTTATATTTACACAACACTTTAATAACATCCCTTATTTCGAAAATAATCACCCGATAAAGTCAGATGAGAGAACTTCAAATTTGGAAATAGGTATTTAGACGCATTTTTAAAATTAGTTTCATCATTGTTCAAGTTTTGGATAACTTGCTCTTTGAACTATTTACATTTTATTTAAGAAACTTCAATAATGTTCAGTTTTAAAACCTTTCCAAAACATACCCGGACTTCACGGTAAGACCATTTTAGAAATATTTCGTAAAAAGTAACCATAACCTTTTCATTTCAAAAACTTTTTAAATAGCCCTCGTAAGCATTCGATTAGTACTTTGCAATAATTTTTTTGGAATTCTCAAATGAAGTAATGTGCAAAATTATTAAACCCAGAGATACTTATATATTGTTTGCTAAAATTTTGAAGTTTCTAGAACAGAAATAGGTAAACTTTAGCTTACTAAAATAAATCAAATATTTTACTTAATTTTAATGAAAGATTTAATAATTGTTTAACATAAAAAATTAAATGGAATTGCATTGTAATATAGTGAAACCGAAAAAAGTAAAAAAAAAAAGAGGAGATTTAGAAGATTTACCGTAAGAAGTCACTCTACATCAAAAATTATTCAGTTCTTAGAAACTAAGTCAAGATCTACGGGTAAATTAAATATGTTATTTAAATTTTGATAATTATTCTGAGTTTTAAAGGTTTTTGAGTATACAATTAAGGGCTAAAATGTTTGAACTCTAACTTTTAGATATAAACTGAAACTAACCACCTTAACTCCTCTCAATTAGTGCTTTTTCTTATTAGGTAATAATATTCCTAATAGAAGCATTATTTTGCAAAATATGTTTTTAAGATCAAAATGGATATAGGGAAGACCGGGGTAGATTAGCCAGCAAATGATATTTTTGTTTGCCTATAAATTATGAAAAATATGTTTCAATTAAACTGATAAATATTTAAACGAATAGGCAGGGAGTTAATTACTCTGAAAGGATAGCAGTTTGCTTAATATTCTTCCTAAGGAAAACTGTAACACCTCACTATCTAATGCTATGCGTGGCTAATTCTGCCCCGGTCTCCCCTACATAAATTTCCCTAGTGTGTAGAGACCATAAAGGATTAGCCCAAACTATCATATATATTGAGATTTTAGGATAAGAGATTAGACATTCATTAATTTTCTTTACAGTTAAATCATACGGGATAGATATTCTCAAGGAACAGCCTGAATCTATCAAGTGCTTAAGATGATAAAAGTTGGCAGGAAGTCCTTAGAATTGAAAAAGGAGAGCGTAACAGGACTGATCTGTCTAAGAAGCGTTACATCAATCTAATAAAGTTTTCACTACATATGAATCAGATTGAGATTCTTTTTTTTTAACTTTGGTATTGATTTCTGCATATATAGGCTTATTGCGATAGATATAGAAATATGATGAAATATGGCACATTTTACTTAACATAAAGAATGAACCGACCTTGGCCATCAATTTGCATATTTTAGTCACACTCTTCCAGTACATCAAAATAAGATATTTTTATTGCCTGGCCTAATACGATCCCACAGTTCCAATACTACCATGTCGCGGCGCTTCGAAAAATTCACAGATATCATTGCATTGTCTTTTGGGTAAAGAAGATCTCGCGAAATCGGCATAGATTTCTTGCGGATAGGGATTTCTCACGAAAACAACCGGCTAAGGAATTATATTAAGAAAGACAGCGTCAATTCTTGATTTATTATAGTATCTTTTCCTGGCACGGGGGGTCATTAAAAGAAATATTTAAGGGGAACATTCGAGGTGTTTTTCGCGAATAAAATTTTCACCTTGAACTCCCTCGGAAAAAATTAAAACCTCTCATCACCTGAATCAGCAATTGTTCTATTTGCCTTGGTTTTGGCACGCCAGATAGAGGAATTGGTGATTTAAGTGATGATCTATTAACCGGAACTAGTTTATATTGGTGTGCTTATTTGAACACTTGTACACCCATACGACTACATAGCGCATTTCACCCATTGAAATCCTAGGGGAAAAAAGCTTTTTTTTCGCCATTACAGCAACAGCCAATAATTTGCTATTTATATGCGGAAAAGTACACAAAATTTCATCGATTCTTTGTTGCCAAAATAGTTTTTCTTTATTTGCAGTGGTTGGCCTATGTGTGTGCGTGGGGAATCATTGGCCATTTCGTTGACATGTTGTGTGTTGCGGGAAGAAAGGCCAATTTTCATTTTGGCGGAAAAGTCTTTTGCGTCTTCTTAGTTTCTTTTTTTTTTGTCTTTTTGTGGACACAAAGGAACGCATCTACATATAGGCAAAAGCGGTAAGGGAAACACTCTTTTGGTCATGAGGAGAGTCATTTTTCTCACTTGTCACGTATAAGATGGGGTTAAAGTTGAGCATGCTTGTGTCTCCCTTTGTGAGTAAATACCGTGAATTAGATGTTCAGGTGAATACGAGCCACTACCAAACTATACCCATAGATAATGAAACGTTTATGGGTAAGCTCTGATGGGCAAGAGTTCATGTTGAAGAATTATCGTAGTGTTTGAGGAAATATATTTGGTGAAGTGAAACTAAATAGAACGCCATTTAGTTTCTTAGTGTAAGAGTTCTTGGTATTCTTCTTTTTTTTTCGAAAAAAAAATCTTGTAAGAAAAATATATTTTTTTGAGGAAAGAAATACATATGACAGTTCTCTCATCTCTTTTTATCCCAAATAGTTCATCTAACATCCTCTCCCCTTAAGATTTACCTCTCTATCGCACATCTAATACCCAAAAGAAGACCTATATGTAGTCCCATATATATTCTCAAGACACATTTCGCATAGGAAACTATCTATATACCGAAATTTTTCGTGTTACGGTTGCCGCTGTATTTCACTATAATACCAACATAGATTCCCCATAGATATGTTGGTGGTGCTTCCAGTATGACCGAAAAAAGACGAAAAATTCATTCGGGATATATAATTCTCATGAATCGAATTTCTAAGAAATATTTTGACAACGTATAGCGGCATTTTATGTCTCATGAAATACCGAGCTTTATGTTGTGTACTGAAGCATTTTACTTCTGATGATGGTGTGTTAGTCGTTCTTTTTCATCTCAATTCAACATCCCAAGATGAAAAATAAAAATAAATAGAATAAAAGAGAACTTCTTTTGCCTTTTCCTTGTATATAATTCTTCCATTCCCACAACTATATTAGGCTCATTCTTCTTCCTCCACTCACCTAATCAACACAACAAAATAGGGAGTTTGATGCCAACATGGGAATTCATCCTAATGCTATGTGATTCAAAAAATCCTTGAAAAAAAAAATCAACGTCTTTCCGATTCTTTTCTTCCTTCTTTTTTTTTGTAAATTTCGAAAATAAAATTTTTAAGGGAAATTAGATATCCAATAGGGGCATAATTCAAATGCATTGAGAAATTCAATCAATTTAACTGCGTGACATTTCAGAGACACAAGACAATGAAAATCAGATAAATAGAAATTAAGAAGTTGAGTATATCACCTGTTGTATTGTTCTTGCTGACGATCCGTTGGAGGTTCAAAAATTTGTTCCTGATCCTCCTTTGAGAGCTCCAAATCGGCAAATTGATCCAAATCTGACATTTTGACTTGAGATATTTTCTGTCGTTTTACGCTTCAATAATTTTCGTCAATCTCGTTACAATTATTTTTTTTTTCACTTCAATTTTAAGGGGTATTTCGTAATGTTTAGAGTTAATGCCAGTATAGGTATATCTTTTTGGTAATTTCAGTGTTTGTTTTTGTTTTCTAATTAGAGTCGTATTCACATAAATCCTTAAAATTAGATTTAATTTATCAGTGCCTTAACTTTGCTTCTTTTTAATGCAGTTAAATTGTCAAAACAGTAATTTAGTTGACCGAAAGTAAATTTTGGTCTCAAAACATAAGGGACTCATTAACTATGATTACTAAAGACAGAAAATACTGATTTTGTAACTTTCGCAGTAACATAATAATTTGTCTTTTAGTCACTAATTCTTAACTGTTTAGTCTGAAACTTTTGTCTGTTTTCACAATTGAATTTTCACAATTTTTCTTTTATTTTAATAATTTCACTGTCACTGGGTATTATTTTAAAACAATAAAAAAAACAAACTAAATTTTTGGTCTTGATCAAAAAGTTTACTTTTTAACGTATTGAAGTCTCATGGAAGAAAAAGTCTGCTTAAGTGATGATCTCTTCCTATGATGATAGCCGAAAACGTTGTGAGCGGTAATCTCAATTCCACGTGTATCAAAATGACGACGACCAATTAATTATGAATTCAACAATGAAGTTGTCACTACGTATACATTTGGACTTGAAGTAGTTCTTTCTTGGGTTATTTTTTGTAAGGAGATTCCACAAGTTCTCATCGACTTCTGGTGTCACTGCCTCAACCAATATGATTCGCAACGTGGATCCTTGTGAATGAAAAAGGGAGTCTTTTTTCACGAAAAGTTTCCCTGCTTTCTCTTCGTCGTAGCAACCTCTGAATCTTTCTTTTTTTTTACCGAAACAAGGCACAATGAGTTTTCTCTTAGTTCACATAAGTTACACTTTTCCCTCTTCTAATTTGTCCAACTTCGCTTCAATGAAGTTTGAACGTAGAGTGATACGAGAGTGCCCAAAGTTGAGAACTACAGGTAGTTGCAGGCAATGCCGTACTATCGCAGTATCAAACAAAAAATATATGATACTAATCTTAGGACGCACTGCAAATATTACTGAGTAATAAATTCGTGTGTACCCGCGACAAAATTTTTCGTTTCGTAAATTCTATTTTTCTTTGTTGCGTTATCGACGAAATTTTCTTTTTTTTTCCTTCCTCTCTTTTCAAATGAAATTTCACCAGAACATCAGAACATAGATGTAGTAAAAAAAAATTATATATGTAAACTGAAAAATGCTGCACAAATGGTAACCAAATTGTAAAAATTTGACTTTGGATCTGAATGCGTAGATTTGAAAAAACTGTGAATTTGATTAAATTTTTTTTGTTCTAAAATAAAGATAAAACTAAAATATCGCCGCGGATAGGCAAGCGCGGAGTTGTCCGTTCGGGATTTACACATCGACTAAAGCACAAACGCTAATACTACTTTAGTTGAACCCTCAACTATACTTCTTCTATACCCGAAAACACTTTGTATACCGAAACGCAATACACAAATGCTGTTAGAGATGTCTCGCTTTGTAATGTATTTTTCTGCTCTTTCTCACATTCAACCATCATATAGTTCAAAATATACAAATATTCCCATACTACTTCTCACTTCATATACATTTTCTTCTTTTTTTTCTCGTCTTCTCTCTCATGCATGTATTTTTCTAATCTATACCTTATTTCCTCACTACATACAAAACACCATCTATATTAGTCAAGAACATTTGGTGAATATCTCTCTCGTTTTGCTATATAAAAATTTTTCTCGTCTTATGGAGCCGATATATCCGAAATGTGCTAAAGCTAGAGCGAATATACCATCTCCATCATCCCATGTCTAGGCTCTCACTCAGAATCATTTCTAATTAGCTTACAGCTTAAGTTGAATGGTATGGGATGGAAAAGCATGATAATAGACCTTTTTACATTCAGAATATGCTCTATGCCTGTGGCAGTGAGAGAGAAAAAATGCGATTTTTGCTTTGAACCTATATTGGTTACTATGTTGTTCATTTTTTGACGAATGTCTGTCTCTTTCTCAGTAGAAAAAAAATCGCCATTTCATATTCAACACCAAGTCGACATTTCACTTATCGCACGGGACCCATTCAATATCGCGCGATCATTCCCCACAAATAATCCTGAAATGTCTAGAATTTTTCCATTAACCCACCCATCAATTAAATGGCTGATGACCACGTGGTCCTAAATCTAAGATGTCGGCTAGGTAAACTTCCGCCCCCATATACCCCTTAATCGAATTTACGATTAAAGCTTGCTAAACCAAGAAGGGATAGAGAGTATATTCTAAGCGCGCGCGCATTCTCTAATACTCGGCCCTATTTGTAGATTTTCCTTTTCTCCCTTTTCCCAATGTCAGTTACACGATCAAAGAGCATTCCATATATATCCCAAAAAACCTAGACCTCGAATCTTCAAAAAAGGCCAGAAAGAGAGAGAGAGGAAAAAAAAGTTAAAACTTTCCAGGTGTACGAACTAATTTTGCCTATTCTTATATTCTACATGTGTCCTCCATATCAAGCAGGAAAAAAAGCGATTTTTTTCTCTCTTTGTGAAGGTCTCGCACTGAATGTTTTTTTTTTACTTCACTCCATATATATTGTATTCCACCGCTATATATATTGTAGTTTTATATCCTGTGAGCATTTGGTTAAAAGAAAACGAGCCGAAAAAAAATTTTTAGGCAATAGACGCTTCCATGCCGAATTTTGTCTGACGCCTGGTTCTCCCTTCCCGGGGTTGATCCCTCAACTGGAAATGTCTATTTAGTTTTCAACTATCCAGGATGATTGCGAGAAGGGTACCGTCTGCACCCCGAATCTAGTTCAGATCCAACTAAATATCCAAAATATCCTAAATAAACCATTTCTTTTTGTTTTGTCAAAATGAAACCAACGCATTAGCATTTACGACAGTATCAAAAAGTCTACGCGTCTCTTTTACCTCCTTCAAACTAAAAATATCAAGTTGATTTTAATAACTTCCCATTTGGAAATGAAAGGGGCTAAAAATAGGTTAGAAAAAGCCACGTCTGATGCCACTATTTGGGCGATGAGAATGCGTGAAAAGTAACAACAAAACATGAAGGAAACATCCAACATTCCAGAGATGCCCTTCCGCGATGCTCAAAACGCAATCCCAGAAATAGATCAAGAGCTTAGCATACTGATGGATAAGATATTTCCGATCCAGATTGTCTCGCCAACCCAGTAAAAACCCAAGGAATTTTTTCACAATTCACTCATCAAGAATGTGGAGAAATTTTCACCCACAAAATTATTGCAGCAATCTTTCTCCCAAAAGCATTAATTAACCGGATGAAGATTCCCAAAAAGATCATTTTCCAAGTCATTTTCAATTTTTTTTCTTTATAAATATAGATAGTATTCACTGGAGATTATGATTCTCTCAAGAGCACATGTATATAAGTATAAATAGCCCTTTTCCGGCTATTCTCAAAAATACTAACTTTAAGATTTAAGACGTGTGTCACACGTGGATATAGCTAGAGACTAAAAGTGTCACCATGTGGAGAAGAGGAATAAGTGCATTTTGTATACCTCTATAGTTATTTATTATGTCATCGGGATATCGTTATTTGGGTCCAGTCAACAGCACGGATACAGCTGTTGGTGATTTTGTCACAAGAGAACACCCTCAGACTGTGTCTATCTCTAAAAATAGGCTATCACCGAGGCGGTATTTGCAATTTATTGTCCCAAGAAAAAAAAGCGCGCCCTCTTATTTCCACAATCAACGAAACGATTTACATCAAGTTTAATAGTCAAACCAAACAGCCTAGGTTTATTGAAAGCCAAATTGAAGACATCTCTTCAACAGTTTTCCTCTTTTTTCCCCGGACTTTCTAATTGAGCCCCACTTCTGAGTGCATCCCCAACAACCTCATTCAATTAATAGTTCCCCACAGGACATCCTCTCTGTATTTCCACTAACCACAATATCTAATGCACATTGCGGTTTATCGTTCTATCCCTTATAAAACATATAAAGTTTTGAGAAAATTACAATGTCCTTTGCGTGCATTCACCGCATATTCTTCCCTGGTCAGCAACAATAGTTTTATGTCACCCTCTCACCCTCCCCATTGAACACATTATTTACCCCTTTTTACAAATTGAATATAATGCAATTGTCCAGTGCATTCGCACAGCACTTCAAAACCACTTGATATGTTGGACAATATGTGCATCGCGTGCCCCGCCCTTTGTCTTATACCCAATCATGATGCTCTCACATTTGTAATTATTTCAGCATTATTGCACTACAAGTGCCTCTTCCTCAACCTCCATTCTTAATAATTAATGCTTATGGGGCTTGAGAACTACAATAAAACTATTCAGATCATTTTAAAAACATGTCCTAAGGTTGCATTGGGTTAAAAGGGGAAAAGTTATACAATTTCTCATTCCTTTTCATAAATAAAAATTTTGTATAAAATAAAATTTTACAGGAAATAGAGATTTTAAAATATTTTAAAGATTAAAAGTTAATTAAAACTCAGTCAGAAGATATTTAAAAGAAAAAAAAACATTAAAAAAAGTCTTTTAAAATTAAGCTTTTTGTTCAGTAAAGCTAGAAAGTGTTATAGATATGGAAGCATTAAAAATTTTGAGACAATTCACATTATTTGTCGCTAATTTAAGTTAAAAACTGTAATTTTTGAATAATAGTAAGTTCATTTTCATTAGTTTGATTAATTCATTGATACAATACTGGACTTGGTCCTACTGCACAAAAATCTTAATTTTAAAACACTTTTTAATGTTTTTTTTTTAATATCTTCTGACTTTTAATCAACTTTTAATCAAATAAATAAAATAAATAAATAATTAATTTATTAAATAATAAAAAAAAATAATAAATAAATAAATTCCTTTTCTTAAATTAAAAAAAATATTTAAGAAAAGGAATGAGAAATTGTTCAACTTTTCCCCTTTTAACCATATGCGCCCTTAGGACTTGATCTAAATGGACTTAAATAGCTTAAATATGATTTTGCATTAAAATGTATTAAAGTTTACTGTATAACGTTTGCGATCCATGTCCGGTTTTACATCCCTAAATAAACCAAAATTTTATAATTGTCATTATTAAAAGTCAAAAGTATATACCTTGAGTATGCATATACTAGAATATGAAACATATAGAAATTATAATGTGTAATTAAATGCTTCATTAATTCGTCCCATGTTAATTCGTTAACAAGTTCTTTTTCTAAATTAGAAATACATAAGGCAAAATCCGAATAATGAATTCTGTGTATTAGCTGTTATTCTAAGTAAGTTCAAAGAATTATTTAATAATCTTAGAACTTAAATTAAGCGTAACGTGTAAGCTAAATGCAAATATTTATTTGAAGTGCTTTTTTTATCTCATTTTATCTCGTATTTTATCCATCCATAACAATTTTTAAGAAAATTTTCTTATGCAAATTAAGATATGTTCAAGATAGTTGTAAGATTCAGGATTATGCGGTGGCATGTCTTTCTATCAAGTTTAGAAGTACCTAATTCTCAAATAAGATTTACAAAACCTAGCAATAAGAATATTCTACAGAGTTTGCTGATTTATTATTCTTTGAAATTAAATAGAGATTAAATTGAACAAAATTATATAAAATACATGATTCATACACAAGAGTAACCAATATTGAACAAAAAGTCAGAGAATGAACGAACTGACTATCGGTTCGATTGCAAACTTGTTTTTTAACCGATTAAAAGTAAAACGATAAATCAACGCGAAATTTCATATGAATAATTCCAATTGGAACGGTTTTAGATATTATAGAACCTTTCAAATTAGTCAAATATTCGCCAATATTGCCTTATAAATGCGTATTTTAGTGTGCTTCAACTTTTAGTTTTGAAAAATGATTAGACGCGATAAACAGGAGTTAAATATATATTTAAAAATTCATTTAAAACTTTTCTTTACACTCTCTAAACCTAATTACTCTTTTCGTACAGGGGAAAGTATTCTTCCTTCGAACGTTCATACCTTCGAATGTGATTTTTTTTGATTTTCCTAAGAGATTTACACATAATTATCACATAATTATTAATAATTGATAATAAGCTAACTAATATTTAATAGAAACGTGTAAGTCTTTGAGGAAAAGGAAAAGAAAATTCAGATTATTCAAAAGGCATGAACGATCGAAGACAGAGTACTTTCCCCTATAGTCGAAATAACTGTCTAGGCTATCTTTAAAACTTATTAGAATTTTGAAAAATCAATAGGTTTTGTATAATATTGTCTTTCCTGTGAGTTGAAGCAATAAAAATACAAAAACATAGTTTCTCATAGTTTTTAAACACTCTCTTAAAAACCCTTTATTTTAAGCCCTTGTTGTTAAAACTATTTAGAAAAGTTTATAAAGATAATCACATATTTGTTTAGGCGCATTTTGTTACAGTTTCTACGATGTTGTATGATTTTTTTCCTCAATTTAAAAATTTTAAAGTTATCTTAAATTTTTTTTATTTTTTTTTTCAATTAATCAATTATTTAATCAATCAATTAATTTATTTTTATTGTTCTCTGTTTGTACTTTTTCGATTTAGCAATGAATAAATGGAATGACAAGATTATTTTAATGCATAATTTCTCTCATACACAATTTAGAATAGTTATTAGTTGTAACACCGCTCTTTAATTAGTTTTAAATCTTTTTAAAAAATATTATCAGGTTTGGTTGTAGAGAAAATGCGATTTTGATTACTACTATTATCGTCTAAAATGTAAAAAAAATATAATTAATTGGAGGACAATTTTCTCAAAAACTATAATAACTGAGAAGCTCCCACTTGTAATGAATTAAAATGGTTGATTGTGTAATGATAAAAAACATCTAAATGGATTTCAAACATTGAACTATATATTGTATTGTGTGATATCCTAAAAATCTTTTGCGTTTATACTATTAAGTCGATATAATATTGGTTACACTCACTAATGGGGTTGCAAATTAACATTTTTATGTATGCTCGTAAAATATAATGCTTCACCATTGCACCACCCTGAATGTATAATTTTATCGCTTAAATATTTAGGTATTTTTATAGCTAATCTTAGGCCCTTACTTCATGGGATATTAAAGATAAATATATGCATCCTGTATCAGGTCAAGACCAATTATTTTGTAGACACTGCTAAAATTATTGCCCTATACTCAGGCACTCTAAAATATTCCTTTTTCTGGATGAGTCCTAAATTCAATATCTTTATATAGTACATCATCCAATATAGCCCCTATTTATTTAATATCTATTCAGAATGGGATACTAAAATCCAATTTTTTTTATATAAAATGCATGAAAAGTTTTAGTGGAATCCACTTACTGTGGTGAATACCCTTAAAAGCCCATTCACCTCATGGGAAACGTAAAAAAGCACAACATGTAAAAGCCATTGCTCAGAATAGTAAAATGGAAGATAAGTCGGGTAGAATATTCTGGTGAGCAAGCAAACCAACCCTGTGCTACTCGAAAGCGCGCGCTATAAGGGGTGAGTCAATGAGGTCATTGTACGAATGAAAAGGAAAGCTCATGGACTCTCTCCCCTTGTACACCGACGCGATTTTCCAATCACCGCTCCATCATACATTCTCCCCTTTTTCACATGAAACAATAAGGGCATTTCTTAGCACTTTTTACGACAATTGAGTAATGGGAACTTGTGCTGAAGGTATGATATGTAGGATTTGTAATTAAATTTCTGTTTTTTCCAGTCTTGTGCCAACACTGCAATAATATTTCGACCACCTTCATGTGTGGCTCCATTTGTTCAATACCCCATTCATCGACCCCATCGACAGCTGGGCAATCAGCATCTTCCCAGGGACTAATTATATGTTGTTCTGGCCAAGTTAAAATATGACCACATTGACCACTAACTTTTGCTACGTGATATTTCACAATCATTTTTGATACAATGTGTGGCTGGGTTCATTTTAGCAGTCACAGCCTTTCACACCGTTCCTACACCATTTCTTTGATCAATTCCCTTGGGACATAAGGATAAGTTACTTAAGTCTTTTTTCTTTTTGCTTTTTATTGCTCATACACCCAACATAGGGCCTGTTGGGTGCAATAATAAAACTGATGATCATTGTGCCAAGTTTTTCGGTCGAGGTGATACAAAAGGAAGAGTCTCAGGGATTTTTGTGAAAAAAGATGCTATATAACAGATATCAAAGTACAAAAGCCTGAAGGTTTTGGATGAGAAGCATATTGAAAGAATTTTTTCTTTCATCTTTAACTTTCAATTACCTTAGTGCCTTCAATTGAAAGGATCAATCTCAACAATTTTTCTTTAGTATCATCACATTCACTTCCTTTGAATGCCGATTCAACCGGCATTTTCTATATGTCAAGAAAGCCGTCACCCCCCTCTTGAAGTGAGAAAATGCACGAAATTCCTTCCTAAGAAGTCTGATAGTTCAGCGATGTTCTCAAAAGGTTATATCGTGGGGTTATTATTGTACAAAGGTGAAATTTTCTTTAAAAAATTTGTTAAAATGTGATGAAATTTTTCAATATTCGGAGAATGTGAAAACCACGCCGTTCACCTCGTTGTACTTTTGATGCTGAATACACTTTTCCCTATCCGGGGAAATGAACCCCACTGGCCATTCACGCGCGTTCTCCAGTGAAAATTTTCACACTTTTACACGACAATATCTCGCACAGAACACTATTTTTCACGGATTTTCGGTGGTAAGGTTAATTTTGGGAAATAAAAGATGAAAAATTCCGATTAAAATGTTATTAATTTTGCCTCCAAATCGGTCAGAAACAAAAATCTGGTGTGATGTACACAATTTAGATCCGAAAGAGAAACACAACATGGCGTCCTGAGGAAAAGCGGTGAAAGCGCGAACGGAATTATCGATCCAAAAACCGGGGTGGTGGAAGTTATTATGTTGTCAATGTGTTAGTGTCGAAGCGGGTGGAAGAAAAACCACCCCTCTCAAAAAAATCCATCATCCATGTTTCATGCAATCATTCTGTTTTTGGATGCCTGAAAATGCCTCATATAATAAAAGTCCTGATATCCATCACGTCAAAAGGTCGAATATATCTAATTTTTTTATTTAGAAAAAAAAAGCTGTTTAAGGATTTCTTATAGAAGATTAAAGTGAATAAGAGGGATGAGAATAAGAAGTCCATGAGATTTAATTGCGTATCACGAAATTTTGAATTACGTCTCATGGTCACTAGAGAGTGAATAATGCTAAGAATTGAAATGTTTGCCATAGAACTTGTCTGCGTATGTGTTCCGTATAGAGAGGAAATAACAAAAAGCAGAAGACGGAAAACCCCTCCACTATATATGCCTTTTTCCCATCTCTTATAATATGTGAAAAAGACAATTTTAACATGCGCACTGGATAAATCCTCCTGAATGAGCGTCACTTTCCCTCCAACCGAACCATCTATCGGCACGAATCTATGGAAAATTCATCGCACATTGATAGTTTTAACCTCCCTTTCGAGCGTCCAATGCGCACCATATTGATATGAGGGGGTGGACGCGACGTTAGGATATATTCCAGTACACTCCTCACTTAGCCCATGGGGTGGGAATCAGTGTTAGTGCTATTCACTGCTTCTGTATGAGTCTCAATGGCGTTACCTCGGATGGCAACAACCTCTTGGTGAAATTCAATGACCGTAGAAAGTAAAATTTCCCAACTCAGTGACGTACGTATAACTTAATTTTCATACTTACGCGAAAAGCGAAAGAGAAATAAATTAGAATTTTACGCTGAATAACATACCTAGTGCACTATAGAATTTTTGTACAGTTCATTTTAATGTACCACATGGTACATCTTAAAACTGAAAGTATGAAAAATATTTCCCGAACGAAAATGACACTTGATTCGTAGACTTTCATTTTAATACTTATTGGTTTTGAATAATTGAAAAAAGGATTGTCCTTTCGGGTTCCTTATGACAAAAAAATATTGCCCTTTCGGGTTCCTTATGAAAAGAGTAACAGAGTGCAAAATAACGGAATGTTCTAATCTTCAAATACTTTATTATAAGTCATATATGCTTTAAAATAGGAATAATACCGATTCAAATGTAGATCTGATGTACTGCTACTGCATAATAAATGGACTTTTTACACTCATATCATTCATATTCTAAGCCCTAACAAGTTGTACGGCCTTTATACGAGGTTTTGACTAGAGATTTAGCCCAATTATTGAATATCTCGAAATCCTAAATAATATAATAAGTAATTTTAGTTCTATTATAATCTAAATGCATCGTTTTGTCCTCAATATATAATATTTAATCAATTTTATTTATTCAACATACCGTTTGCACAAACTGGCAAATGTTCAAATGATCGACTCCTTCTTCGATAAACTTCAATCGAAATTTATCGAGAACTGCCGCATATCGCCTCACACAGTAATCCAACAGCTAAACTAGTTTTAGAAAGTTTAAATTCAGTTAATGATAGCGTTTAATAGCTCTATTCTAAATATTGATAATCTGACAAATATCATTCATTAAGTAAAAGTCACCTAAATCTATATTCTTCTGTTTTAAACCTCTGTTTAATATTTATAATTATATACTCTGAATTAAAGATATAGCAATTAAATTGAAATTGGAACACTTACTTAAATTGTCTGTATATTTAATAAAATAAAATATAAATAAATAAAATTAATTTTATTAGATGATCGGTCAGTAGATTAATTTTTTGATAATAAGAAACACGGATTTGACCTAGATCCTTCTCCTCCTTTATTATCCTCGGGCCAACAAGCTCCGAAACGTTGTCCTAGTAATAAAGGAGGAGAAGGATCTAGGTCAAATCCGTGTTTCTTATTATCAAAAAATTAATTTTATTTCATAAACCTTATTTTAGAATTCATAAAAGTAAAATATAGCTAAACATTAGACGTGAATCCCGTTAATGAGATGAGGGTTGATAATATTATATAAATATCTAAGGTTCTGGCAAAAGATTTCACTTTCGGTTCTTAGAATGCCCTATCATTCATAAATCGAATCATAAATCGAATTTCTTCGCACAACAACAAAAAAAAACAACTGAAAACAACACAATAATATTAACCGATTATTCGATGTACCGATGAACCGAAATAAAATCGATTATTCGAAATGTCGATTTTCAATCCAATGAATCTATTGATCCATTGATGAATTACATTGTGATACATCTTTTCAAAATGTTCATTTCAACTATTAATAACAATAATAATACTTTCAAAAGGATCAATTTCGGAAACCTTTTAATTCATCAGCGAATGGTGCTTTCAAATCAGCCAGCGAACTAAAACTAATCAAGGGAAGACTCTTACAACCAATTTCGTCACATCGATTTTTGTTTATTCTTGCTGACCGATACTCCTGGAACTGTGCATTATTCTGACGATCTTCTGTGATGAATATTCTTCAAAATACATATATAAATGTATCCGAAACACCACCCCCTCGTCATAGATAAAAGGCATTTCAGTGGCATTCTTGCCATTTTGATTACTGGAAGGCAACTGGTCTCTCACTCTTTGCAGAGTGTTTGTTCTATTTACTTTACTTTTTATGGTCAGCTCTCCTGGTAAAAATAAAAGGATCACAGAGGATCCTTTGAAAGTATCCTTGTTTCGACATTTATTTAACTCCGTAATAAACGAATAAAAGCAATTGAAAAGTTATTGGTGTTCGCTCGGATGAGAGAAATATGATGTGAGTAATAAGTTTGCGATAAAACATAATCTAACGTGATAAACATGCGTACAAAATTTCAAGAGACACTAGTGATCCCTTCAAAGGATCAAATATGATCCATCCTTTTAAAAAGGATCAAATATGATTCAATTTGATTCTTTCATTTTTACCAGTGATCAAATTAAGGAAACTTTGCAACTATCCTTCTTAATTGGATTCTTAATTGGATCATTGAAGTTATTTTTTAATTAGTAAAAGCAAAGGTGTGCAAGAACCACAAGAACCGTTTGAAACCGAACAAACGTCAAATAAAACGTGTACATCAATGGTCAAACGCTATCTGAACAAACTTATTTTGACGTTTATTCGGATTCAACGGTTCTTGCACACCTCGGAATAAAAGTATCGTTTTGGGCCATGGTTCCTTTGAAAGAATCCCCAGTGAAACTTTAACTGGTTTGTGGTCCATTATGGGTCCTACACTGAGAGAAATCCGAAAAAGTTAAAATAACATTCCGGAAATGTTAATTTTACCCTGCAGTATTGATCCGAAATCGGTGTAAATATTACCCTTTTTAGGTGTATTAGGGATTAAATTAACTCTTTTTCATGTTAATTTTACACTTAGAAAAGTGTAAAATTAACATTAAAAAATGTTGATATATTTTTACACCTAAAAAGTGTTGAAGTTATGAGGAAAAAAAAGTTAATCGCACCCTCTTTTTTTTCTCAGTGTATATAAATCCTTAGTTGATATCTGTTATTATTTATCCTTTACTTCACTACATCGGACATCTATGGAGAACTACATCAATGGTATATGCCATTTTCTTTCTAATAATTCCTATATTCATTATAAAGGATAGCATGAAGGAAAATATCTTTTTGTAAGTGTCTAAATCTTGGTTTTTACAATTGAAAGGTATTGCTGTGACTAATTTCATACATACATTGAATTTTCTGTAAAAAATAATTATACATTATCATGATTAGAGATTATTAGAAATCTTTTAATTCCTGTTTTAAAACAGTTACATAAAAATTAAATACTTTGTAATTTAATGATGCACTCACACCAATTTGTTACAAATTCTTTTAACGTTGACAGTAGGGGATAATTAATTTAATAACTTTAAGATAACTTAGTAGCTCCACACCTCTAAATTTGCCGAAATTTTAGCCACAATGCAATTAAATTGAATATAAAGAGCAATGAAAAAGATAATATAAAGTTTTGGGGTATATTTTTGGACAAAATGAAGAGCATTCTGCCGTGATCAATGCCCATTTTTAATTGTAAACATGACCACATTAAAAATCTGATGACCATCTGAATGGAAATGCTGAATCAAATTGGTTGCAGTGGCCATGTGAAACATACATTCTCACGCAAATTCACTATTTAAGCCTAATGAAGACAAATTTTCAATTGAAAATTATGTCTGATGTACTCCAATTTACTGGGGCGCTTTAGCGATATAAGAAGCCAAATTTTTTCCAAGCACGCAGGAATGTTCGAACGTTGGGGAATTTAATTTGAACAAACCGTAAATCCCTCGAGGGTGAGGAAGTGTTCTTGCCAATTCTTGCAATATATTTATTAGTTTCCACTGGACTTTGAGGAAAGTGCTATTTTATTGATTCCTGGATCGAATGCGCTGAACAATATTTGGGCTGTCCTGTAGCTTGACAGGTCATGAGAATTTCATCGGAATCAGGAAGACACGTTATGCCAGTTGAATGCTTTTATTATCTCATTTTCAGATTGCATGTACGTACAAATTACCGAAAGTGATCTTTTAATTTTCCTCATTACCCAATTTGCTCATTACATTAAGTTTTTCTTGCTTTTTTTTTTAAAAGACATCCCGCAGAGGTAAAATTACTGGTTCTGTAAATTGAATTATTATCTGACGAAAAAGAAATGAAGCAAAAAAAAGCGTTCAATTCTCCAAGAAAAAGAGAAATGCAAAAAATTACTGTATCATTGGGTGCAATTGTAAAAACAAATAAAAAGAAATATTATCAATCAATCTCCGCAAATGTTTAAAGCAGCACCATCAGTGACCCTTCTTCCAATCCTGGGCACGAGTTGCGAAAGACATTGGGCTAATATCTGGTGGTCAAGCATTACTCAAGAGTCGAGCGCACGCGAATTGCTCTTGGATTGCTCGCGTCCCTCTTGGCCAAAGTGCGTAAGTGTTGGTCATCAAGTGCACTTATTTACATTGCACATTTTCTCTGCAATGCATATGTGCAGTGTTTAATGTTGAAGGAATGTTTTTTTTTCTTAACCTGGAGCCCTTCTTTGCTCAGGTCACTCGCTGTCGAACTAACACAATACACTAAATGCCCATACCTTTTGCATACATTGATGCACATGCACTTTAATGCAACTATGCAATTGCAGAGAGTGCACCAATGCACACCTTTTGCCGTCGAGGATGCGTACAATGAGTCTGTGCATGACAAAATTCTAAAGAGGTGTGTGGAAAAGCTTCAGATGATATACTACAGGTACACATGTATGTCTCTTCCGATATCGCACTTGTGAAAATGTAATGGTATGGCGACATATATAATATAGACCAATTTTTAAGTCCTACATCCAACTTTCTACTCTGACAAGAACATTTTACAAAAGTTAAGTTTGCAAGGGCTTGTTGAAAATAATTCAATTTTTTTATATGCAATGGAAAATTAAAAAAAAAAAAAAAACTTAATGGAGAAGATGTTATTCGTTTGTTTGTTTTATTAACAAACTTTTAACATAACTTTATAAACAAATAACGAGAAGATTTTGAAGCCTGTCCCAGGAATAAGCACATCGGGATTGGTACCATAGGCATGAGCCTTATTATAATTAGTAACATTACATTAAAATTTTGTTATTTTTCAAATATCCGAAATGAATTTCAGTTTATGATTATTAACTTGACTATATATGTATTTTTTTGTCCAAACAGAACTTCACTATTGATGTTGTTTGTGTCAGTATACAAACTTTCTGCGGCCAGAACTGTATTTTTTCGACATAAGGTAATTATTTAAACATAAATTTTCTATTTATTAGAAAAAAACGTCATAAAAGTAAAAAGTTTGGTTTTCAGAAGTGATTCTATTATTTTGGCCACACTGTAGGGGGAAGTGGGGCACCTTTGAAATTGGGATTTTTCACTTATTTTTAAATAAAATTGAGCCTTATTGTGATATAATTTAGTTGCACAAACAGATTAAGAAGCTAAATTATATCACGATGAGGCTCAATTTTATTTAAAAATAGGTGAAAATCCAAATTTCAAAGGTGCCTCACTTCCCCCTATGTTGAAAAATGGTCCCCGGGGGATAAAAGGTAGCAATTTTAGGGAGGGGGTGGACTCGAAAAAATCGAGAGATTATATATCGCTCCTTAGAAATTGCAAGGGGCCAACTAATTTTCGGCCATTTTTCAGGAGACAGCATGAAAGATTCAACTTTGTCTAAATAAGTAACTCAATTTAATGACTGAACAAAAACAATTTATTTCTTTTCTATTTTTATGAGCACTAATATAAACATCGAAACTTTTATATTTTTACCTTTCAAAATATGTTTTTTAATGAGTTAGCTCCTTTTCGTTCTAAATGATGTGCAAATTTTGCTGAAATTAAAATGACAAGGGATCAACTTGCTTGAGTTAGTCTCCTGTTTCACAAAAATTTGAACGATGAATATATTTTGTGCCCCTTTACTGCAAACAAAATTATGCAAGTAATCAAAAAGATTAAAATTCTGAAAAACTTTTCTAATAACGAAATTTAATGACTTATATCATTTTAAAATTCATCAAATTGTCTTTCTAAGTACATTAGAATCTCAAAATCGCAAAAAAGTGAGTTGACCCCTTGTAATTTCCAATGAGCGATATACTCTCTCGATTTTGTGGAGTTCAAGCAAAAAAGTCTTTAAAAAAATGATATATGACGAAAAGTTCTTAGGAATTTGACGTTTAATGTTTCTGCTATAATTTTTTTTCTTCTTTACAGCAACTAAAAGAAAGCAATAATTTTTTTTTCACTTTTGTGAGAAGAATGCAACAATTCAACACTGTTTTTTCTTAAAGATATTCATAGAGGAACTCTTTGAATATCAATTTCTTATGTCATTTAAGAGAAAATTTAGAACAACCTTTAATTATAACAAGCATTGCCTGAGTAAGATTCTGAAAAAAACTTAATTACAGTCTGGTAAAACAAACACATAACTGTAAATATAAATAGCCAGTATGCTGAAAATTTAAATAAATTGATTGTTTTGATAATGGTAATTTAATTTTTTGATGTTGGTTTTCATTAGAATTTTCAAAAATATTAAGATATTAATGGAAAAAATGAATGGGAATACATCCACATACCACAAACATACCCTTATAATTCAGTTGAGTTTAATTAATTTTGCAAATAATGCTCCCTAACAAACAAAAAATCGACTAAACTCTATTAAAACTAAATCTACCAAAGCCTGGTCAAATTAACCGGTTTAAAATTTTAAAAAATTAACACATATTTAAACAGTACAATTTCATTATTAAACTTTATGAATTTCTTAAAATATGCGTGTAATATTTTTTCTTGTGTTTAAATTTAATTTTTTTCTTTTTTTCCAAGAAAAATTTGTTGAGTATCCTACCCTATACCGTTGTCTGTTATTTAACCGAGCGCGCTAGGAAAAACAACCTAAAACAGTCGGTAGTTTTAGTGTTAAATGATTTAGCCGGTACACTTTCATAAGTGCGATATTGGACACAATTTCATATGCGTTTCCTTCTTTTCGTTCGGCATAAGCACTCACACGCGAATGTATTTGGATGTCCGGGTACTGGTCAGTCTGGTGCCCAGTATGTGCTTTTAGCAATATTACTTGGGAAAGAGGGTGAGGTGGAAAGTTTTTGGGCAAAGGAACGTGTGGTGTAATGTTAAATGCAGAAGAGCGCGTGATTGGTGTTCGGAACATGTGATCAGCGCGCGCGTGCATTTTCAAGATCAATTACTGCAATTACACTTGTGATCTCTAATCGATGACAATTATACAAGTTGATGCTATAATTTTGACCATTTGACACACACTGACTATACCAATCAATTGCCATTTCTTTCACTCAAATTATCCCACACCATCTATATATTCATTAGATCCGGGAAAAATCATGAAACATTGCGAGAAACTGCAATTTTAAAAATTTGTGAGAATAACTCTATATATTTTTGGAAAAATCAAGTAATTATCGTAATAATTGCTATAAATTTTCTATTATTGAGAATTTATTTCACACCTTATTATTCCGAGTAACCCAACTTCCCAACATCCCCAACAACATACCAAACACGTTAAGTAGAACATTTTCTTAAGAAACCAGTAATGCGACGTAAAAAATCAAATTTTTACTGTATAATGAAAATATTGTTATCAGTTTTTCAGTTCAGGAAGAACTTTTTGGTGTGTATATGTGTATGACAATGTTTCCTATCTTGAGTTAAAAGGACAAATCCTATACTTGTTGCTAATTAATGATTCTAGAAAGGATTGTAAATAAAGATTGTTTTAACTGTGTTATCACACTTGCACATTAAAATTTTAATATGATTCACGTTAATTGTCGCTGGTGAGAGTCCAAATGTGTAATTTGTGTTTTTGAATCATTTTGTATTCAAAATTTGATCTATTTGTTGATAAAAAGGTAGACTTGGCCCACAAAATTTAATATAAATTGATTTATAGCATTAATGCGAAAAATTAATGCGATTTTCTCTTTAATTTTTTAATGTGAAAAATATTCATGCTTTAGGTAAATTTAAACTTATTTTTGCAGGCCAAGTCCACTTCTTTATCAATAAATAGAAAAACCCCAAATATTAAGTGACTCAAAGAGACAAATAACATATTTGGACGCTCACAATTGACAATTAAAGTGAATCACATTAAAATTTTAATGTGCAAGTGTGATAACGCCGTAAGTCCTCACAAATTTAGGGGGAGGCTTTGATCGTTCGCACATACGCTACCTTCAGACACTTCATATTTCTCCCATATTCCTTTATGAATCTCACATATGGCTATATATTGTAATAGCTAACCTTAAATCCCATCTTTCCTGAAAAAAATGAGAGTCTAATCCTTTTTTCCTAGTTTCAGGAAGCAAAAAATAAAAACAGATCCAAAACTGTAATTTTGCTGTGCAATATTTCATACGATTGTGCAGAATTAATATCACTTTTCTGAAAAACTACTATCACAGAGGGTTGAAGGGTTATTAGGAATCAGATTTATGTAAAAATCTTTTAGGCTGAACAGGTACTTTTTGTGGGTGGAACAAAATTCACAAACTTGACTCAGATTCATCGATCGCACATAGAAGACATGGCTTCTCTCACATTTTCCAAGAAACTTCATTTTAGATGCGATCCCTCATATTCACATCTATTGTAATCTACCGATTTGATCCACCACTAAAGAGGAAAACTTAAAAATCGTAAAGTTGATAAACAAGAAGTAATTTGACTCAAATAGGCTGCAGTAGAGTAATTATTAAGCAATTTTGCATTTCTTTGATATAAAAATATTTTTCAAGCTTGCACAAACTGAATGTGCAATGAAAGAATCACATCTGCAATAAGCTCATACAGTTTACAACTGGTTTTTGACAATCTTTGACATAACCTCACTTTTGTGTTGTTTTTCAAATCAAACAAAAAAAATTGTCCGTGAGAAGCTGTTTTGTGAAAATTTTAGCCTGTTCACCTGCTGAAGCTCAATATCTGTGCTAAATCCCGATTCCTGCAGCTGCAGGAACAGAGAAATCTTCAATGATGCGCATTCAAACGTTTTTGTGCATATCCGGCTTCGCGGAGGAATGGTGGAATCCTGTGTGGTCTTCTCGCTTGCAGAGTTTTAGTCAATTTTTAGCTTTAAAAACTTATTGATTCGTGTAAATTTGGTGATATTTGGACATTTCAAGAAAGTATTCATCAGATTTAACCGTTTCCGGAGTGAAATTCTCGTAGAATCAAGCTAAAAAATGGTTTTTAGTGTCAATAAAACATCTCTCAGAAAAGTTCCAAAAAAGTGATATTAAAATGTTTTATTCCTTATAAAAATGGTTTAATCAAGTAGATTAGAGTTCCCTTTAAACAATGATGTGCAACTTTTAGTGTCCGGTGCAAAATTTACGGTGAAAATGGGGTGTTCAATGATGGCGTGAATCGTGTGCGAAAATAGAAACTTGATTCATCTATCGGACAAATCGTCATTAAATTTTCATTTTCCTCTGGAGGAAAATCTAAGGATTTCCTGGGATTTTGTGTGGAGGGATTATGAACCTTATAAGTAAGACATTTTTTTGGCATAGTTGGAGAATTCATACGGTTTGCATGGTAGTCAGAAAAAATCACTGAACTTGAGCATCATTTTTGTGTGCGAAAGTTCAAAGCCTCCCCCTACTTGCATTAAAGATGCTCGAATTACATTTATTGAGCTTCAATATACTTTAATTCCACAGAGATTGACAGAGACAACGTCTCTTCTGTATAAAAAAAGGGGAGGCAAAAAGGCCCAGGCTTTGCGAAGTGCTCGAACTCGTGAGTTAGTTTATACCCCAAAAATACTATTGGATCATTTATCGTATACCGGTTCTCAACCGTTTTGAACGGATTCATAAATCACTCAAGAGTTCATACAAAATAATTTTAAATTGATTTTCGGACGAAAATTACTTATCGGTTTATAACCGGTTCATTACCGGTTCACCATCGATTTGAACCGATTCATAAATTACTCAAAATATTGCCCAAAACGTCACGAGTAATATATTTGAATTTCGTATAAAATTTAGTTATCGATTATGAACCGGTTCATTAGACACAGAATGACGCCAAAAAAAAGTCGAAACTTCAGATTTCCAAAATTCTACCAATACAACTCCTTAGAGGAGGTAAGGAGTTGAAATATATAGGGGGAGTGGGCCACCTTTGAAATTGTGATTTTTCACTAATTTTTAAACAAAATTGAGCCTTATCGTGTTAATTTAGCTTCACAAACAGATTGAGAAGCTAAATTACGTTATGATATGACTCAGTTCCACTTATACATACACTGAGAAAAAATTAATTTTAACACTTTTTAGGTGTAAAAATATATCAACATTTTTTAATGTTAATTTTACACCTCTTTAAGGGTAAAATTAACATGAAAAAGGGTAACTTTAACCCCTAATACACCTAAAAAGGGTAATATTTACACCGATTTCGGATCAATAATGCAAGGTAAAATTAACATTTCTGGAACGTTATTTTAACTTTTTCGGATTTCTCACAGTGTAGGTGAAAAATCCCAATTTCAAAGGTGCCCCAATTTCAAAAGTCCCCGCTTTTCCCTGTATACAGTAGACTCTCGCTCAATCGGCTCTTTTTCAATCGGGCGAAAAATGTTATTGACAATTTTCACGTTTAATTATAAAGCTAATTTGCTCAAATTCTCTGCAGTTCTTACTATTTTATCGTGATTCTTTATAAATGAGCGCTTTTTTTGGAATTTACAAAGGCTTTGACGCCCAAATCTATCGATAAACCGGATGGAATTTCGCCCCAAATGCCCATTTGAGAGAGAGTCTACTGTAACTCAAAATTGAAGGATTGCAATATACTACTCTCTCTCTCTGTAGTTCGAGCAATGAAAAAAACTATAATATATTCTCTTCCTAATCGTAAGGTTAAAGCTAAAGTACTACAAGGCAGAAGGAATGGAGTTTGGTGCTATGCAATATTTCATAAAACACTTAAAACCATTTACATTTCCTTTTATAACTTTGCAATCTCATTGAATTTTCATTAAGCAAATACATTGTATATGTACTGTCAATACATTGAAAAGAATAGCATAAGAGTGTCTGAAAGAGAGATTGCTTCTCAAATATCATATCTCGATCATATTACAGAATAATTTCATTCCGCAATTGGTGGAAAAGATTAATGACCCTCAATCAATATGGCTAAACTGTTATTTTTCTCTGTGAAGTTTGGCGAATTCTATGCTTTGTACACAGATGAAAAAGAAGAAATATTATTTATATTGTAAAGTCAGGCCTTCAAACTCATCTGCACGCAATGTCAGGATACACTTACCAAAAAAAAAATTAATAACACTTTTGCCAAGTTGTGTGGCTTGAAATATTTGATCAGGGAAAATTAGGAAGGCACTTTTTGGCAAACGGTGAGGAGCAAATTAAAATTCAACACTTTAATTGTATATTGCATTAAATATCATTTTTCTGTGTATACAATCACCTCTTTGCAGTAAGACTGGAGTGCATCCACCGCTCTATTGGTCAACATTGTATGTAGTTCTCTTTGCATTTGACCATATCATGATCCCAAAAAGTCAAATCCACTATAAGAATTTATCTTGTCGGTGCGAAAGAGACAAGCAATTGCAGTGAATGCTTCTTCACTTCATTTTTGATTCTAATTGGTTTTGGTTGAAACGAGCGCAGATGCAACTTTTGGGGCGCGTGCACTTTTTGAGATATACAAAAGAAATGAATAAATACAGATGGAAGGAGCACCCAGCATAAAAAAAGAAAACTGCATACAACCTTTCGCATTCAGAAACCGAGCACAGTTTTGAGCTTTTGCACACAAGACACTCAGATTCGGTGGCATCACTCCTCAGAAGGCACAAAAGGAAAGAAAGAAAAGAAAGGAGAGGCATCCGCAAAAAGAAGAGAGCATCGTAAAGGTAAGGAGCACAAAAAAGGTTTAAATAAAAAAAAACTATGGCGAAGGAAAATTCGCAAAGTGCTCGCAATCAACAAATAAGTTTAATTAGCGATTTATTATTGGTTATCTAAGATCGTTCTATTAGAAATTTCAAAACGTTTCGAATGAATCCTTTATTGATCGTATCGGTCAAGAAACAAGCCATCTATAAAGGTTAAATTTTAAATTTAGAAATGTCAAAATGGAGAATTTTATCATAGGAATATTATCTCTTCCAACAACACTTCCTGTATAATTGTAAAGTAATTACTCGACACGTGTAATTTTAGACAATGATAGATAAAATTCACCTGATGATAATGTTCACCTAGCCTACTCACGTAACGTATTCTAAAACGAAAGATATATTTGGAGGAGTTTTCGAAATTAACCAAACGAGAATTGTTTTGGAAGGGCAATTTTGAAGAGAAAAACTTTAAAAAGGATAGAAAACAGTAACATATTAAAAGAATAACCATTTATAGATACTCACACAATACGAAATACGAAAAGTCAGACATTTTTCCAAAACCTATTTGATATGTCTCAATATCATAATATGAATTAACGGTCAATTCAAATACTTTAGTTTTGTTAAGTTGGCAATATTGTTTTTTGATACTGTTGATAGGTTTAAGTTGTCAAAATAAAAGTACGTCTGAAGGAGTGCGCGTGGTTTTAACTCGGCTACCAAGAACTCCCAGAAATCTAGGGAATCATCAACCCTCAGACGTATCACTATTAAGGGATGAAGAGTCAAAAATATATGAGTAACTTAAAATCGGTGGATTATATATAAAGTTCTCTTTTCTGAGTTGGAGCAATAAAATTCAGTGAGAAATATATGATGAGATAAAAGGTAAATTGCTTACTCGGAAGATGATAACGACAATTGCGATGAAGCCTTCATGGAATGTGCTACTTGGTCATGAATTTTATATCTTGTCCCCGCGGAATCCTCTTTGAGTATGTGATGAATGCACTTATTGGGCAACAAATAATACATACACCTTGTTGCGCCACTTATGATTACTTTTGAAAAGTTAAATGCGATAATATATCAAAATGTACAACATGGGACACAATTATAATTTTCTTCAGCACCCAGCACCGCACAACAAATTAACAGAAAAGGAAATTGTACAGAATTTCACGAGTATGGAATAAAAGAAAACATACTGCATGGAGTGACATTTCTTTTGCACTTTACATGAAATTATCAAATTAAATGCAATCTTATTAAACGCGACAAATGCAACTGAGCAGCAACTTCTGAACTTTTCTGAAGCTCAACTGTTAACTAATTGCAATCTGTCTTACTCTGTTACAAGGACAAGGTGATTTTTTTTATCGTAGTAAATATTTTGTTTCTTCTCGCCTGATCTTATGATTGATTTAATATTCTACATACAATGTAAATTTTTTTGTATCTTTCAATATTAAAATTTAAAACCAGTTATCCTTTGCCACTGCACTTTTGTACCGCTCTGTAGTAAATATAACAAGGATTATTTATAAATCAAGTTATAACTTTTATGATAAACGCTGTATTTCTTTTTTTTCCTTTTTAGATGAAGGACTTTTAATTATAAAAATTTAAAATTAAAGACACATATTCAAAGGTTATTGCAATTGAAAGACAACTTTAAACCACAAAGCTTTATTAAAGTTTTATCAAATTGAAAATTTAACAAAGTCCTGAACAAATTACAAGTTTTTCCTAATGACAAGTTTTTCCTTTAATTAAGTCAAGAAGCATTATTTCTTAATATCGTCTTGTAGTATTGTCTAAAAAAGACGTTATAGAACCAAACAACGCATTATGGAACTCTTATGCCCTAGACACACTTACAACTTAAGTCTAAAGACAGCTTAACGTAATTACAATCAAAATAATGATTTGACTAAATTCCTATCAGTTTCCTACTAACTAAACCGTTTCTCGCCTTAACCCGAGAACCGGATTAGTCAGAAACTGTTGGAAATATAATCTGCGGTCATAATTTTGACTATAATTACATTAAAATATCTATTGGCTTAAGTCGTAAGTGAGTCTAGAGCATAACCAAGAGAATTATAGCGCTCTTGCTTCCGCTCCTGAGTTTGCTAAAAGTAAAGTGACGCACTCTTAAGGGGTTTAAAAATTTTTAAAGGACTTTCAACATAAAATTCTCATTATAAGACCTTTAAAAGACCAGTCAAAGTCTTGGTAGTACTCAGGCTGATCCTAAACAAAAAAATTTAGCGGTATAAATTTTATATTGAAGGCGTACCATCATAGATTAGAATTTTCTTAGCTTTACTTGATTATTAACCGCTAAATTTTACGTGCTGAATATTCTTGAGGATCAGCCTGAGTCCATTAGGTTACGGATTTTTTTTTCAAGTGCAGTGGACATCACATGCAATATTTTAGGGAGAATAGGGTGGGGAGCAGGGACAGGTTATTCGTTCCATTCCCCAAATCGCAATTGTTCAAGAGGTCTCTAAACTACCTTCTACCTCTAGTAATTAATAATGCCACAAAATTGATCTGTCCATTTGTTGGTGGGAGGGTTAAAGCCTGGCTTTTCTCGGCTGATCTTGGATTGATTGAGCAGATGCTCACATCCGTCTATGTGTATACTACGGGAAGGTTGGCTCATTCACCTTGGGGTACCCCTTGATATTCTCTGCTTGCTGACACTCTCTCGCCTATCGTCCTGGACATTTCTTGGTGCGCCTTATGTACGGGGTCTGTTACCTTGGACAGTTTTGTTATGTCCCAGTGCGATGAGTATGGTCATGTTCCTAAGCTGAGGTGGTTTCTTCCCCGGCTTCACTGGGTTCTTTCCCCTAATTGTGAAGTTTGGGCATGTGATTCCCTTTTCGGGGGTGACTTGGCTCCGGGGTACTACTGATGGGGTGTCTGGGGGGTGGATTTGGGTGGGTGTCATGTTTGCTGAGGGGTCTTTGGAGGTTTTTCGCCTTTGGGCTTGGTCTCACTTTCCCGTATCTTAATCTAAGCTTAGTCTTCTGTATGTTACTTATTATTAGCTATTGTGCTTTTCGTGCACTTTACGTGGGTGGGTGCTGTTTCGCGAATGTATTTTGTGAGCTTCTGATTTAATCCACACCTCATATTTGTTTCCTTTGATATTCTGTTTATCGTATAACTTATTTATTTATTTATTACTTACTATATTTATATTTAAAATACCTTTTTGTTATTTCTTTAAACTTTATTTATTATATTAAATGCCATACGGCTGTACCAGCCTGGCCTTTGTCTCTTGCTTGACATTTCCCATTCCAAAAGATACCATTTATGTATGAAATTATTGTAAAAACGACTTATACAACCTGTGAAGGAGTTTTCCATCGTTTTCACTCTGGAGGTTGGTCACCAACGCTAAGACGTCAATGGACGCATGGGAGGTGGGAAATATGAAATGCAAGATGAAAATAAATACAATACAATTTAGGGCATAAAATTTGTAATCAAAATATAATAAAGCATATGAAAGGACTTCTAATAAGCTTTGAGTTTAAATCCGATTTCTTTGAAATTACTGAAAAATATTCCGGACATGTACTATTAAATCTGTGGAATCCCTTATATAGCGCTTAAAAATATACCAACATAACCTGATCTTACGCAGGTATTACATAAGTTTTACTTTGTTAACGTAAAAAGCTTTAGTTCGGTAAAGTAATACAGAGAAATATCCCGTTTCTTTGTTCTTTCAATTTTTTTCGGGTATAACATTTAAATTTCATCTATACCATCAACCTTTCTGTTACAATACAACTTTTTCCGAGAAAGAGATAAGAGATAAGTTGAAAGATTATTACATAAAATTTATAACATATTAGGATTTCTTTTTATTCTTACGCAAAATATTAAATAAGAAATTTGAGGTTCAAAAATTATTGCAATTTTTAAATATTAATTCAAACGATTCTCGAATAGCTCTTACAGTATAAGGAAGAATGCCTATCGTTTTGTTTACTTTTTTGTTTCTTAACAGACCAGTCTGAAGTACATCTGCTAGAATCGGTCTTCAATGTCTTTTCCCTTGATCATACACTAAGGTGCAATCAATTGGATCCCTACGCTCCGTCTTTAAAACCATTGCACCCACAATGCTATATGTATGTGCTCTGTCTGTACCGAGAAAAATTTGAAATTCTTAGACAACCCCTGTTCAACAGGAAACTCACGAATATGGAAAAAGAGAAGCGCGACCCATGAATTTGGAAGTATAACAATTTCGACGAGGTAAATTTATTCGTCCCAAAATGAGGAATTCGTGTGGCGAATTCAAGTTCAACAAACTTCACCCTCTCCTTTTGCAATATTTACATAAATGGCCAAATTTTTTTTTAAATTTTTTTCGCCACTATGTATCTCCATTATATGCAAAAGTGTTTCACGCTTCTGCTACATTGTAGAATATATTTCTTAATCCGTTTTTTTTTCTATTCTCGATTTGATTAAATGTCTTTATCCAATTTGGCGCTTACATTTGGTAAAGGTGAATGGATGTGAGATTAAGGAAATTGACTTAAGTAGGGGGTCAGGTCATAATAAGTACATGACAAAATATTATTTATTGCATTGGGTGGAGGAAAATTTTCGTGAAAATGATCTCTTTGACGGATATTAATGCATTCGGGGAAGTAGACTACCCTCGTTTACCCGCAATCCGCCTAATTAGCTGAAGAGAAAAGAGGAGCACGCGACAATGTGCGCGCCGAAGAAGTGGCATCTGGTCGATCGTCCCGTCCCCAAAACATTACCCATCAGTTCATTCTGGCGCAGTTATCTGTTCGATGACCTGACGAAGACGGAACCACCATTGACTTACCATCGAGGGCTTCCATCGGCCCTGTCTCACATTTTCGGCACTCGCGAGCCTAACTTCGCAACCCTGTCTTCCACCAAAAAGCATTAATGAGCAATAACCAATTAGTTTTAATTGTACATCAATTAAGGAGCTTTGAAAAAAGGCATCTTCTTCAAACGGTCATTTAAATATCTTTTAGCTTTTTCATAACGAGCCAGAATTTTTAAATTTTTCACAAATTATTTTAGTGAATTCCACACTAAAAATTTTGGCCAGTGTATCTCCTTCTACACTATACCTAAGTAAGATTTTACACTCATAACACATTCAATTTAAATAATTTCCCTTGTAATATCGAAGTAAATTGCAAAAAGAACAGATGTTGCACAAGTTGTGCATTTGACGGTGGGCAAAAGAAAGGGAATAAGAGATTGGGATAGAGAGGGCTCTTTAGAACTTCATGAAGCAAATTCAGAAATAAAAGTATTCAAAAATGCCCATCTAATGTCTAATAAAATGCAAGACATTGCAACATGAGCCAAACAATATCAACGATGCAATATTCAATAGCAAAGGAAACATGGAGCAAAGTAAAAAGGAAACTATCCAACAATTTTTTCGGCTCTTCAACTCTTCTGGTCAGAATATAAAAGCGTCAGCTGCAAATTTTATTTGTTGTTATTAAAACGGACACAATTATAGCAAACAAAATTGAATTAAAAAAAAAAGAAGAGAGAAGAAGAAGAAAGAAAGGAGGAAGATTCGTACTAAATATAATAAAATGGCATAATAAAAACTTTCAAACATAAATTGGATGAAGAGCAACAATAAAATTCACGGTATGGCCAATAGAAATATTGAAATAAAATGTCTCGAAAGGAATTGAGAACTCCAGACCCAGACTCAACCCTTAAACTGCCTCTGGCCTCATTTATAATCGGGAAGACAAACAGTGGCTGTTTCTCACACTATTTTTTAACTAAAGGATTTATAGGATTTTTTTATCCTGTTTGCAAATTACTTAAAGGGAGATGTCGATGAAGATGATTTTATTGCTATAATTCCAAAAAAGAATGCAAAATCCCTGGACTTTGATAAACTGAGGCAGTTTCTTAAAAGCAAACCATTTTAATCAACTATTTTACTGATGGTCGCTTCCAAAAAAATTTTCCAAAAATTATTTGTATAATTACTTTTCTTTTTTCTTAAATTCAATCCTTCTCAGGAATTCTTAATATTTTACCAAATAAAATATAATTTTATACCTAGAATCTATGCAAACCTGTTTCTCGTCTTTATATTTTTAAAAGATCGGTTATGGTAGTCAGAAATTAATTATTATTGAAGTTGAAAGTGAAAGGTGATAAAGATTCCTCAAACTTTCTAGAATACACAAAGTTTATGAAATCATCACCAGAGAACTGTACGTACACATAGGGTTTAGTTTCTGAAATTTATTAAAACTTAAAACTTTTAGAACTATTGCGTATTGTACATCGAAGTACCATAATTGAAATGGCCTTTTTATTGATCTATGATAATAATTATATACCTAGAACTAGAAGAATTCTAAGACAGTCGTGAATATGCTGAAAAATTCTAAAATTACGTGAGTAAGATAGGTCATAGGGCAGTCTACGAGTTCAATAATAATACTTATATTTAAAATTATGAACATTCATGGAGAAATCTCAATAAGTTGTTTGTCTAAAAAATCGAATCAATTTTAAATATTAAATTTCCGAGAAGAAAATTGAAAATTATAAAAAATGTACATATAAAATATGTTATTTTTTAATGTTAATTAATAATGTTCCAAATGTTGTCGTATTGTTTATCCCCTATTTTAACCGATGCAGTTTTAGCATCGAGAACAACCTTTAAGGCAAAAAAATTGCATTCACAGTAAGGAAATATTTTGTAAAGTTGTTCTTAAATGTTTATGAATTTCTACTGAGGAATTACGAAATGTTCGTAAATCGTATAACACACAAACAAGTCCGTACTTAGAATAGTGTAATTATTTCACAAACATTGTTCGAAATATAATCATTTGACGAGCATTATTTGTTCCTTATGGCTCCGGCACACCTTTTTGATCCGGAAAATTTCATGAAGTCGAAATTCACATTCCTTTCTTTCTCACCCGTTTTGCATATGTCTATCCCACTCTTTCGAACTCTTCTTCTTCATTTAAACATCAGACCAATTTGAATTTAGTTTAATCAAATTTGGAGTGCAAAAGAATAAGTCAGACATATGCAAAACGTGTAAGAAAGAAAGGGATGTGAATTTTGATTTCATGGAATTTTCCCGATCTAAAAGGTGTGCCGGAGCCATTAACAAACATTTGTTCGTAAATGTTCGTAACAGGCAGAAAATAGTTTGTAAAATTTTGTCATTTGTTCGTAAATTTTTGCCATACAAACAAAAATGCACGATCATAATATTTGTAAAAAGAACAAAAAATAAGTGTCAAAATGTTTGTGAAAAACTACAAACTTTTACGATCAATTTTACGAAATACTTTTTTCTGTGTAGTAATCAAAATGTTTTTGTCTTGTATTCAAAGGTTCAAATTAAGCTTGATTTTTACTACTCGGGAAATACCCCACTTTTGCATGAAATTGCCACGAATTGCAGATCTTTTAGCATTCAGATATTCTGTCAAGCAGATGAAATCGTCCTGGTTACAAACCAATTAAATTCAGATATTATAGTGTAAATCACTGGGTATATTAAGTTTTGGATATATTATGGGGGTAAGGAAAAGGCTTAGTTTGCCTAGTAGTTATGTTCATCATTACTTTGCAATATAGTCTTAACGACTAAGAAATACATGTGTTAATTATCCTAGTAAGTTGATCCACATCAAATGAATTTGCCTTTCGAAAATTTCTTCGATTATCCTACTACCATTTACTTGCTAATATATTACTATAATCCTTATAAAGCCAAATGGTTAGAGATACCAAACGAAGATTCTAGAAGACCCCCAAAGTTCTTATTTTCTCCATTTTGTAAAATTGGAACTAAAATAACAGACATCTATTTAAATTGATGGTTGATCCCAAATTTTATGGCTCATTTCTTGTATTAGCAAAGATAAAATTAGTGGTAACAGTAAAACAGGTAACCCATTGTCATGAAAAGGGGTCGCTTTAAAAAAAATGTCACAGACTTTTCCATACCCCAAAAAATGGATCATCTTGAATTAAACTGAGGGGAAATGCCAGAAAAACTGCACTACATGCGCTCACTTAAAAATTTAATTGTATTCTTCACTGAACATATACATAACAATCATAAGGGAGTGTTATTTGAAACAGGTGATCACTGAACGGAGTTTCTCCTGCAGCAGTCACACATATCGAGGTGCAAGTGCAGGGACAGAAAATGATGCACACTTTAACAATTAAGTTCTTGGGACAACTTCTTCAGTTCTCCGGGAGCACCGCAGAAAATGCCCAGAGGCTCCCTCGGGAACACCCGAAAATGACCAGGGAAAATTTGTCATAAATATATCTCGTGGTTTTCTAAATTAACATCTCAATTTCATGCCAAACATCTATTTGGGAGAGAAAGAGGGAACGCGTGTCCAATATTGGGGCAAATTATGGATGTGAAGCAAGAATATTCTCACTTACTATGTATGTATATATAATATCCTATTGTAAATTATTCTAACATGTTGTACCAACGTTATGGTGGCCCTGTTATCCCTTGTTCTCCATCGGTATATTTTTGGGCACAAGAAATAAGGACAAGTCCCCATTAAATAGGTCTCATCATTGTGTACACCTCGTTGTCTATGCATATTGCAACTGGTTCTTTTGGCTTTTTGGCCAAAAAATATTTGCTATACATATTGTGAGGAAGGGCATTAATTTAATTTCACTTTTTTAATACTTTTTCGCCTATTGCTCTCGAAATGGTAGAAGAAACACCAACAGACAGGTGCAAGACAAATTGTAATTGGACAACTGTTAGTTGAAGCATACTATATCGCTATGCTATGCTTGATTTTTTTTTTGTTTTTTTTTCATTATTTTCCAAAACTCCTTTTTAAAGAACTTTTGGTCAATGCCAAGGCAAAAGAAGCTTCTACTCTCAACTCCCTTTTTAGTTCCGTTCTTCTTTCTGCACTAACTCCTCTGACTTCCACCGAAAAATTCTTTTTACTTTCTTATCCCACCTTGACATGTCGGCTAAAATGTACCCGTCTCCCAGGACGGGACACCCCAAAGGAAAAATTGCCAGAGAAATTTTTATTTGTGTACAAAATAAAGGCAATAAAAACATCCAATAAAATATACATGCGGAATATCAAAAAGGTTTCGAAATGAAAGGGCCATGGGGGAAAATGATTGAGAAGAAAAATTCTAAATAACTTCCCTTTTTTTTGGTGGCCGCTGATAAATATTCTTGATGTTTCGTATGAACTCTCTATAAAGGGTATTTAATACAACATTGCAATTTAGTACTTAATGCTCACACTTTTTCCACCTCAATCTCACCATTTTTGATGCCTTTGCGATACGTGAAGTAATTTTTTGATTTTTCTCTTTTCCTTCAAGCACATTCATTCTTTCATTCTTTTCCAATTCAAAAAACTTGCAAAACTTCTGACTTTTGACCACCTTTTGCCCAAAAGAAAAATCATTGCACGTTTGTGGAAGTAAGAATCATCGTCAAAAAAATTAAATGTGTTATAAAATTAAAATTTAGTTACGCCTAAAACGCAATGTGATGGCAATAAAGTTATATATACACGTGCGTTAATTGGATGATTAAATTGGTAAGAAAAGCCTGCAAATTACTTACTTGGAACGCTTGTAGGCTGATGAATCTCCCGACTGAGGGGGGAAATAGGCTGGCGCCATGTAGTAACCTGAAAATTGTGAAAATATATTGGATTTTAATGGCATTACATGTGCGGAGGAGAATATAATTTTGCGAAATTTCGTACTTAATATTAAATTTATTACTTCTGAAATATAATCTTAATGAGCTCACATTTATTGTCCTATGGAATTCACAATGAAGAATAATCATATTTATCGCACGTCAGACATATTATTTTGAATGTTAAGTTCAATGAAGTTAGGAACATTATGAAGTCTTTCAAAAAGTTTATTACATTCGTTTAATTTTCAAGTCCCTAAAAAAATCTGTTTAGTGAGTTGAAAAATAGATTTTAATCAGTAAATAACTAAGACGATATTAGCTGAAATATTATTTTAAGTAAATTACATGTTGGCAATATCAACTGTAGTTAAAAACATCTCAATTGAATATTTAAATCCTCACAATAAATATTTCTATATTTCTCTTACTTACTAAAAATTATTAAGGGAAAGAAATGGGGCACCTTTCAACTGCGGCAGATTTGAAATTGGGCTTTGTTCTCCCGTTTTTAAATAAAACTAGTCCTTAATAAAGCTGAATTCCATTTAAAAATAAGACAAAAAAGCCCAATTTCAAAGTTGGCCCAATTCAAAGGTACCCCACCTTCCTCCTAATAAGTAGAATAATGACTTAATTCTTGTGCAATTTGAACTGTAAATTATAAGTTAGAACATTTAATATTTTTCCCACAATTACAAATATTCCTCAAAGGTTTCTTTGAAGTAGGACAAATTAGAGCTGCAACAAATTGTGCAATATGTGGTAGATATTGCCAGTAAAAAATTAAATTCGGCTAATAATATAAATAAATCGTAACGGTAACGGTCATATTAAATGTTATATACCTAACCAAAAAATAGTGAAAAACTCTTAAAAAAGGGATGAGATTGATGTAGTTATAATTCATTATAACGTTGTCGGTCTAATTTAAGGGGTTTTATAATAACTTATTCATTTTTTACTAACTATTTTTAATTATTTACTGTGAAATTTACTAATTATTTACTGATTAAAAAAAATGATCAATTCAATGATCCCTCCCAATTCACTCCCTGATCAATTCAATAAATGATTTTGAAATCCTTAAAAATCAATAAAACATTGGTCTATAAAGTGAAAGGCTGTATTATTGCAAAAATCAACTATGGGAAGGCTTTCAGAAGCCTGAAAGCCTTTTTCTATAATGTTTTTCGTTTGACTAGAATTAAATGTTTTTACTTACTATTTTTAAGCCTAAAAAGAAGCATTATTTCCAAATATTTGAAAGTTCAAGAAATTTATTTGTCTGATAAATCGAAAAAACTAATTTAAAAAAGTAAAAAAAAATATATATTTTTTACTATGGTTACTAAAAATTTTAAATCTTTAGACAGAAATTGAAAATTGTAAGTTTCAGAAAGCTTCAGAAATTCTAGTTAGAAATTATAAATTTGCATAAAAATTTAAAAGATTTTCTACTTTTAGAATATTTTGAAAAAGAATTTAGTCAAGATGGTTATTAAAAATTTATTGTTGTGTAGTTATTCTTTGTTAGTGGAAAGTACTTTTGATCAGTAAAAGATTCAAAAATACAAAAAAAAAACAAAACAAAAATGAAAAATCTTAGGAAATACTGAATTGATAATGAATTGAATATTATTTACGAATTTCCGAAATGAAGGTTGCCACAAATTTTTTACCAATTCTTGTCTCTCACTTCTTACTGACAATTTTCTCTGACATGATTCAATTTTGAATAAATTATAATAAAAATGATTTTCATTTTACAGCCTGTTAAATATTCCACCCCCCCCCCCACCCTCCATTCTGATAGCCATCATACAAAATGAGAGCATTTTGCTTTATAATTCCTTTATGAGAAGAGGTATTTTCACGAAGAATTTTTTGATCAAACTTGACTGAATGAAAAAATTTAATAACTAATAATATAAACAATCATTTTCTAGATGCATTTATAGATTGTTTTTTTTTTATATTTCATTTTTCTCCCTTGTTAAGATCTGTTGGTACGCGAAAGAAAGAAACAAATCCTCATTGTATAATCTAATTGGAATTAGTGGTGAATTTTTTGATATTGTAATCAAGTTTTTGGAGTTGCTTCTCAATTTATTGTCTACATCTTCAGAAATTGTAGTAATTTGCAATTCAGTGCATTAATAACAATTTGTGCGAAGGTATTCTTTCTATATTGGGACTATCAAACAGGTGGGTGTTGGACGGGGTGGTATGCATAGTTAAAGTTTCCCTAAGCTTTGTTCCCATGACGAATTGTAGCTTTTTACGTCCTCTTAGAAACTAATTGTAAGGTAAAATGCTCTCATTTTATATGGGGGCTACCAGAAGGGGTGATGGAAAAAAGGTTTGGTATGCAAATGCATGGTTAAAAAGTCTTCTTTAAGCCTTGTTCGCATGCCGTATTTCAGCTTTGTACCTCTTCTCAGGAAGAAATAGTAAGGTAAAGTGCTCTCATTTTGTATAGGGGCTATCTGAACGGAGGGTGGCGGGAGGGGGTGGTATGCATGGATAAAAAGTTTAAGTCATACACTGACTCTATACCGAGTTTGATCAAGATCGCTTTAGTCGTTCTTGCGTAATTCGTTGTCAAAACAGTGATTTTTCGGAAGGATAAAGGCTTCTTTACAAGGACTCCCAGCGTTTATCGTCCTGGTTCCCGGCAATCTTTTAATCTTATATCAGTATCTACAAAATGTGCCTACTCTCATTTGTGGCGATTCCGGGACCAGCGCCCATATAGTTTTGACCATTCTCCTTTGATATCTCATTTAAACTTCTTTTATTATCAAAACCGTTGCGGTTTAGCTTCAGTTAAGGTAATTAAACGGCTCCTGGGTCAAAATCCCGAAACCAAAATTTTGACTGAGCCAAAATTCCGAAAGCCAAAATCCTGAATGGGCCAAAATCTCGAATTTTTAAAAGTGTCATAACTACTCCCACGATTGCACCCGCGTTTGCTGGAAAGGCAGAGGGAAATTTTCTGTGTCTTGGCAAATTATTCTACACATTATCCTCCATATTAATTTCATCCCTTTCAGGTTCGGGATTTTGGCTTTTGGAATTTTGGCTTTCGGGATTTTGTCTGCCTCCGAATTAAGCATATATGAAACTTTAAAGATAAAATTAACAAAAAATACGGATTTTCTTTTTAAGACCGAATTAATATTTAAGCAAAGAGCAAATGATACAGTAGGATTTGATAATTTTGATTGTTCCTGTGATATCTCTTTCTATTCAAAAAATAAAAAAAATCATTTCACAATTATATTCTTTTTTGTATTTCTAACTAAAAACATTTACTGGCATTTTTTTTAATAAACCTAATAATTTTTCGCAGGTAAACTGTAAGTATCGCGACTGGATAATTTTAATTGTGGTTCGATATACCTTTGAAAATAAAGTTATTTATATTTTTCATTAAGATTGTTCATTTCAATGAAATGCAAAATTTTCATTGATTGAGTTTCGATTATAATTTTCAGAATAAAAATCAAATTTCAAACTTTAAGCTGTTAATTTTGTAATGCATGAAAATAGTGAATTATTCTTGCGAAAAGTAAAACTAGGGAGTTATAAATCGTTTTGAGACCTAGGATATGGTTTATGATCAATTTCACATTATTTTTAATGCCTAAAATGAAATATTTTACTGATCAAATATGCAATCTTTTTAAAAATTTATTTTTCATTGCAATTTTGCCTGAGTGCATGCTATTGGTAAATTTACTTTTTGGAGAAGCTAATCTGAGAAATCTATTGACTGATATCCCTGTGTGTTTTATCTGGCAAAAGGTACGAGGGAATTCACTCCACAGCCCACAGACATGATGGATGGTCTTCTCAATTCTTAGTGAATTTTCAGTGCATCCTCCTATTTGACTGTGGCAGTGAGAAATGTGCCCAAAAATGAGACTCGGCAAACGTTTCGAGTCAACACATCTGCCACTTCCTCGAATTCGTTCTTAAATTGCTCTGCACGTCGCGTGTGTGGCTCAGAATTTCACATGGACTTAATGTATCAAGAATCGAGGAGATATTCTCATGGTGCAAAGACCCCAACTTTCTGCCATTGATGTCTTTTCTTTTATTTTTTCGGCGGGAGGCGAGAGGGTGGCGAGCACTTCTCCCCAAACGTTAATAAAGAGTAGAGAAAATTTGGCGCGAAAAAGGGAGGGAATTGATTAACGAGGTTCTTGCAGGGAGCATCAAAAAAGCTCACAGTCACTGATGTGGAATTTTTGGCGACCTTGGAGCTTTTCAATGTATATAGCATGTAGAACCGCCATGTTAAACGCGTGACTTGGCCGTTTTTTAATGCGAGGGAAGTGGTGCGGGGGTGTAGATGGAATTTTGTCAATTTCCTCTGAATCTCGCTGAATTGTTACTCAGGAAGTTCATGAGGTTTTTGGTCCTTGTACGGAGAATAATGATTCACTGTAAAAGTTCAAGTTTATCCCCAAAAATTGGTTAATTCAATGAAGTTTGGGGATTAAAGATATATGGAATTTTTGAAGATGAACGTGAGTTTATCAGTACATTGCAGGAGTAAATTTATTTTGAAAAAAAAAGGGAAAATTGTGGTGGGAATTTGAGAACGGGTCGAGGGTTCTTTAGCGCCAAATCTGGTGTAGACTCGTTTTTGGGGCATAATTCTCGATGTTGTGTGTGCTTCTATGAAAATGTCCGCCTGTCAAAAATATTCTTATACGTCATGCCTCGTGAGAGAGAATGGTATTTTTGGCGGTAGGCGATTTTTCCCATAAATTTGCGGGGTAAATCACCACGTGCGCAATGAAAGCCAATTGCATGGCACGCACGTTTCGTGGAGATTGCAATTGAACTTGGTTGCACCGGGTTCCAATTGCAACTCAACCACGAAGACTTTACCCAATGAAATTACTCCACAATCGTCGACTCATCTCTTTTGACATTTAACCAAGAGGAGAGTACAAACCTGTTGCATTTTTCCCATTCATCATTTATCTCGTTCAACTTTCCTTCAATTCACTCAATTATTGATCAGTGGTTGTCGTTTGAAAACGATTAATGCACTTAACATACAAATTTAATCAAGATTCTCAACAATAAACACTAAGAATCACCGGCTTTTGGGCTTGCACTATAGGAGGAAAAAAATATTCTAATGGTCGCTGGGGCACCTCACACAATATTTTTGCCCCCAGTCTTCAATGCCCACACATTGAGAGTCTTCCAGAAATTTTCTGTGGTCATTCACGTGATTCCCTTTCTACCGGGAAATATGTTCAAAACTACACAGAGATATTTCAAAGGGTGCAAAAAGGCCCTTTTCCCAGTCAATTGAGAAAGGGGGCTTTTTAAGCCAAGATTCTTAGCTAACGAATTCAATTAAAATCGCTCAGCTGGTCTCCCCAATAGGCTCCTATATATTTTCTGCCACCCGGAAAAATTCAACTTCCACAAGGCGTGTGGGTATTAATACCGTAGGCAAAATATATGGGGCGTTTTTGACGCGGCCACGCACACAATTTAAGAAGCGTGTGACAGAGACAAAACCACATTCCCCCAATACTAAACATATAGCCTTCTCTTTCAAGCACTATATTTTAAACCTGAGGTGACATTATTAATTATGGCGAAAAATACATAAGAGCAATGTAAGTTAAACCAAAATTACTTTTTCTACCCACTACAGCTACATTTTGCCAACATTTAAAATTTTATCCTCCCAATATTGCAATTTTCCATCAATTTTTTCCATCCAAATGAAAATTCTAGAACATCCTACCAGATTACTGAAAAATACAACCTAAGTAAATACCCGGCAAATAGGTCATTTAGTTAATTTACTTAACAATTTATCATCAATTCTGATAGGTTTGATCCTCAAAATTCCTAAAACACTCCCAAAGTTTCATTCACAAGTCAATTTAACCCAAATATTCCAGCGGAAAAATCCAATAGTTTTTTTTTTCACTGTACATGTATTCCCCATCTAATCAATTTCCGGTTTCATTTCAAAATATCGCTCGCTGCATTTGTGGCGTATCTTAGAGAATTTCGGCAGCAAACATTTTAACACATAAATCATACAGAAATATCCACATTTCCCTGTTTAAAAGGGCCAAAAGAATTTACACGCGAAAATCCTGTCTCACCTGACCTCTTTTCTACGCGGGTCATTCTTCCAGGAGAAGGCATACAAAAAAAAAAACAACCATACGAAGGGTTTCACTTCCTTGTTCCGGTAACATAGCAATATTGTCACACGGCTTCATTTTTTGGTTTTTCTTTTGGAGGAAGAAGATCCACGATATTTTTCAACTCAGCTAAATGCATCCAGAATCACATTTCTATGTATACATGTATGGTAGAATGATGATTTTTTGGACAAGGAAGAAGTCCAAAATATACATTTACAAGTCCTTTTTATGCCTTCGAGGAAGAATAAATAGGAAAAAATGAAACCGTCAATCGAAGACCGGTTGTATTAGATTTTTTGGGTGATCTTTGGGACAATAACACATCTCCAGATTGAGGCTGAATTTGGAGATGTCTCAGAAATTACAATAAGTGTGTTTAAAAGTAAAAAATAAATTTAATAAGAATTTCTTTAAAGGTGTAGAAACTTCGACAATTCGTGAAATAAATTATTTAAAATAGAATTTAAATATACAATCAAATAATAAAGAAATTAGGATGAAGCCAAGTTTGTTAATTTGTTATGAATTTTTAAATTGAGCAGTGAATCATTATGAAATTACCGTACGAGTGTGTTAGAAATAATTAAAAATATTGAAGTAGATGAAACACTAAATATCACCGATAATTCCTCTGAAAATCTTAAAAATAGTAGTAGAATATTTCTTAATTTGTATATTTTTGAATATTTTAATATTTCCTATCCTATTTTTCTGTTTTTGCTGAAAAAATTTCGTGTCAAACAAGCCAATATTTTGCATTATTTTATTATATAATAGAATTTAAATTTTATTACTTGCGTATGTTTTTCCAAAATGGTATTTACATATAAAATTAAATTTTGGTATATCAAAATAATAATATAAAAAATCTGCAGCAAATTGGGTAATATTCTGGCAAAAACTATCAGTTAAAATGAAAATTAATTAATTCAATTCTTTAGTGACCAAAATAGATTTTTTACTTACCAAGTTTGAATATTTTACTGATCACTTCTAATTGTTTTCCTAGCAATATATGATATTTTTCTCTATAAAGAAGTCAATTTTCACCTTAATTCCGAGATAAATCTTGGGCGTTAAATCTTAAAATCGGGCTTTAAAGATTAATTCATACTCTTACTCTGATAAAGATCTTTAATTTTAAATTATCAAATTTCTTAAACCTTTAAGCTAAAATTTAAGAAATTTAACAATAGCGATGTTGTTTTCATTCTTTTTAAATCTAATCGAAAAAGAGTCTTTTAAAGCTTTAAACAGCGAAAACTTTAAATTAAGATTTTAAGATTGACGTAGCTGAAACTTCATTTAGCTTTTAACTCTTAATCGTAAATTTTTAATTTGGCACTAAAGAAGGTAAGTGTGCCAAATTCCTGCCAGCTTGCAATTTCGGCCACCTTTTTTGTTCCTCGAATTTTCATGAACTTTTAGATTTTACGTACTCTAGAGATTACACAATGCAAAAAAATAACAAAAAATGTAGCTTCGACAAACGAGATGACGTGAAAAAGATATTGAAAGAATTCCCGAGAATTAAGGTGGCCGAAATAGGGCACCAAAGCTATGTTTATATTTTTATTCATTTTAAAATGTATTAAAAATGATTTTAGAGTAAATAAAGACGGTAAACTCTTTACAAGGTTCCAAGCAACACTCTTACAAAAGAAGGAATAAAAAAAATCACTTTGTTTGTAAAATATTACATTTCAAACTTGAGACTTTGACGCTTGCATGCAACTATGCCGAAATTTGGCACACTTACCCTATTTATCTGAAATCTTAAAACTTTCTTTACTTCAGAATTGGAGAATTTCTCTAAAAAAATTAAAAAAAAACAATTGTCAAATAAAAAATTGAATTACTAATGCTATATATCCCCCTCCCCCTTATCGCTATAGACCTGAAACCTACCCACTTATTATAACCATATCATTGAATTTCATAATTCTGTATAACTTTAAAAAAAACTTTAAAAAAAAGTTGATGTTCAAACTTATTAAACTTTTGCTAAATCATATAAACTTGATTAAATTAATAGTTTTTAATATTATTAAAAAAATAATTTATTTTAGGAATTCGTCCAATTTAAGTTCTGTGTATTTAATTGATAATATTATGTCCTAAAAAATAAGTTTACCCGTAAGTAAAAAGCTTAAAGCCTTACTATTTTGCAACGAAAAAACGTATCCTGCATTTTTTTCTTAGAAGAACTGGAAGATCGTGTTAATTCAAAAACAGAAATTTTCAGGGAACAAATTTTCAATCAATACTCACATAAATTGTCAATTTAATTATTTCCATCTCATCAAAAATTTTATTTGATATTTTTTTAAGAGTAGTAAGTGCTTTCTTAAATGATAGTATGGGATTGTCTCCTTTTAATAAAATTAAATGTTTTATTAAATTTAAAAAGTAAGTATCATTGTTGAATAATTATGCAGTTACTAAATAAAGTACGAATATTTAATTAAGGACTAAAATTTAACGCACAACAAAATTATTTTTCCGATATAATTAAATTACAATTCTTTTGCCTCTGAACTTTAAAAAGGATCCTTGTAAGTTTTCTTGTGGGGTTTTAAAAGGACTAACAAGTAGAAGTCAACATAAAGAAGAATTATATTTAGCCTATTTACTTTTCTACCTGATATTAAATCATGAAAACATCTTTAAAAAATTCAAGCCCCCAAATCTATACAAAATTCTACAAAGTTGAACAAAATGGCGACTACATGGAACTTCCAATTTTATTTTACACAGAAAACTATTTAATTCTTGTTATTCGTCATTTCAGGACGAATAACAAGAATAACAATTTGTCAGGAATTTTCTAATCCTATCAATTTATTACTTTCATAAACTTTTGGTATTCGATAACATAAATGGCATAAATAAAACCAATAGGTCTTGGTAATCAATTTTTAATAATATTCCCTCACATGGATACTGTAAAGTTAAATTAGACTAACTAAATTTTACTAATTGTTTATACCAAAGATATAGAAATATTTTTTATAATAATCTAAAAAAATATATGAATTAAAAGAAAACTACATTCCCTAAGAAGACATATTTTAGTCAGAATGAACTTTTAATTTAAAAACAAATTCTATATTCATGAATAAATCATCTTAAGTGTGAATATTGAAATGTTTTATATATAAAAAACGATGTATTATCGCAATTTGAATGTCTTGGGTTTTTCGTTATTATTTATGCTTCACATGGAAGTGATTATTTTTACAGTCAATTAATCTAATATAATAAAAAAAACTTGATATATTATTTATAATAACTTTATGTTGAAATTAAAATTATAGTGATTGGTTCAGTATTCACTATTTTATTATTATTTTGAAATTTAATCGAAATGAAAAATTTTAGAATCAAAAAAGCAACTTTCATTCTAACTAGTTTTTTTAAATAAATAATTAGGAATCTTTAATTTTGAATAGTCTCAAAATTAGCAAGATTTTCGTGCAGCGATATGGCTTCACACTTTGAAAATTTTCTTTCAAATATGAAGTTAATTATTAAACAGATATTTTTTACACTTTTAGATAAAAAAAATCATTTTATTTAAATAACTGAGTCCCTTGATTTGTATTCTTAGATAAGATTTTTAGAGAAACATTTATGTTATAAATTTAGGTGAGAATGGAGAAGTTTTAAGCAAAGTAGCTTTTATCAAGAGTATTTTTTAAGTAAATATAAACTTTACTGTCTATTGAAGTTAAATATGTTCTATATTTCTTCCAATTCAGTATTGGCTCTTTGACAGTATTTAGCAGTATTTTCTTCGTGTTTTTTTTTTCAAAACAGGATTGTTCTCAAACCGTTATAATACATGATATCCCAACAATGCCTTTTGGATCATAAAAGAATATATTAAATTAAAAGACGTTCTTAATGAGAAAAAAAAATCTCCTGTCCCATGTAAGAATATTTTGTCCCATTTGCAAATGATCAAGAAACCGGACCATTTGAAACAACTATCCCTTAATTCATTGGGCTCAATGTCAACTGATGTTGCTTAAGGGGAAGTATTTTGCAACTCTGAACGATTCTCGCCCCTTGAAAATCTCAATTCTCAGATCAATGCTGAAGTGGATGAAGGAAAGTTTATGTTACTATTCTTCAGGTATTGAAATGTGTGACTAAGAGTGAGAGAGGGAGACAGCAAAAGAAATTCAATTCACACGACCTTTTTTTTGCCTCCAAAAAGTTCCTCCATTGAATCTCTGTGAGGCCCTCTTTCTCTGAAACCAAAAGAAGGGTCTTAGAAGAATGTGAGGTCCCGTTTGGGAATATTTCCCTAATGAAATGTGAGAGAGTTTTGCTATAGAGAAGAATATCTTAAAGAAGAGGATATCCTTGAGGGTGATTTATAGGGTGTCTCCTTGCATAGATATTCAGCCACTTGAGGAGCAAAATTAATTGTTCATGGTGATTTTTCTTACTCCTTTTCCCATCAACTTTGCGTTTGACCATGAATCATAAATCACATTTTAGCTAAAAAATTCGCAATATATTTTTCTCCATTCACCGTGGAATGATATTTTCCATAGAACCAGTAATTTATTAATGAGGCAAAAACAACACGAAACACTGGTTAGCTCTTCTAAGCATCCAAAAAGTGATTCTTATTTAGATTTCTCTAGTCTAGGTAGACAAAAGCATCGCTGGCTTTTTTTTTGCCCGTTAGCCGGACATATTTGGAATTCTTTGATGTTGCTCTTGAATGAGAAAAGTCGATACTTTAATGTTTTCTCATTAATTCTCGATGGTGTGTGAACAGATATTTATGCTTCCAGCATCACACAACCACAAAAACATCATTCTATTCTCACCATTTGACTCCAATCTAAAAAAAAAAATAGCAGCACACATTAAAGGCGCATTACCCTACCTTTTCATTGAGAAAAGTTTTCCAGAAGAACTTCCGCATAGAAGTCATTGATAAGAAAATAGTATTTAACGTCCAAACTTTATAAACTATGGAAAGGTGGAGTATATATTGAATTCATTCTTATTGACACAGGTATACATAAAATTATGTGTAATTTTATCGATAGAGAAGTCAATCGAACATAAAGTGGACGCCATAAACCAAATATTTTTATCTTTTCCTAAAGCTGATGATGTTCTCAGTGAAAAATAACAACCCGAGTATGTAAACTCTAGGGCTGACTGATATGAAAGATAAGAAAAATGCACATAATTTAAGAGTTTACTGCGTATTTTCTTCATAACACATTGCGCTGCAAAACAAACATAATGGTGTTTATGTTGGATTTCAAAATTACAGAAAAAACATTTCATTTTGCTGTTACAAAAATGGTAACTATTCACTATCTAAGCACCATAAATGAACCTGATAGGTGTGGGAAGGTTTTTATAATCCAATATTTTGATTAAAAATAAAATGAAGCAATGCATCAAGGCAAGGTTATTTTTTCTTTAAATAAATTAAGAAAGAAAACTCGATATTTACCTTTCCCTTAACCCATTCGTTACCATGGTATTATACATCATACGCAATTTGAGTGATTTTAGATGATTTATTCGTGGGCAATTTTTATCCGAATTGCTGTCGGGAATGGATTTTTAGTAACTTTAGTTCCTCAATTTCTTGGGAAAAATAGTCCGACAGAGATGGGAATGCATTTTGTTATTGTATTCTTGCTTCGCGGAAGGTCATGCAAAATTTTTGCTCAAAATGGTGGACGGAACATTCGACACCTCGACGAATTTGTTAAAATTTACATCTTTCCTCATCTTTCCTATCTTCTTTCTTTCTTATCTTTCTTATCTTAAAATTTACATCTTTCCTTTTTTTGGCTCAATTATTAAGTTTTAGCTCATTAAACTTAAGATTTGAAAGAAAGAAATTGAATTTTAGGTAAGTTAATTGTGAAAAATATATAATTTTCAGTTAAATTTATATACCCATACTTTTGCATTTTATAATATTTTTTATAAGAAACTTTAAAAGCTCTATCTATTGACTTGCACCTTAAAAAATATTCAGACTGTGGGGACTTTTTAAAAAAGCCAAAACCAAACGAGCAGTAAAAAATTCAAAATGGGCATAAAACATAAAAAATGAGCAGTAAAATATCTAATTATGGTGAGTAAAAAACTTAAATCTTTACAAAAATGGTTCTAATTTATTTAACATTTAAAATTGTTGCAGATAGAATAAAAAGCCCTTTATTTTCCCTTTGCCAAAACGATAATATCACTGTTATAATTTTTTTTTTGTTACTGCTCAATTTTAAGTTTTTATTGCTCATTTATACACTGCCTAAAAGGAATACTCCCTTTGTTCCGAAAAAAGTCGTATATTTTTTCATACAAAATGTACTAGCAAACGTATGACTTTTTTCGGAACAAAGGGAGTACCTTTTAAAGTCGAGTTAAATATAATAGTTATAATTGCATAAATAAGACCCGAAAATATAATAGAAAAAATACACAAAATAATATGCTAAAGTATGAAATACACAACTTTTTCAAACTTTCTTTTCATGTTTTTAAGCTTCTAAATACATAAAGTAAGGCACAGTTTATGAAATTAAAGTTATTGTCTTCTATTTTGAAAGCTTGATGATTTTTTTTATTTTGAGTCGAAGCTTAGCGTTTCATTGCAACCTCACCTCAAAATTTCCTTTACTACTCTTAAGGGGTTAGGTAGAGCAAAATATTAGACAAAATACAGCATATGTTTTCACTATTTTTTTTTCAACATATAATAAAATATTACTGCACTTTCTTTGAGTTTGAGCAGTAAAAAATTATTTAATTCAAGATCTTAGTCATATAAAAGTACAACTTAAACTATATTTTCTGAATTTATCATTGAAAACTTTTAAAAATTCAGCCTTTGGGACTTGATTTTCGGAAACTTTTTGAGAAAAACACTCTTTTCGGCGGGCATTCCTCGGAATTGGTTCATATGAAATCTAAAAACCAAATATTTTCTGTTAGCTGACGAGGTAAACTTCAACGAAGAATTTTTGAAAAAATATAAAATTTGAATTTTTGAGTGCATTTTACAAAAATAGTAATTTTGATGCATTTTGCACCACGTTTCGTTTTGTAGAGTAAGTTGTGATCAAGTAAACATAAAATTTTTAGGTGTATTAGGGGTTAAATTAACCCTTTTTCGTGTTAATTTTATCCTTAAAAAGGTTTAAAATTAACATTAAAAAATGTTGATATATTTTTACACCTAAAAAGTGTTAAAGTTATGAGGAAAAAAAGTTAATCGCACCCTCTTTTTTTTCTCAGTGGTTGATGAGGAACATCACAGGTAGCACCATAATGTAGCATTTCTATTACTTGCCTCGAAAGTTACATGCATTAATTTAAAGATTTAGTGTCAAAATTAAAAATTTTCTATTCTGAGTTATTATATTATAGGCTAATGACTCTTCATGTATTACAATATTATTTTAACATTTTCTGTGTTCAATTGTAGAACGATCTCCCTACCAGTTTTAAAAAGAAGTTTGACATTTTTGGTTCAATTTCGTTACTGTAAATTTAGTTACGTTTAAACTTAAAATCTTAAAGAAATTTAACACTCTAAAATCAGAAATCTTTGTCATAGAATAAGAATCAACCTTTAAAATGCGATTTAAAGATTTAACGCTTAAGGATTTATTTTAGAATTAAGGGGGCTATCAAAGATTTTGTAATTGTAATATATTTTCTAGCAATAAAATGGTATTCAATACTTTTTATTAGAATGTTAGAATATTGCTTTTGTAAATATCTAGAGCTTTTGGGGCTTTGGCTTTAGTGCATTTCGTAATTTTATACCTTTATGGAATGGATGTAAGCACAATAGGGCAACACTGGATGTACAAGGATGTTACATTTAAACACATAAATTTAAAAAAACTTTCAGTCAAATATCTAAATAATTGAATAAATTTATTGTTAGTCAATCCTAGACACTGCGGAATTAATTTTATGCATTGTGGGGTTAAATCTACAACATTAGGGCAATGTTGTTAAGAACGTTGGATTCATTTTCAAAATTTCCCTTCAGTAATAAAAAAAATGTATATAATTCATAGAATGTTACTTTAAATTGAACGTAATCAATTTAACACTGTGTTAAAAGTAATGGAATAACTCCCACAATAATGTGATAAAATCAAACCAATTTAAGAACAAGAGGCTCTCTGGATCTTCAAAATTCAATCAAACAGTCTCCTCAATTCTGCGATTATGGAGTTTAATCTTTAAGATTTTTAAGCACTCAATCTTTCAATCGACCTTTAAATGTTGCTTCATATTTTTCGATAAAGATCTTTAATTTTAAAATGCCAAATATCTTTAAGTTTTTTAAGTAAAATTTCTTTTCTTACTTACTTCTTTAAGTTTCCTGTAGCTTTTTAAACTAAATGGGAGAATCTTTTATAATTAAATAGGAAAATTTCGAAGCAATATTGGAATAGATTAGTCATTCATTATCCCTCAACTCAGTTTGGTAAATCTTCAATTTTGACATGAAATATTTAACTTACATATTAATCAAAATGGAGACAAGGGAAAGTTTCTAATTGGAGACAAACAGTGTAAGTGAAACCGTGACGAAAGCCTTTCAAAACCTTGTTGAGTTGTCCTTGAGCGCGGGATTTGTTCTTATTCCGTGTCTTTTCTCCTTTCCGATCTAAAACAATAAAAAAATCTCTCGAAAAAAATCATATTTCCGGGGTTTCCTATTGAAGCATTTGCAGACACTTCAGAAAAACACTTTCTGTTCGCGAAATAGGGAATTATTTCATTTGAAAACTTCACGTACCGTTAACAATAAATATTGGCGCTTAATTTAACTAAAATAATAGTCACCTCATTGTATTGTTTTTCATTGGAAATTATGGTTGATCGATGAAAAATTCGATAGTGAAAAGGTACACTTTTAATTTTTCTGAGAAATTAACAAATTAGAATTTGTGAATATGAATGGATTTTCGCTTTATTTGGAGCAAAATTAACTAAATAATAAAACTATGGTATAGAAAATATATAAATATAATAATTTAGTACTGTATTCATCATGAAAAAATGACGTTTCCATTTGGAGTAGCGAGAAATTTCCATTTGAAGCAGGTTTTGAATTAGCTTAATTTACCCTATTTTATGACGAACATTTCTTCCGTGGACAAGCATCCCTATAGTATCCATGAATTCATACAGGTCCCGTCCTATATGAAGTCTAATATTTAATTAAAAATGTGTTTGGTGCTACCTCGTGTTCGGTGATGCCTCAGTTTCCCCTATTATTATAAATTATTGTTTTCTAAATTATTGTTCGTTTAATCTCATGATTTTGTTTCAAATCCACCACCCAGTGTTCTAAAATTAATCCACTTATACGGCAACGTTGGCCAATTATGCAAAAAGGCATGTATTTTTTCACGAGATAAGGATTCATTTTAGTTTTGAAGATATTTAATTTTGAAATTTTAATGTCCACAGGGTGCTAAAATGTGCAATTCAATACGATTCGAAAAAAGCTCTACAATATCCTAAAATCAATCCCACAATGTCTTTAAATTCATCTCACGACGTTCTAAAGCCAATTACACAATAGTTAATTTCAATATCAAATCGGGACTAAGACGTAGGATATTCGTGTCGTTTCAGTGTTGTTATTTAAGAAAAATCGCATAAAATTAATATTCAACAGAGCTATATAGAGCCCTGTTACGCCTGTTACAGAGCTATATAGAGACCCTTAAGTCGTAAAAAGCGTTTATTTTAGTACAATGCGTTTATTTCAGTGTAATGTATTTTTAATATCACTAACTTATTCAATTTTATAATTTTAAAATTGTTTGAACTCTATATAAACTGTTTATTACATTTTATTTGAATATTCATCTTCAATAATTATGAATTGCTAATTATTCCTTGTATGTAAGGGTTTCTGCAAAAACAGTTTATCGTGCATTTCCCTATTGAAATAGCCTGTTTTTGCTCTGGGCAACTCATATAAAAATCAACTAAAATTCAGATTAATACAAATGGTTTTAAAGCCTCTTTTACACAATAAAAGCTTAAAAAAGTGTTAAATTTGGCTCCATTTGCTTTTTTTGCTCATCAATAAAAATTAAAATTGCTGCATAATTCCTTTGCTGGAATATGCAATTTACAATTATAAATTGCAATTTTTCTTATTGTCTCTGCCCTATCCTTCCCCTTTTGGTGGAACAATTAGTGCAGGGGACTGCGAAAGCCCAGGAGGGAGAGAATTGAAATTGATTGTGCCAAGTGGATGTGACTTGATCCCGCCCTGCTCTGAGTGCAAAATGTGCACACATCACGTGCATTGGAGTGCAGCATGAGAAAAAAAACTGCCTCTTGTCCCTGATGATGCACTTCATCTCTCGGGGTCGCACTTGCTTGCGCCTCTCGTGTGTGCAAATAGTGTAATTGCATTGGTCGCACCCAACGCGAAAAATAAATTCAAAATGGTGTCCCCGGCAATTGCATAAATCGCATGAAATATATCGCTTCTCATTCCTAAATTACCCTCTCTGGTGGCCAATCACAGCATTTTGCGCGGGATTCTCACCAGAATCTCACTCTCTTCTGGTGGAGTTTATAGCAATTTTTTTTTGGCACACGCGAAAATCAGCAAAAAAAATCACAAAGTCTTTGCGCTATTTTTTAATCGTGCATCTTCAGCAGAAAGGCGAATTTTTATCCGATCGCATCGAATGGTAAATGCGACAGTGTATACATATATTGGTTTCTAAACAAAAATAGCATTCCTCGAGCTCTAGCAGCACTATGTAGAAAAATTTTAAAGTCTCTTTTTCTCTGGTCTTGGGTTAATACTTCTGTGTATGTTGTATTTACTGGTAAATATTTGGATTCTGTTCTAACGATGCTGCCTCTTCCTCGCGGCCCAACATGCGCCAGTGGAGCCCACAGACCGTGGCTGTCTCTTTTTGGCCTGCGGGGCGAGTTTAACCCAGAAGTTATATCGCATATCGTTCATTGAACTCGTGGGTAATTTCGAAAAAGTGTTGAATTGTACCAAAATACCCTCAATTCAACACTCAAATAAATATCTCGCAAAATTTGGATGGTTTGCGTGACTTTTTATGCTGTTTGCCACGCCAAAAAACGCATGAGTGGGTTGCAGGACAGGGCATTTCATTTGGCTATTTTTTTTTAGTCAAAAACTCCCTCAGTTACATTTTACATTAGAATCCCCATTTGAAAGAATTAGAATGTCTGCCATTTGTTAAAAATTTAATTTTAGTGGGATATGTGTTGTTTTTCAGAAGATTAATTAAGTCGTTTATGACTCATCTTCATAAATCATTCACGAAGTAGAAATAAGCTTTGCAACTCTAAGTTCTATAATGTAAATTTGCTGCAATCCTCTCCAAAACTATATTGAAGGGCAAAATGGGAAAGTTATATTTGCAGAAGTTTTTCCGGACCATAGCGCGAGCTTCCGATTTTGAGCAATTTTAGTGATTTTTCAAAATCTAATGGATCATAATTTAAAATCCAATCTTTTCAAAAAGTCAAAATTTTGCCACGCCTGATAATAAATTACAGAAATTAAGCCATAAGGCTGCACCTTAGATCTGAAGCCCGTATAACATATCCACCGTGCGAATCAATTTCACTTGTTTTTTTTTTAACTAAAATATCTTAGCTCAGGAGTAGGGGAAAGTACTCTCCCTTCGAACATTCATGCCTTCGAATAATGTGAGTTTTCTTTTATTTTTCCTAATAGACTTACACATTTCTATTAAATATTAGTTAGCTTGTCATCAATTATTGATATTTGCAAGGTAATTATGTGTAGGGGAAACTGGGGCACCACCAAACACGGGGTGCCACCAAACACTAATTTTTATTTCTAAACTACTTGGACTATCTCGACCATTCCTTCAGTGGACAAGCATCCCTATAGTGCCTATAAATTCCTATCGGTCTTGTCTTCTGATATCCAATATCCGATTAAAAAATCGCAGTGTTTGGTGGTACCCCGTGTTTGGTGGTGCCCCGGTTTCCCCTAAGTCACTTAGGAAAAATAAAAGAAAACTCACATTATTCGAAGGCATAAACGTTCGAAAGGAGAGTACTTTCCCCTAATTAAAGATTCTGTAGAAATATCCTAGATTTGGACATCTTTCTGGTTTGCAGTCATCCATAATGATCGGATTTTTATTGGATTTAAATACACCAAAATACATTCAGATCTCAGATTAAATTTATTGATTATCTTTGGGCTTAAATAATTTTTTTTTTATTTAACTGCATTTTTTTTAAACCTGTTATCACTCGGTACATTACAATATAGTGACAAAAAACGAATAATCAGTAAAAAAAATCATCAGTAATAACTCCTGTCGCTCCTGCAGATCTTTTAGATCAGGAAAATGTCATGAAATCGAAAGTTTACATCCCTTTCTTTTCCAAGAAATGTTTGGAATGTCTGTAATATTCTTCAGAATTCAAATTGAATTGAATTGAACTAAAACTGAGCAGGAAGAGTAAGATAGATATTTCAGAAGGTTTCAGAAAGAAAGAGATGTAATTTTTGATTTCATGAAATTTCTCTAATCTAAATGGTCTGTGGAGCCGTAATGGTTCCGGCATACCTTTTGGATTTTGATAAATTTATGAAATCAAAATTCATATCCCCTTCCTTTCTCAAGCATTTTGAATATGTTTATCTCAGTTTTCAGCACTCAAAATTGAGTTGAACTAAATTAAATTTATTGTGATGTTTAGAATAAGAAAAAGAATGCGAAAGAGTCAGATTGACGTACATATGCAAAATATTTGTAAAGGAATAATGTGAATTTTGATTTCATGAAATCTTCCTGGTTTAAAAGGCTTACCAGAAATATAAAGATGTAACTTCAATATTAATTTTCACTTGATAGATAGGAGCAATTATATGTTACATTTTTAGAGACTTAAACAATTTTAGTCAATAAATTACAATTAACGAAAATGTTTAAAAATTTTGCATAATTATTTTTATCATTGCACATTTTCATAATATTTATCGATTCACATTTAATTTTAACCGATTTATAAATCCCATCAAGGATTGCCCAAAATAACGTAAAAATAATACAATTGATTTTCGAAAAAAATGTGTTATAGATATTAATATCGGTTCATCTGGTTCATATCCGATTGGAATCGTTTCAGAGAATTTTAGAACTTCAAGACCTTTTCTACGAACTCTAACTTTTCAAAATAGGTTAACATTATACGCTGTTAGGGGAAGGTGGGGCTACTTCGAGCTGTTAGGCTAAATTTTTATACGATATTTTCAAATATTTCTAATGGAAAATGGGTTTTAACATGATGTAATTTAGATAAATAAAATAATTGTGGATCAAAATAAAATAATTGTAAGGACCAGCTTCATTTAGAAATAGGAGGAAAAGTCGTAGGATGGATTGTGGAAAGGGAGACACTTAAGAAAAAGTTCAATTTAAAATGCATTATTAAGCCGAATAAATATTTTTTTTTTCATTTTCTTTGCATCATGAGATTGCTTGTGAAATATTCTAACAGAATCTTAACAGTTTTTAATAGATATTTAAACAAATTAATTGGAATATTCCATCAAATTAAAAAAACAACACATTTTGAAAAGATGGACAAAATTTTGGAAAGCGGGACAAAAATTTTTCGAAAGTTGGACATAGTGATATTAATGACAAAATATTATACGAAATATGTAGAAAATCAATAGTTGGGGGTTTTCTGCGTATACCTGCACATTGGATGGTTATGCTAATCCCTCCTTTACGTCCGGGTAACAGTTAAGGAACGCTAATTACCAAGAACTTCCTGGACGTCCAACCAAAAAGAGGTTCTGTAAATTTCACAGACGCCTCGCGCTGTCCAGCAGTTATAGCTTTAAAGCGGATGCAACTTCTTAGCATATTTGGATACTTCATCCGGCCAGGTCCTTTTCCACTTGCTTTGGGAGTTCTGTAGAGGCTTCTCTTTGTCTTTTTTCAGGTGTTTTTGCGATTTTTACTATCACCTCTGTCAGAAAAAGTGGTCTTCAGAATCTGGAAATCTTTTCAGCCTTTTCCAGGAGATTTTCTCATTATCAGCTGCTAACTGCTGTTGCAACTATTTCTCCGGGTACTTAAGGATCTTTTTCGTCCTTGTTAACATGATTTTGCAGCATAAAATCACCAAATTCATTCACAAAATCAACTTGTCCAAGATTTCATAAAACTTGTTTTGAAAGCAACACGAAACTAAATCATTTTTCTATCCTTTTTAAATGTAATATTTTACAAATATTTTTTATTCACCTTTTAAATGGATGTATATCCTTCGATTTTCACTACGGACTTAATAATATTTCACAAATTATGACGAAAAATCAAACAAAACACTTTGATATTTTCGTAGCAACTTCCATAAGAAACAGAAAAAATGACAGCTACCGTGTCAAGGTTAAGAATATCACGCATGCAATACATTTTTTAAATTCTTCTTGGAAGTCACTCTTTGATTGTTTAATAACGACTTTTGCATTTTCAACTTCTCAAATAATCACGAAATTAGGTTTAATAATCTTTTTATCGAAAATTGAAATATTTAATTGATTTATTGTCAAGTTTTTAAGGAGGTATCTCAGATTCCACACTGCTTCGTCCAACTTTCCAAACTGTCGCGCTTTAGACAAATCACCCTATAATAATCCAACCCCACAGCTCCAAGTAGCCCCACCCCTCCCCTAAGTGTTTGTCTTTTTAATAATTTTCGCTGTTAAAAACCCGTTATTAGGAATGGTTCAGGGATATTTCAACGGTTGGATCAGTAATTGTGCTAACTAATTTTTTTGTAACTGCATTTGTTGTAAATGACGCATTAATGCGCGGTGATGCAATGAAGAACACAAAGTGAATGCAGTTACTACAGTTGCTGATCCAACTGATGATTTCTAAAAAAAACATATCCAAAGATTGGAAAAAACGGTTGACACGCTTTTAAGATATTTCCAAATACAAATAAATCGTCTTATGGAGGTCTTGAAAACCTCTTGTAGCTATCTTGAAGGATTTGATCTCTAGTTTTTTTTAACGGCCGATCGAGCAACAAAATTGTTATCTCAAACTGACAAACATTTAAATTTGTAGATTTTTTTTTGCGTTTTTAGCACTTTTCCTTTTATTATTTATGATATTAGAAGAGGAGTCAATATTATGAATAAACATTTTTCGATAATTTTCCTATTGTATTGTGGAGCCAAGTCCGAAGCTGATGAAAATTTTTAAGAAATCTCAGTCAGATATTTTTTTTTATAAGATAAGAAAGAAAATTTTTCCAAAGGTAAATGATTCAGAAGTACCATGAAACATCTTAAAATCTTCCTATGGATAATGTAAAGACAATGTTGTTGTAAAAACATTTTCAATGTTTGAAATTGAGAAAGCTTTTGTTTATATTTTCAATTTTATTTTTGCAGTTAAATGTATATCTAAATAATTTTTTTTTGTTTCTTACTCAACATTTATTTGGCAATGTAATTGCATGAGTTACACATTTTGGTCTACGTACGAGTTTGGACTTCTTCTCAGTTTCAATTAAAATATTTGAATAATTAAACTGCTGCTTTATATTCAGCAAAAGAATAGAAAAGTTTTTCTCTCAGTGTTTTAGTCGAATAGCCCTATAAGTGGAGACACCTTGTGAGCCAAGACACTCTACACTACCCACCATCAAGGTAGTCTCAGGAACCAATTACCACCCACTAAAAGCTCAAAAGAAGCTTCTAAATACGGTTGTGGGAAAATTTGGATGTTCTCACGCAGAAAAATCTGAAATTTGTGCGTTAACGGCCACTCTTCCACCCTAAATTCACAAATCCAGTCTCCTTTTCATCCGCGATCTCAATAGATAATAAAGAAGCAATAATAGAACTTCTCTTTTCAAGGGAATCTCTGTACCACGGTGGCACATTTTTTTCTCGTCTCTATGGCAGAAACTTGAGATTGCGCGGCGGATTCTGGATTTGAGGGACACGTTAGCAAAAAAATGTGTGTGTGCCTCACCAGGAGATTCTATTGAAGTCGGTGTTGTTTGCATGCTGTAACGATCTTCTGGGCTGCTTTTTTCGCAAGTTCTGGGCCCGTGAGTTTTTCAGCGTACTTTCTGGACACTGTGGGATTTGTCTCTAGCAGAAAATTCCACAATTGTGTGGTTGAATAGGAGGAAACAATTGTCCTGAGATGTCTCAGAATCTTTCGTGAAAAGACTGATAGATGAAAAGGTATATTGTCTCAGAGGAGATCTTGTAGCGTCTGTCCGGTAGCTATGCATTTGGTCCTGAAAAAGACCCACCAGTTTCATCCCATGATCCCTTGACCTCCAGACTCCGGATTGATGCGAAAAAACGGTTATTTGCAAATTATTCATGGGCTGGACAGGGCAGTATAAACTTTTTGGCAACCGTTTTTGCGACCAAGACTGGCCCAAAGCAAATCACCCTCAGCCTCATCCTCGTCAATTATTTTACTCGCCACACCGTGAAATTTGCCTGGGAATCAACATACACAGAGCTCGTCAATTTGCAAGAACATCATTCAGATTTATTATCATGTTTAATCTGCATTTTTATCATTAATTATACATTTTTTCATCCACTGTACTAAATATTCTTTTTCTTACACTTATAATTAGTATTTATTGTGTAAATTTAATTTGAGGCCACAAAAAAAAGATTGTAACTCAGAGAATTTTTGGGAATTGATCCACAAAATTTTTCTCAAGGAAAAATACAAAACAAACTCAAGAAAAATCAACATACAAAATCATTACACAAGATATTAAATCACTATTTTTCTTTTTTTTTTAATATTACAGTAAAATAATATTAGGGACAATTGAGGCTGTCTGGTGCTTAAGAGATCCTTAAACCCATGTCTAATATTGTTATATTTTGCAAGCAAGCTTTCGCAGATTAATTCCATTTTTATTGGCTGATATTTACTATATAAAAAATTAAAGGTATTTTTTAGGTAAATTTTATAAATACGTTGCAATAAAAATAAAATGCAATTTCGTAGGAAGAGTTTTGTTTTTTCCAACGAAATGTGTCATAATGTGCCATCATTTGTCTATTTTTTAATTAAAATATTAATTGATGATAATTTACGTATAGTCGGTAACGTCGTTTTAGGCAATAAAACAATAATTTTCCAAAATAAAAATTTAAATAAATTAGAACAACACAAATTAATTGCATTCTCTTTTAAGGCCTCTACACATTGAGCGGAAATTTCGTCAAAAATTGCGTTTTTGAAGAAAATTTCATACAATGCGCTGTAGGTGGAAACGTCAAAATTCTGTCAAAAATGCAATACACGAAAATTGCTGTCAATGTGTAGAGAGGCCTTTAGTTCTAGCAACAAAATACGTTCAGATTTGCATTAGATTCTTTGAAATTGAAATATAAGATTAATTTTATAATTTTCAATTCACAATTATGATACTTTCAGTTATGATAATTACGATAAAATTATGATAATGAGTGGTCATGATATAATAAAAAAAGGTACTCATCCCATCCTTAAGTCGTTCCATTCTTCTTTCTGATACTTCGAATAGGAGTGATTTTATTAAGAAAGCTCACCATAAAACCCATAAAACCATACAAACTCCACAAAAAATATTTTTGTTGATTTCAATATTTTTAATTTCTTTTGCGAAAATCTTTCATCATGCACAAAAATTTAGTTTCTGAAGTTACTTCATTTTTACACGATTCTTCTAAAAGGAAATTAGCCAGCAGAAAGCTAAAAAATATTTCAGTTTTCTAAAAAAAAAACTTTTAATAATTCAAATTTTTGAAAAAACTGACATTAAAATAAATATAATAAATCATTTTAGAAGATTATTTAGTTAGGCTATATAAGCATTATCTTCCCAATGTAAATGAAATATTTGTTCATATCAATACCTTATCAGCTTTTTCTCACAAATTCCTATCACCTTTTCTGATTGGCTAAAGTCTTATTTAGCTTTCAAGTTCCAGCCAATCAGAGGATGTGTTTCATAAACATGAAAAATTATAAACATGTTATCTTCTATTTCGATTTTATAAAACTTAAAAAAAACTCTCTTAAATTTAATTTTCTGCATTTAAAAGCTGTAGAAAATAAGTGATTTCAACATAATTAATATTATTATTCAGTGAAAAAAGCAAAATTTCGGAGACATTCTATTCTAAGAAACTAAAAAAAATCCATATTTAAAAAAAATCACAAAAAATTCATAAAAATACGTTACTCTTTCACTTGGTTCGTAACATGATTACTTTGCAAGCATTTTTTGTTCTTTTACAAACCATTTTTCGTACATTTTGAATTGTCTGGCAAAAACTTACGAACAAATGATAAATATTTACGAATATTTACCAACAAATGTTCACGTCAAGTGATAATGTTACGAACAATGTTTGTGAAAAAATACAAACTTTTTATTGGATTCAGTTACGAGCATTTCGTCAGCCCCAGTAGGAATTCACAACGATTTAGGAAATACTTTTTTCTGTGTGGATTAAAATAACAAAATTTAGGACTCAAGATTAATACGTGATCTCAAAGATTCAGGATTGTGTGGTTTTTTAGAAAATAAATTTAATCAAGTGTCTAAATATATTATACAAGAAGCTGATTTCTAAAAAAAAAGAAATACAATGCCAAGATCAAAATTAGGTAATTTTCCAGATTCTGGATCTATTTTCCTATTTCAGCAGTTGGTTGAAAAATTACAAGGTTAGAATCGGTATTTCTTTATGATAAAAATTAACCTTAAATCATATTTAAAACAATCGCTGTGTTGGTGTGCCAAACGGACAAATTTGTTGAAAATATTTGCTTACATTAGCCCTACTTCCCATTTGCAGAATAAAAGGTTAAAAACTAAAAAATTAAAATAGTAATTTTGTGTGGTGTAAAATAAACCCGTCATCTTTATGAATTTCTCTTCAGTATTTTAACGCTGCCACTATCAGGTCTATTTTAATCCTAATTTTAATGTAGGTTAAAACCTAACCAAACGTAAAAAATCAACTCTGGCTTTTTTATATTTAAGGATCCTTTTCTTAAATTGTGTAACAATTTATCGCAGATTTTTGCTTTGAGTAAATTTCAAATTAAACCGAATTTAGAAAAAAAAAAAATAAGTTGATGTTCTTTTTTGAGGTTATGTCATAGACAACCTCAAATTTTAGATAGAAGATTCATTTAACATAACCTCACTCACATTACTAACTTTCTACGTAAGAGAATTACTTTACTTGAATTGAAATCTAATTGTTCTACTTTTATTTTTTCTTCTAATATTTAATTTAATTTTTATCGCGAGATTCTCAAAAAATTCTTGGATTTGATTTTGGTTTTAGAATTGAGGTCAACATTCGTGTAATTGTTTTACCCTTTTTTTTATTTTATCATCACCATCATTTTCAATCACATATCCCATATATAGACCCAGGACATCCACTTTAAGGGGTTATGTGTGTCACGCAGACTAAAAAAACAGCATATTTCCTTGACATTTGTTTTCAACATAATTTTAGAAAATAATTCGAGCTCTTAAGCATTGTAAAGACACAATATTTTAACTATATTTTATGAAATTTTCATTTAAAAATGATATAAATTCTGCCCTTGAGATCTGATTTTTCTAAATGATTTATGAAATTCTCTGTGGACAAGATTTCTCACATTTAACTGACGTCAAAAAACTAAATAATTTCCTGTTACCTGCTAAGTTAAATTAGCAATTCCTAGAGTTGTTGGTTAACTCTGTAAGGACGATTGGGTCACTGGTGACCCAAAAATTAAATTTTTCCTACGGCCATCTAAAGTCATGTATCGCTCAAAAAGGCGGAAAAAAGTTTTTCTTACACAGAAAAAAAATATCTTGTAAAATTCTTCGTAAATATTTGTGAAATCCTATGGGGGACTTACGAAATGCTCGTGAATCATATAATCCACAAACAAGTTCGTAAAATTTAGTACTTTTTTCACAAACATTTGTTCGTAAAATTTTGTCATTTGTTCGTATTTCTTCGTAAATTTTTGTTTGTCTGGCAAAAATTTACGAACAAATGACAAAGTTTTACGAACATTTTTTGTGTGTTTACAAACATTCACGAACAATTATTTGTAAAAGTACAAAAAATGTTCGTCAAATGATCATTTTACGAACAATGTTTGTGAAAAAGTACAAAATTTTACGAACTTGTTTGTGGGTTATACGATTCACGAACATTTCGCAAGTCTGCCATAGGATTTCACAAACATTTACGAACAATTTTACAAAATATTGTTTTCTGTTTAACCCCAATTTTAAACTTTCTCGTCCTTAAAGGATTAAACTTGTACTTGGACGAACGATTTTTTTTACCTTGATCATAATTTCATTTACAAGACAAAACGTGAGGTAAAATAAGCCGAAAATTGTATTTTATATATATATATATAAATTCCGCCAAAAATGCACATTTAATTTTAAAAAGCGTCCAAGCCTAAAAAAAAGTGGGAAAGCGTCCAAGGCTTTGCGAGCTGCTCGAACTCCCGAGATGGGGCTCTGCCTTATATTCTTTTCGCAAGGTTTTTGGATGCATATAGGATTAATGTTAATTTAAATGTGTCAATAAATCATCATAAAATCATTTCGAAATTGAAAATGGTTTAGTAAGAGGGTATCTTTAAAAATCTTATTTTAATAAATTATTTGACCAAATCGAGTGATAGGTCTTTGTCCTTAAATAACTCTGGATAGCGATTTAACCGGTGAAATGTGTCTAATGCCGGGTTCAGACTAGAGGTTTAGTCCAGTTCTCGAAGGTCTTAAAAATGTAAATAACAAACACTTCCTTATTTTTCAAAATCTGATGGATAATTTTCCCGTAATATCCAACCTAAACAACTTACTCAAAAATCTATCCTGATAAAGAATTAAACGCATTAAGCCATATGGCCAAACCTTAGGTCTGAAACCCATATAAAGATGAAGTGTTCAGCTCAACAAAAATTTTGAGAAGTTTGAAAAACCTCATTTTTGACGGATTTTAGCCAGGGGGTGACATTAGGTTTGAAAAATGCAACCGATTTTAGTGTAAATTTTTCCCTGTTTTCGTACACATGTCATGAGATATCTCCAAAACTACGTAAGTTGCCAATTTAGGGTTTTCGGTTGCCTATTCAATATTAAGTTGGCTTTTATTTTGCATTTACATTTTTTGCTAATTCATTCTACACAGACAGAAAACAGCTAATAAAACCAAAAGTTTTTTCGGCGCGATAGAAACATATGTGAAACATAGGAAATGTCATGCCCCTGACTTTAGGACTTCCGGAATTGAAAACCAGAAGTCGATATATCTTACTGTTTGAATTTTAGGTGGGTTAGAAGACTGAAAAATGTATCGTTCAAGTACGAGTTTAACTCATCAGCTGCTAACAGGAAATATTAAGTTTTTTGACGTCAGATACTCTTGAGAAACCTAGTCCACGGAAGTTTTTTTTTTCCAAAAAAAAAGTCCTCGAAAAACAGATCCCAACGGCTGAATTTTCAAGATTTTTAAATGAAAATTTCAGAAAATATTGCTTAAATCTTCTACTTTTTTATGCTTACGAACTTAAAAAAATTATGTCGAATACAAAAATTCGATAAAATAAAATGTTTTCCAGTCTTTTTGATCCACGTAACCCCTTAACAGCCCATCTTCTTTTTTTTTTATAACAATTTTTCAAAAAACTCAATTTTGGCAATGCAAAAATTTCGTTATTTTCATGCATTTACTATAAAAATTATCTAAACATATTCGGAATCAAAAATATTAGCATAATGCAAAAAGGACATATCTGGAAGAAACAGGTTTTTCTCAAACTCCAATTTTAATTAAAAAAATGGATAAAAAATGCAAAATCTTCAAAATTTTGCAGGCAAATCTCTAAAAAACAAAATCTCCATCCAGCCCCACTTGCCACTAACCGGAAAAAAATCAACAGATTTTTCACGAATGCAGAAATATTTCAGCATTAATGTTATTATTAGTCAGTTCTATCATCTATTGTTTTGATTTAACCATTGTTTTATTAAATTCTTCATAAATTCACAAGGATATTTCTTTTTATTGATCACTAAATTTGCAGTATTTCGCCCAGCCAAAATCTCCTCATTCTCCAAATGGATTTTTGGGAAAGAGTTTTGCTGCAGCAACTACACTGAACAAAATGCTATCTTACAATTTATTAACAAACATAAGAAACAGGAAATATTTGATAGAAGCACTTTTCTCAAGACAACTAGAATTAGTCAAAAGTATTTCACTTGTAATCTCTACAAATCTACAAATTGTCTTAAGTATACCTTTTTTAGTGTTTTTTTTATCTCATGATTTCATGATTTTTTTTTTGTAATTTTTGTTTCTTCCATTTTTCTTCAGATATAAAAATAATAAAAACATTTTTATTATTAAGTAGTTGTTTTTTTTTTAATTTCTTTATTAAATTCCTCAATTTCCAATATGAAATGGACTTTTTTTTTAATCTCTTATACATTATGGTATGTTTTTTTTAATTTTAAATTAAACTCTTTTTTTCTCAATATTTACTAATTTGCCAAATTTTTCACCTAATTTATCATTTTCTTTTGTCTAAAGATAATTTTGTGGCTCTGAAGTTTTCTTCATTTTTTTTTTACTTTTCTTTAGGTACAAGTACATTATCAAATTTTAATGCAGTCTCACAAAAGTGCAACATTTCTCTATATTCCACTCTTCTTTCTAAATATTGTAAAATTCTTATTAAACGGATTTCAATAATGCTTTATTCTTGTGTTAATTTTTTTTATCATTATTATTTTGGTAGAGAAATTAAGACAAAAAACGGGGATGAACACACAATTTTTCAAAATGGGGAAAAAATAGACAAAATATCGATGAGATTTTTATTTTTTTTTCTGTTTCTCTCACTTCCAATAGTGCCCCTCTTCCTAACACAAAAAAGCATCCATTGTCAATTTTCTGTGCTATGACTAGCCATAATCTTTTTTTTTTTTTTGAACTTACTTAAATGAAAATTTGTCCTCGCAAAAATTCTTGAGCAAATTTACACATTACACATAAAAAAAAACGAACAAATATCTAACATAATTCAAATTGATTAATTTTCTTTTCTTTGTTTATCTTTTCTTGTTATCATTCACATCGCCGGATGTAAGTGTCTGGAATCAATCAATTTAGCAATCCCTAAATCTTTTGCATTCGATGGACATTTGTGGACTCTGCCACACAACATTCCGCTTATTTTTAATTAATTTACACTTCACTTCTTTTCTCTTTCTCTCTCTCTCTCCCTCTCTCTCTCTCTCAATCAATGGATAGACAAAAAACGTACAAAAATATATAATGTATACAGAGAAATCCTTATTTTTCGACAAGCGTGTTATATTCGGTGTTATGTCAGCGCCAGGGGGTTTAAAAAAAATCCTCACAATTTCCCTTCAACGCCCCATTTGTGTTTTTTTTTTGTTAAATTTACGCATTGAGTGGAGAAATGCCCATTTGTCGAGGATCCTGCGGTGCAGACGCTCCCGGTTCGAGATTCTTCAGCAATATCGACAGCCAATGTTTCGTAGATTTGTCCTCACGAAGGCATTCAGCAAAAGTGGCATCGCGCAGTTGATCCGGAAGACATTGTCGCAAAGCTTCGCATGCCCTAAATCACCCCCGCCGCCCAACAAAAACAATATATACAATCCTTCGCCAAAGACAAGGCAAAGAAAACAAAAAAAAAAAAATAAATAAATCCCACTAACCTTGGATTATCCGTGAGCCTCAGGTAGCATCTAACAACGTGCTTCAAGAGCCTGGCTGATGGCTCTTTCGCCAAAGATATCACCATCTTTCCCAATATTATTGCTACATGAGAAAATCTATCATATGTCTGACATATGTAAGACAAACCACTATCATCGAGGAGGATCTTCTGCAGTATAAATGTTGCCACAGTTTTGCTCAACTCAGAACCCGATTCCATTATTCGCAGGCACAACGGAATGATTTCAGTACTGAGCAAAAATGTGATAACCTCCTGTTCATCAGTCTGGAAAAAAGAAATTTCAGTATTTTTATATAAAAATCTTTCGTTCTTTCTTTTTGCTTATTCTTAGAAAAGCCATTCTCATTTTCTCTCTCTCTCTCTCTCTCTTTTAAGGAAGACCGGGACAGATTAGATAATGGGATACTGTTTTCTGACGTTAAAGATGTTCGAATTGCATCCAGTGAGCTTCACTGCACTTGATTCCACGGAACATAGAACTGACAACCTCATCCCTGATGATCAAATTCTTGAACGTAACCAGTCACAATTGATTACTGTCTAGTTCAATTGTCGATTGATTGCCTGGTTAATCCTTTAAGGACGATTGGAACACCGGTGTCCCATAAAGAAAATAATTTTCCTGACTACCTAAAGTTATTTTTTTCTTATGTCTGTTAATTGTAAAGTAGAAGGTTGAAGGAATCTAGAAAGTTTTTTTGCAAGTCTCTAGCTACTTGCTATGTAGTAAATATTAAAGCTAAAAAATGGCGAATTTTTAAATTCTCAAATTCATAATTGATTTTATTTATTTTTTATACTTCCAATTTTTTTTAAGCTAAACCCTTTTGGCAATAAAACTACAATACTCATACTTAACCCTCTAACGGGTAAGACCGCCTCCAGGCGGTCTTCACAAAAATCACATTTACAGCGACAATAAAGGTTTTATTTATTTAAAAGTGCTATAGTGTCCTCGGTAATAGTCTTATAAACATCTCTTGAAAGTTTGAGCTCATTTTGACTCTTCGTTTAGTTGCTATCCCCAGTTTTGTGTGACAGGCCAGAGAAAAGCAACAAAAAATATTTGTGCAAAAAAACTCATTCCCAATTTCCATAAAAATACCGATTTAAAGTTATCTGACTAAAATAAATTTATTTTTTACTGAAAGATATGTCATTCTACTTTGTGTATTTTATTTAAAAAATTTGAAAAAACTATAAATGTGAATTTTAGAAGTAAAAAGAGTTTCAAAAAAATTTAATATTTTCTCACCTAGCGCCTAAACTAAAAGTGATATTGAAGAATGGATGGTTTTTTTCGACTTTATTGGATCATAATTATCCTAGAAAACATTGTTTTAGAACTTTTTTCGCATATTAAAGAAAACACCGTTAGAGGGTTAAACAGAGACCAATCATTTTAGAATTCAAACAACCCTTTTTAATTTTATGAAAATTAATTAAACAATCATTAAAGAAATAAGCTACCAAATTCCAAACAAAGTACATAAATCCAAATTTTTCAGTTTGTGAACGGTTTAAGAGTTTAACCCTTTCGGACTGCAGCTTATGCTACAAGTCAATTTCACGATTTTTTGATCAAAAATATCTTTGCTCAGAAATTAATTGAGGTCCTATAAAAAATATCCTAGGTTTAAATATCCTTAGAATTTCTACTCATCTAGAGGATTCGGATTTTTATCGATTCTAAAATGGTTTTCCCAGAATATTTATATTTTCCTATGAGTACTTAGACTTAGAGTCTCAAAAGAGACAAAAGACTTAAAGGCCAAACGGTAAGAGATATCTACTTCAGGTTTTTTCTTGATGACCAAAATTCCCTAGCGTCATTTTTTTACCCACATCAGCAAAAGTATGCTGAAAACGCTGCTTTTTTCAGCTAATTGTGCTCGCTGGGCTTTAGCATATTTTAAACAGAACTGTCCAAATTAGTTATATTGTTTAAAATTATAATAGGTTAAGTTCATGAATTTAACCTTATATGTTCGGGTAATAATATTCATTTATCAAAAAAAATCCTTGCGCTGCATGAAAATTCTACAAATTACCCGTGGAGACTGTTGTTACGACGGCGGCGGCCGCCAGTTGAGTATCAGCGTCAAGGTATGGGCGGGCTGTGGGTTTAGTGGTATGGGGCGCATTGGGCTCGAGTGTTAAAAATAAATAAAATAAATAAAATTTCTTGAACCTATTCAGGAGAATAAATCAACTATCCAGAATATTCTTAATACATGAAATAAATGATACTAAAATTTCAATAACATTATAATTCAAAAGCACCATATGCTTCACATAAATTAAATGAATATTAAATTTATTTTTTGGAGCTTCTCTGGGGCTTATTTTTCATTTCTAAGTGTTTTCTATTTACGGATTTAAAAAAAATCATAACTTCTGTATTTATTGATGAATTCACAAAAGGACATTTCCGATGGAAAGATCTTGGGAACCTGTTCAAATATTTAGTACTTAGCAAAGTCCCAAGAAGTTTTCTTCAGTTTAAGTTTTCAATTTGGATTTAAAAAGTCATAACTCTCGTATTTATTGGAGGATTTTCAAAAATAAATACTCGTTGAAAAGGTCTTGGAAAACTCCTTAAAATCATTGAGAATCCCTTAAATTGCTCTTTAAAATTCTCTTAAAATTAATAGTTTTTTTGTTCCTGTCCATTTTCTCTAAGCAGATTTATTTGTTTTGACAAGTGCTTTTGCAATTGCAATGTCCAAAGTATCCAAAGTTCTAGTTTAAAAAAAAAGATAAACAATGCAAAAAAAGTAGTACAACAGATTGTTTTAAGCGTACTTCTAAAAGAGGTTAGCAAATGGAAAAGTATTTTTTTTTTAAATCAGTTCCCGTTTGAAAATTTTACAGTAAACCTAAAGCCAATTCAATAATTTTCTTTTAATTTTTGACAGAATATTCTCAATTTATTTATGTATTAAATTAGTCATCGGCAGCATCAAATATCTCTTCAATCCAAGACACTTTTTCTTCAATTAAATACGCCTAGGGGAAAGTACTCTCCCGTCGAACATTCACGCCTTCAAATAATGCGAATTTTCTTTTATTTTTCATAAGATACTTACAAATTTCTATTAAATGTGGAGCTCAGAGGCAAAATTGAACATATCCTATTGCTAAAGCATATGATATGTTCAATTTTGCCTCTGAGCTCCACAAATATTAGTTAGTCAATTAATATCAATTGTTGATAATTATATGATAATCGTGTGCACACTAAGAAAAAAACAAAAAAGGTAAAACAACTCTATGGCAGAGTTGAATTAACTCTACGAATATCGATGTAATTGTTAATCTTTTTCGTTGTAAATTTTAGTGAAGAGAGTTGAAACAAATCTTCGTGCGAGTTGAATTAATTCGTCGGATATCGATGTAATTATTACTCTTTTTCGATGTAAAATTCCATCTCGACTGAAGTATATGCATAAATGTTTTCGTTTTAAGAATATACTTCAGTCAAGAAGATTTTCCTGTGACAAAGTTCATATTGAACATCAACTAGAAATATGCCTAACAGTGTTTCATTAAGACATGTGCGGGCATCATTCGTGATATTTCGCTCGGAGTATAGGGAACTTAAGATCAAGAAAATATTAATAAAGAAAATGATAAAATAAAGAAAACATAATCTATCCATTTTGGGATTTGAAAGTTATTTTAACTCTTAAACCAAGTTATTTTCAGTCTTAAAAATAGTTATTTACACCCTTTTGTCATGTAAATTTTAGGAAAAAAAATGTTAAAACAACTCTTCCGAATATTACACCTAAATAAAAGTTAAATCAACTCTAAAATATAGTTAATCGAAAAAAAAAAAACAACGAAAGAGTCAATTCAACATCGATTCGAGTAAGTTTTACTCGATTATTTTTCTGAGTGTAAGTCTCTTAGGAAAAATAAAAAGAAATTCAGGTTATTCGCAGGTAAGTATGAACGTTCGGAGGAAGAGTACAGGGAGTTCCACCTTGAAAGAATTTTTCGGGACCGAAAAAAAAGCCCACGAATAACCTCCATTTACGCAGTAAAATTGCATATCTGCAGAAGATACCTTTGGGATAAGTTATGAAAACGCCGAGATGTATGTAGGGTAAGTGTGCCAAATTTCGGCATAGTTGCATGCAAGCGCCAAAGTCTCAAGTTTGAAATGTAATATCTTTAATAGAAATTGATTTTTTTCATTCGTTCTACTTAAGGAGTGTTGCTTAGAACCTTGTAGAAAGTTTATGGTCTTTATTTACTTTAGAATCATTCTTAACACTTAGAAGGACCCTAGTGGCAGCCGCTGCCAATTTAGTTTTCAATTTAACTTTTTATAGTGAAGAATATATCATTTCGCCTGGAGGCCTGAATGGATGCGTGCAGAATTTATCTGGCTATTTTTTCGTTATAATCTTTTTTAATAAAAATTAAATATTAATGTAAATATATTGCAAAAACAAAAAACTGCACTCGGAAGGACCAAGTGGCAGTTGCTGCCATTTGCATTTTATATGGGAGTTTGATGTCCTGCAGATGTAATTTTCTTGATTGTTAGTGTATAAAAGCCTTAAAAGAACAAATTGAAAGTGTTTTTGCAAATGATTGAGAAGAATTATGGGGGAAAGTGACATGCCTTTGAATGCGTCAGTTTTTGAATGAATCATTTTTTCTCTTATTTCTCAAAGCTAAAAATCCATTTTGTTAAGCGAAGTTAATAGAAAATAGTTAATAGTATTAACTATTGTTCATAAAGTAGAATTTTTGCTTTGAAAAATAAGAGAAAAATTAAAAATTCAAAGGCTGCCGTGTTAAAAGGCAGACCACATTCCCCTACTCCATGATTCTGATAAAGATGAAAACATCGAATGGTTAAAAATCTTAAGATACAGTACCCAAGGAGATGAAATTTCTGATTCAGACACCAGAAAAGAACTGACTAAAGCTCCGAATGTTAAAATATAAGTAAAAATATCAAAATATTATGTAAAATTCGATAAATGGCAGCAGCTGCCACTTGGTCCTTCCGTGACACTTTTAGTTAGGGTTCTACGAAGTGTTAATACATTTTAAAATGAAGAAAAATGTAGACATAGCTTTGGTGGGCTATTTCGTCCACCTTCATTCTTATAGTTCCTTGACCTTTCGGAATTCTTCCAATGTCTTTTTCACGTCATCTCGTTTGTCGAAGTTACATTTTTTTGTTATTCTTTTGCATTGTATAATCTGTAGAGTATGTAAAAACTAAAAATTCATGGAAATTCGAGGAACGAAAAAGGTGGCCGGAATTGCAAGCTGGCCGGAATTTGGTACACTTACCCTAAGTCATATTCATTGCCAATTTTTCAGCCTATTTTCAGCGCCAATGGTTCATAAAGAGTGCATTTCAAATTTAGCGCGTGAAGAAATTGCATACATTTAGGGGAATTTTAAAAATAATTTTATTTATAAATTAGCTCCCAATAGTAGCCAATTCATATCAAATTCTTTCAGTCCATTTTCTCTTAAGCCGGAACTCCCTGTACTTTCCCCTACATTGAAAAATTTATTTTTTTGACTTAATTAACTAACATAGTTTCACATAGGTTATTGGCTATTAGAAAATATAAAACTTATTTTCCATAATAAATTTGTCATCCCAAAATTTTTTTTATATATTAGGAAGTCATTCATACCTGAAATTGCCCCACTGTTCCCTATTTCAATTTTCTCTTTGCGACTTATTTCAAACTCTATCATTCTATTAGAACGTTCTCTTATGTGGAACAAATATATTGTTGTATAACATGGCCGTTTAAATCGTGAAACGAAAACATTCCTATTCTTGTCTTTGGTCAATAAATCTTTTTGTGAAGAAGGAAAAAAAAACGAATTCACCTCTTAATGGCTTAAATGCCATAAATAACTGAACAAATATTGAGAGAAATAATTAATATGCAAAAAAAAACTCAAATATTCATACAACACACTTATGACCTTTCTGTCACAAACTCTCAAACTTGTTCTATTAAAAAAAAAGCTAATGCAAGACGCTCTAATACCCTTCAAATAATATTAACAATTTCTGAGATTAATATTTTCTCAATATATTGAGGCTTTCAAGAATTATTCTGTTGATGGAGTATTTTTATAAAAAAAATAACCTTGCTGCTCTTACAATTTAAACTTTTGTGTAACTTCTTGACTGAAATGTTGGAGCATGTAGAAGCTCTTTCCCCATAAAACTTTTCACAAAATCCCATTAAAAGTCCCGCGAGAGTAATCTGCAAAATTTAATGATGCTCTGCAAAATGGAGTTTAGAAACTCAAAACTATTTCTGTAAAATTCTATAAATATTACTACGTTGATGTCCCCCCGAAAGTCAGCCCTAAATGCAAATTTTCCACAATTTTATGCAATTAATCTGGGCGAATGATAGCTGCTAGACAAACAACTTTATCTCAATTGTGGGAATTTGTTTTCTTCTTTAAAAAAAAGAACGTCCTTTATCTTATCTCCTTGTTTACTATCACTGATTACTCTGACATCAATTGCCTTCTAATAATAAAAGTTAAATTCTTGATTAGAGAATTGCAGGGATGGTGGGAGGTGATAGGGGTGAAAGACCTCTGAGATGAGAAAGAGAGAGAGAGGGAGAGAAAGAGAGATTTTGCTGGATGTTATAAAAATAATCTTACCTTTACGAGTGCCCCAATAACTCCAAGGCTCGTCAGGCGCAAGTACTCAAAGGGCCTGGTCTTGGAGGTAGTGTGCAAGAAAGGATAGAGGAACAGAGGTATATTGGCTTGCAGGAACACTGATCGTGTCTCAGGATGGGAAGCGACACACTGCAGGAGAGCGAGGGCATTGCATACACGATTGGATTGGTGGGCAGTGAGTGTGGCCGGATGAATAGAAGGGTAGATATTGATGATTTCCTGGAGCAGGGCAGCAGTTGTGCCAAAACTATGCCAAAGCATTGGTGCTAAATCTGGCACACTCTCTCGCTTCTTGCTCAGCTCCAGCAAAGCATTCTCCCTAGTCTCCGGATTGGACAGCTCATTGATCCAGTGAAACACCTGCAAACCAAGTAACATCATCTCATAATCCCCAGGGAACAAGATTCTGTGCAAATTCCGGACACCAATCAAAAACAATGCCCAATTGATCTCCAAACCCGATAGTAACCCCCATAGCCCCCATACCTTTTCGGTTTCAGCTGAATGTGGAGCCGGACTCGGTTGACTGCTCATAGTTTCCCGGACAATCTCACAAATGGACAAATATCAGCACCCAGCTCAAGAGTACTTCGCAAATACATCAACAGAAGATGGGCAGGTGGTTTTTTGGGATCAAAAGTGTCCCGGGGGGATACTTTTCTCTTTTTTTTTCTACAAAATTTCCAACGACCCTTTTTCCGTGCGTTCACCCACGAAAAAAAAAATAAGAGAGACAACTTTTGCGTCGCACACAAAAAAAACCTTCTTCTTTCACAGCACAGAGTGGAAAGGGGAACACACAGAAATTTCCTGGGCAATTTTCACCGTATTGCACTTCAACAGCACGACAAATAATACTTTCGTGACACACTTTGATACCTAAAGATTACTCAGACACTGCTTTTTCACACTTTTCCCAATGATTTTCACCACTTTTCAGCACAATTTCTTCGTGTTGGAGAAAAAAACGCAATATGATTTTACGGTGCAGTAGCCATTTTGCGATGTTTTCCGATATTCGATGTCTTTTTCATGCAGTGTCTACGATATATCGAAGGTACTTGTGGCAAACTTCATTCAGTTTAGATGTGGTAGCAGAAATTCCAGTCTCATCTTTCGAGTTGGCCTGGAAAACAGAAGAAAAATCCCCCTCAGATGTTTAGGTGGTTTTCAGAGCTCGTGAAGATATTGTCAGTGAAGTGAATAGAGTGTTTATTTGTTGATGATTTTCCCAGGAATGTGCTCAAAATAGGTGGTTGAGAAGTGAGATAAAAACATGGCAACATTGCTGACATTTCGTGTGTTTATGTGGAAAGCGCTGAAGGAAAAGCAATTTTCCTGGAAGTTTGTGCTTATTTTTGTTTACCTCCTGCCATGCCTAGTCACAGGGTTACTCCTATTTTCCTCTCACTCCGAGAGATCCATCAGTTCTCACGAGTTCGATGCACTAGATACGGTTAGAGAAACCCACCCATATTTTTTTGCCTACAATGCCCTGAATTTTTTTTTCGTATTTGTCTCTTGGGCAGGAAACCCTGGCAACGTACTTCCCCGGAGGAGTACATGATAGTGTCTGCTTTACGCCCGACACACCTTTCTTCAGTGACTTAATAGAGCGTGTCCGCTTTAAATTGGGAATTCTCTATGAAAGTGAGTTCTCAGACTTATACCAATCTTCCTGAAAAAATACTTAATCTTAATTCTCAATCTCAAGGGGTCCATGGCTTTCCCACTGTGCACCAAATGAACAGATTCGTGGAATCAAATAACCAAGGCAAGATTTATGCCATCATATTCAACAGTCCGGGAAACAGTTCAATGGAATTCAATTATACCATCCGGAATCGAAATATGGGTGTGAATTTCGACACGCAGCAATTCTACTTGAATGACATCAAGAGAATCAACAATCGAGGTATATATTGGCTGGCCATAAAGAAAACTCCCTATTCAAATTGTTTATTTTCATTCCCAATAAGGCTGTTAAAAATATTCTTTGTGTATTGTTTTCTACCAGTGACTGATGAATACATTGAAAGTGGCTTTCTGGCACTTCAGCAGAGTATCGATAGCATTTACATTGAGCTTATCACCGGAAGAACAAACTTTGCGGTATGTTTTCTAAACCATTTTTTTCTTCAATACTCTTTTATTTACATTAAAAACAGCAAATGTTTCGATCTTCATTTGCCCTCTATGCAGCATATACTTCATGCGATCCCAGCGCTATTTGCGGTGATTGCTTAAACTTTCAACGTTCTAAAAAGTTCATTTTTTCTCAAAATTATACCAAAGGGTTAACGAAAGGCTTGTCCATTGCATAATACTCTATAGAATTGATAAATGAAAAGTCCTCAGTATTTTTTCTTATCAAAATCAAGTACATAAGCAATTTTAAGGCTGGCAAGATTAAACTTTCCGAGCTCTTATAGCACCATGAATTTTTTACAGGCTGCTTCACAACGTCTAACATTAACAAAAAACCATTAAACCACGTATTTTATGATTATAATTCAGTTTTTCACAGCATTATCAGTAAAGTATGAAATTTCCTGGAAAAACCATTCGCCCATATGGCAAATTTCCACACACACAGAAATGACGCTTCATTCACTAAATTATTCGCGCGTGTAAAAATGAGAATGAGGGCACCAAAACAGATTCAATATTCTGGGGTTCTCCACTCAGAAATATTTGAATTGTGATAAAGGTCGCACTAATATGTTTATTGCTCCAAATTGTCTCTTGAACATTTAACAATATATTATTCGAAGTAAAAAGTATTCGGTTGGATTCTTATCGAATGGGATACTGCCTGGATTATTTAGCATCCGGTAAAGCTGAGAAAAAGATAATTTCTTAGCCAGAATTTGTATTTTTAGCACCGCTTAAAGAGAATTCGACGAAAAACTAAAAATATCAAGCAAATGATTCAGTGTATAATATTATTTTTTCTAAGAGTAAACATATCAATTTTCACCAAGAAACTTAAGTTATTGGGTGAAATTTCAATAATCTCACAGCTATTGCAATTGACGCAAGATTTTATAATCCATGATTGAGCTCAAACTTTTTGGACAAATTCTTAAAATAGGGTTATATTTTCATTTAAGATGTCTACACGGTCTACACGCTAATAGGAGTAATTTAAAAAATGCTTTTTTTCTTTAACTCTTTCCGGACTGCAGCATATATGCTGCAAGCCAATTTCACCATTTTTTAATCAAAAATATCTATGCTCAGGAATTAATTGAGGTCCTACAAAAAATATCTCACATTTGGACATCCTTATAGTTTGTAATCATCTATAAGAATCGGGTTTTTATCAGTTCTGAATAATTAAAAAAAACATTGTTTTTCATAGAATATTCATATTATATGAATATTCTATGAATATTTTATAATAGAATATTCATATTCTATTTTTCTTTGGGTACTCAGAGTCCCAAAAGAGAGGAAAGAGTCAAAAAGAAAATTTTCTTTCTCATTCCAGGCAGAAAAAATATTTTTTTTTTAAAAGGCAATTTTTGACGAAAATTGCTTCTAGTTTGTAGACGCCATATGATCCAAGTTCTTATTTTGTAAACAAAATTCTAGGGCATACAATGAATGAATTACTCGCTCTATGATGCCAACGTTCCGAGTTCGAATCCGTTTTAAGTGACCAGGAAGTTTTCTTTAATTAAAAGTTTTCGAATTAAATTGATTTTGAGTATATTATTCCCAAATAGTAATATAGAATTTTTTTTGAAATGTCTAGTTCGTTTGAAGAATGTTGGCAAAATCCAAGATTTTTTTTTCGTAGAAAAAAAATGAAATTCAGAGATAGGGAAAAAATTTGCAGAGCATTGTTTTGTAAAAATTATTGACTGGTCTGCAAGTTTTTAACCAAAAGATTTTTAATTATTAGACAATACAAAAGGTGATAGTAAGTTTCTAAAAATAAAAAAAAAACAGTTAATATTTTTAAAAATCGGAAAATTAAGAAGTTATTCAATGTCTATTGACAACTCAATTTGATTATAAAATAATATCTTATGAATTTAAATTATTTATTACTTAAATAACTTATTTCGAAGCGGAGACTGAAGTTCAAACATTATTTACAAGTTCAGGTTTAAGATTAATCATATCATAAATCTCTTTAAGAAGTCTTCACAAAATATAATTTTTTTTATGTTAAAAATCAATTAAGATAGATTTGGAGCAGTTTTAGTCATGTATGAATTTCTAAAATATAAAAATTTGGGATAATAAATTCATAAAGGGCAATTTTATTATATATTTTCAAATAGTCAAATTTTCAAAGAAATACTAACTGGACTTTTGGTTCAAAGAAAAACACTTCAGCATGCTTGAAACTACCCCACCTCATCCTTTCTTACTGATTCATAACACTAAGAAATAATTTTTTAAGTATTTTTTAAGTAATAATAATTTTTTAAGTGTTATTTTTTAAGGTTTGGGTTTTTCAATTTTCGAATGAGCCAGATTTTTCTTTGGTTTTACGCCTCTCTGAATTTTGCTGAACGAATTTACATTTTCACAAGGAAGAAGTTGAAGGTTTTTTGGGGCTCACAATAATCTGTAGTCTAAAACTAGTAAAATTTGCAAATCAAAGGCCTGTAACTTAAAATTTACCAGAAAAGAAAAAAAAAAGATTTTTCTAGCAACTATATAATTTTCTAAACATTTTTGAGATTTCTAGGATTTATTCTTTCCTAAATTTTGGAGAGGTAGTGATTTTTACTATAACTAAAATACTCTATTCTGGAACTTCCTCAATATATCGGGATGTTAGGCGCAAAGCAGGTCTACTTCTACATTAATTTAAATAAAATACAATTGATCTGTTTTGGGACTAAAAGATTTTTATTTAATCTGAGGTCGATATTTACATTGAAGTGAATATCTATTACAGACTCTCTCTAAATTGGGCATTTGGGGCAAAATGTTATCAGGATTTGGGCATTAAAGCCTTTGTAAATTCCACAAAAAGCGCTCAACGATTATAAAGAATCACGATAAAATAGGAAGAACTACAGCGAATTTGAGCAAATTAGCTTCATAATTGAACGTGAAAATTGTCAACAAAAATTTTCGCCCGATTGAAAAAGAGCCGATTAAGCAAGAGTCTACTGTACTCCGTCAAATATCCATCCAAACTTGATATTTGAAAGATGTGTATTTAGGGATCGAAATTTAGAAGTTCATACAGAATGTGTCGCGTTAGTTCTACATTTTCTAGTATCCTTCTAGTTCACTAGAACAACGCTAGAGGTGCGTTAGTCGGTATATCAATTTTGATTTTAAGCAAAATGATTTTGATTATATGCCTGCGGCACACCTTTTAGATCGATAAAATTTCATGAAATCGAAATTCGCATACCTTTTTTCCTCAAAAGATTTGCCTAAGTCTATCCCACACTTTCGTACTCAAAATTAGCCTGAACTAAATTTAATTGAGTGTGATGTTGAAAAGAGGAAGAAGAGTGCAAAAGAGTAGGATAAACATATGCTAAACTTTTTAGAAAGAAAAGGATGTAAATTTTGTTTTTATGAATTTTTCCTGATCTAAAAGGTGTGCCATTAAGAAAATTATTTAGACAAGTTTTACTTTTTACCGAAGTTTTTGCAATAACTGTTCCCAAGTTTTATTTAAATACCTGTTAATCTATCTTTGTTTTAGTTTTAAATCAATTTTCTCTTGGGGTATTTTTGTGGATTAACTATTATAAAATCTAACCTTTTATAAGTAAATTTAGTCTTGTCTTTAACTTTTACTGCTCGAACTCCACCCACAGAGAGCAGTATATTATAATCCCTTGATTTTTTCCCCTCCCATAATTTCCGTTTTCCACCTCCCGGAGACCAATTCTTTCAACATGGTCTGTCCGGCCGTTACCACCCACACCTAGAGTCCAAACGGTTAGAGATAGAAATTTGGAATCCTCAGGAGACCCCTCTCCATAAGCTAGGATCATTTAAGGATTGTTCGAAAACGTGTTATGCGTCATTTTTTTGGCTAGGCGGGCATTTCGTTTTTATACAAAAATGGCGTTGAATCATTCCTAATAACTATTTTTCAAGATCAAAGATTAAAAAGACCCTAGAGAGCGCATTTATCAACCGAATACGGTCATGTTTGGGCTCCTTGGAAAGGTCTTGGAATTTCTGACAAGACCGAATCGGTTTCAATTGGTTGTGAAACGGTAATAAACCGATTTATAACCGATATGTAATTTTTATTAGAAAATCAATTGTATTACCTCTAAGCTATTTTTGAGGGATCTTTTGAGTGATTCAATCTGTTCAATGAATCGGTTGAGAACCGGTAAATGGTAAATGATGCGAAAATGCTTTTGAGGCATAGCATCTAGTCACAAATTCGAGCACTTCGCGAAGTCTGGAACGCTTTGCCACCCCTTTTATTACAGTTTATTGCCAAAATTCCTCCGCAAAATTTTGTTTGTGCTTCAAAGTAGCAACGCCTTAAATATGATTATCTCTCTTTACCAAAATTGCTAAAATCCAGCTAAATCAATAATCCGGTGCTCTTGCCTCTTGATTTTTTTTTAGAGTGAAATTGAACACTTCCCAGCACTCTCGAGAACGCAAATTAGCAACATTGACGTCGTGGTATTTGGAACATTTTTCGCTCTTCTTCTCTTCATGACGTCGACCTATATAATTCTAATACCGCTTGTGGAGGAGAAAGAATGTGGCGTAAATGTATGTCGCACGATGTTGTCCCCTATTGAAGGGAACAAATAATGATTGAATTTTAATTGATTTCTCTGCAGGCACTCTTGAGGATTGTTACCAAATACTTTTACTTCAATGATGTCACAAGATTCATTGTGAATTTCATTCTGTGCATTGTCTTTCTGAGTATTGCCTTTGTCATGACAGTTTGGTGCAACTTATGGGAAACTATTCAACTTCAGTATCCACTCTTTCTCATGATCCTCTTTCTGATTGCAATTATGAGCTACAGCTGTTTTATCAGTTTATTTTTTCAGACAGGTGGGAGATTTTTCGAAGAATAATATGAAAATAATAAGAACTATAACGATTTTTTTTTTGGTAATTTTTAGTGGAATATGCAAAAATCGGAGGGATTCTCTTCTATCTCGTGCCCTTCTGTGTCATTTTCTTCTACTCAGACAATGTCTTTATCAATAAATTGGAGTACATCTTCTGTGGGAGTCTCTTCCTGAATGGCATGACGATTTTCGGGAACTACGTCTCAACTGGACATGTTTTTGATGTCAAAAGTCTGACCAAGAGTGCATATCTTGGAGCAGAAAATGATCATTTCTCAATGGGAAGCATCTACGGACTACTCTTGCTTAATTCTTTTGTCTACCTGGGACTCTACTTTGCCCTGGAGAACTTCCAAATTTGCGAATACATCAAGTGTTTCTTCTGCGGAGTGGTAAGTTCAATTAATTTGATGAATCGATTCCATGGCCTGTTTTCCCCAGACAACAGACTTTTACTATAGACTGACGATTAGATAAGAATTGTCACGCATTTACGATATCAATACGCTTTAAATTTTATTAAGACGTGTATTGAGATAAGATCACAATGTTTTGTCTAAATCCGATAGGTATTAGGCGCCTTGTATTTGTCGAAAGTTTTCAAGAGAAAAGATTATAAATTTTCCCAAGAATTATTTTTGAATCCATTTTTAGAAATTAAACTAATTGATCTACTGAAAACTGCTAAATAAAAATAAATAATTTCAGAAATTCTTATGTTAAAATTAGCATTTTTCTAAGATAGAAATTATTTGTTACAAATTTACCTAGCTTTACAAAATGCTCAAAATTGTGACTCAAATCGTGTGACACGAGTTTCAGACTCAAAGTTTAGCTTAGTTTAGGAAGTTCTAAAAACTTCGAGTGAATTTTCAAAGAGTAGGGAAAAGGCTCATAATTTTGTCCAGTTTCTTATTTTGGACACTTTGAGGGTAAAATTGGACATTAAAAATAAATTGATTAAAATCATGGATTTTTATTCCAATATTTGATGAATAATGAATTATATCTAAATATTTCTTCTTTTTGGAAGATTTTAAAACTAAATACGTTAAATTTTGAATATGATTTGAGTTAAAATTGCTTTGTTGAAAATTCAGTGTGAGCAATTGCTTACGAGAAATATGAAAGAACTTTGTATTTACTTCAGTCTTATTTAGCTGTGGTGATGTACTAACAATGTTTCTTCGGTTTTTTTGAGTGATATTATTGAATATTGTGTTGATTCACGTTAGTAGTGATTTGTACATTTGACCTGAAGTGAGATTTGCCTTGTGAATTAGAATTTTCGTGTGAAAAATGGGAAATTTTCTAAAACATTCACCAATGAGGTGATACTCTTTATTTTGGACAGATGTTTTTCTCTCGAAATTTCGTGAAGTTTTAGCTTTTGTGATAGGTTGGACAAATGCCTGGAGAAACAAAGGAGCATCATCTCTACGAAAGAGATGTAGTGAATAAAGGCTTGAAAGGCTCCCGGCAAGGTCAAGGAATGCGCTATTCCGCACGTACTTGGAGTACTGAAGTTAACTCACTTTAATGAATGATATGGAAAGTTTCCGGGCTTCTTGTGACATTCTACGGTTCCCTTACATGAACAGGAAGAGGACTTGGTAAGATTGGTTCATGAAATGAAGAACAATGGGCATCCTGTTGAGGCGGATTAGCTGTCCAAATTTACAGCCAAGTTGTCCAAATTAATAACCAAGTTGTCCAAAATAAGAGTCAAATTCACCTCTACATATCAATTCATTTTTAAACATATTAAAACTAATTTTAGTAAAAAGAAAAGACGACAAATAGCTAGCCACGTTTCTAAACAACCCTTAACAAAAAAAATTAATTAGTATTGAAAATATCACACTTCAAACTTGGAACATCGATGCTTATAAGCAGACTGTCCAAAATTATGAGCCTTTACCCTATAGGGCACAGGATATTAAAAATTTCGTATTTTATTATATCTTTATCATTTCTTAACCGAAAAATTACCTAAAATTGCGTAGCATTAATACCAAACAATACCGGACAAAAGTTAATTACTGATTCGTAATGGCTTCCAGCGAAAAGCAAATTTGCCTAAATCGCTTGTGAAATTTTTAACTCTTAGAACTGCTTAAAATTTGATTTTGGTAAAAGGATTTTTGATTTTCAAGTATTATCGTATCGATGGCTCAGAGCAAGACTCGAACAACTCGGAATTTCACATTTAATTGCAAGTTAATTGCCTCTAGTTTTTAAATCTTAAAAAAATCTACATTCAGATTCAGCATGAAAAATTTTAATTTCAAAATCGTTCTCCTATTAAGTTGACCATACATTGAGAGAAATCCGAAAAAATTAAAATAACAATAAAGTTAAAATAACATTCCGGAAATGTTAATTTTACCCTGCATTATTGATCCGAAATCGGTGTAAATATTACCGTTTTAAGTGTATTATGGGTTAAAGTTACCCTTTTTCATGTTAATTTTACACTTAAAAATGTGTAAAATTAACATTAAAAAATGTTGGTATATTTTTACACCTAAAAAGTGTTAAAGTAACGAGGAAAAAAACTTAATCGCACCTTCTTTTTTCTCAGTGGAGCAAGACTCGAACAACTCAGAATTTCACATTTCTTCTTTTTTGTTTGTTTTTTGAGTAGTCGTTGTGTTTTCCTTGTAAATATTACACCTGAAAGTTAATTGTCTCAAGTTATAGGGTTTTTAAATCTTAAAAAAATATATATATATATTCAGATTCAGCATGTAAAACTTTAATTTGAAAATCGCTCTCCTATTAAGTTGACCATATGAAAATTGTTCGAGTCTTGCATTAAGTCATCGATATAAGGATGAATAGTCAACGTAAACAATTTTCGAAACACTTCTGAAAAAAAAAGACATGTCCATAAGAGTCAACTTTATTGAGGGGTCTTTCGAAAACAATTAGAAGCTATCTCTAACCGTTTGATCAATAGATTTGATAATGGTCTGACAGAAGGCCAGACTATTATCAGGCCTATAGCCTTCCAGGTTACGATGAAAAGTTGAAATTCCAATGTATCAAAAAAAATCGACGGATTATAAATAATGCACATTCTCTGGAGTTTGAGCACTGAAATATCTTTCTGTTATCACTTTGAAGAATTTTTATTGAGGGTTTCTGGGTAGAGTATGAATTACGATTGAAATAATATTGACAAAGTGATTACAAATAGTAAAAATACTTGAGATTATTTTGCAAAAAGGTATCAGAAATAAACATTTATCAATCAACAATTCGTGGAAAGCTTATTGAAAGTTATAGGTGTGTCAATGCTATTATTGATCAAATTGATTTTTTTCTGATCTAATTTACGGTTTCACAAACCTATTTTTTACTTAGCAAATTTTAATTTTTATTTCTTTGGCATAGATTTTAGATCGGGAAAATTTCATGATATCAAAATTCACATCCTCTTCTGTCTCAAAGATTTGTATAATGTTTATCTCATTTTTTCGCACTTAAAATTGATTTGAGTTGTTGTGAAGTTGAATTTGTTGTGAAGTTCAAAAGAGGTCAAGCTTCTGCAGTAATAAGGGATCGTGGCAGATGCATGGTAGGGAAGGCCGAGCTTAGTCGTACGATTAAATTCTAAAGGTTTTCAAAGCTGTGTTCATTCCTATTCTCGCCTATGATCATGAGATTTGGATAATGATCGAAAAAGTTATTAAGGTACCTACGGGCGATTAAGGGAATAACTCTTCGAGATCGAGAGAGGAACGTAGCGATTTATGAGGAGCTAAGAATCCAGGAGTTGCTTCTTCAAGTTGAGAGATTACAACTTCGATGCTATGGGCATGTTAAGTGCATGAATAGAGGCAAATTCCTCAGAAAAGCTATGCAATCCATTGTGAGGAGACCTTCAACCTCGGGGCAGATAGGACAAAGTGGCTGAATCAAATTCAAGATCTTGTTTTCGAGCGCCGTGAGATCGAATGTGAACATATTCCTGAAGTGGTGGGCTCTATTGGCTTCGCGACTCCAATAGGGATAAGCGGTTGAAAATGATGATGAGTTCAAAAAAAGAAGAAGACACAATTTGATGTGAATTTTGTATTTCGTGAAATTTTCTTGACCTAAAAGGTGGGCCGAAGACATAACCAAACAAATCGACTTTTTTACAAAACTTAGTTATACAGTTTCACTGGCCATTTCGACACTTGCTAAGCTAAGCAAACCTATTTTTTTATCAACCTATAATTTGATTTTTTTTATTTACCAATTACCAACTTTGTTTATTTTACTACTCGAATTCAAAGAGAGAGCAGTTATATAATTCACTTTTTTGAACTTGTGACACGGCTAGAGGCCAAACGGTAAGAGATATCGACTTTCGGTTTTGAACGTCCCCTCCTCCCACAAGTCAACATTATCTAGGACAGTTCTTTTTTCTTTTTCCCCTCACCCCTCCAAAACCAAGTGTTTTTGTTTATTTCGAAAGCCGTTCCTAGATTTTTTTCATTTTCGAATATGTTTTGGAGGTAGTCAATGTGATTCGTCTTTAGACACATGTTCCGAAAAACAATTCGATATCGAATTTTCGAAGATGAAAAATTAAACCACTTTCGCGCGTCTATTTTTCAACCGATTTGCTTGAATTTGGATTTTTTTTAAAGATCTTCAAATTTCCAACCCGTCTGTAACGGTATAGTGAATCGTTAATATACCCGTAAATGATTTACCTTTCTCGGATTTATTTTTTATTTGTTTGTATGCTTGTTACTCGTACTAAAATATTCTAAAACCTACTTTTAGTAAGCAATTTCTTATTTCAAAATGCTTTTTTTATTTATCATTTAATTTAATCGGTAGTATAGCGGTATGTATACCCAAAAACATGCGAAAAGATAATACATGGATAGCTCCTTCCTGGATAGCACTCCGCAAAGCTGGGACGCTTTGCCATTTCTTTTTACTGAAGGGAAGAAAGATTTAACGCTTAACGATTTAACATAAAATTGAAGTCTTATTCGATAATTTGTTTCCCAGATTCCTTCCCGTTCCTTAAGGGTCCAAATAGACTCTGACTACTTTTTGAGAATATTTGGTCTGTAAATTTTGGCAGTAAAGGATTAGGTAAAGGAAATTTATGGAAAGAATCCCTAAAATTTATTATCTTAAGCTCTCACTGTGCTGAACGGGCCTACGTCTCAAGCTGAGAGATGGCTTACTGAATTTATAATCAAAACAATGATTAGACTACTTTATCGTCAATTCCTCAGAAAGCCATCACTCGGCTTATACCGTAATGCCCTAGAAATACTTAGGACTTAAGGCAAGAGACGGCTTAATGCAGTTATAATCAAAATAATGATTTGACTAAATTCGCACCAGTTTCCCATTAACTAAGTCGTTTCTCGGCTTAAACCGAGAGAAGGATCAGTCAGAAACTGATGGAAATATAATCTAAACATCATTTTGATTATAATTACGATAAGCCTTCTTTCAGCTTAAGTCGTAAGTGTGTCTAGGGCATAATTATCTCTAAGGCATGTGACAGTTTGGGTAAATATTTACTCCTAAATAATATTTGAATATCCGAAATGGAGAACTGACCCTACTCCTAAATTTTAAAGACTAAATATTCTCAAGAATCAGTCTGAGTATATAATTCCCTCCTAATACATGCATTAGACCTGAGACTTAGCCAAATGGCGTAGCTGCTCTAATTTTTCAACAATCAAAATTTTTAAGAAAAATTTAACAGGATTAGATTATTATGGACAAATGACCTATTAGGTTCTCAAAAAGCAATAAAAGTAGTTGATATTCAGGATTTTGGGACCGTCGGGAACTGAGCTAAACATCTAGCCTGAAGACCGCTTAATACGGGCTTCAGATCATAGGCTTAGCCATCTGGCTTAATTCCTCTAATTCCTTACCAGGCATGATTTATTAGGGAATTGTTATTTAGGATTGGATATTAAAGGCAAATGATCCGTTAGATTTTGAAAAAAAATCAATAAAATTGCTTGTTATTTAGATTTGTGAGACCTTCATGAACTGGGCTAAACTTCCAGTCTGAAGCCGGCATAAAATTTAATGCTGATCTTTTAAATAAACTTCCATTAAATTCTATTTTAAAATATTTTAAATTAAAATGGAAATTTGTGATTTTGAGATAGAATACTATGAAATGGATAGCATTCTATATTGAGTTCTTTCGGCTAAAAATTCTAATTCATGCGATAAATTGAATGGGAAGTTTTTCTTCTCATTTTTAATAGCTTTACATGGTCAAGTGATTAATATAATTATTATGAGTGTTCTGAAAATACTGCTATCAATTTCAACATTTTGCAAAAACCATAACTTTTGAGTCACTTATTGTTTTGCAGAAAAATCATACTGAATTTTACTGCAATGCGATAAAATCTAAAAGAGCTATTATCAATTTTATCAGCAAGCACCTAAAGTAATTCTCAGAATCGTAAAACACGTGACAGTTTCTCTTTAATGGGACTTGAGAGAATATAAAAGCCCCTTTTGTTTTTCAGTTCGATGTGATTAAGGCAAGAGAGATGATTAGACAAAGAGTACACAAGGCTAATTTTGATAATAGGGTACAAATTACACGAAAAATTTTTGGGGATATCATAGGTCACGAATATATCAACATAATTATCTTTGTTATAGATTTCTACATGTGGCAAAAAATAATCTTTTGCAGAAAAATTGCTGGGTGACACCAAAAGTGAAAAATGGGCCTGTACAGCAAATTGGCCTGCAAAATTTGCAGGAGAGTGAAAATGCTGTTGAGATAAGCAATTTGAGTAAGGTATTCTATTCATTTAGGGGAAAGCACAAAGTGGCTGTGAATAGGGTATCATTGGAGATTCCTAAGAGGCAAATAACAGCTCTCTTGGGGCACAATGGTGCCGGAAAGACCACAACAATGTGCATGATTATTGGGACGCTGAGTCGAACGGATGGTACAATTAGTGTTGAGGGTCAGACAGAGGCGAGAAAGTATCAGAAAATGATTGGATACTGTCCACAGAAGAATGTTTTTATCAAATATTTTACATGTTTGGAGCATGTGATATTTTTTGGACGTTTAAGGGGTTTGGATGAAGAAGAAGCACGCCAGGAGAGTGAAAAGATTCTCAATGAGGTGAAACTTTTGCCAAAGGGTAGTTGTCATCCTAAGAAACTTTCGGGTGGAATGAAGAGAAGATTGTGCCTAGCAATGGGAGTTATTGGGAATACAAAAATTGTGATATTGGATGAACCGACATCGGGATTGGATCCGGAGAGTCGTAGGGAATTGTGGGATGTATTGTTGGCACTGAGGAAGGAACGAGCTGTTCTTATAACTACCCACTATATGGAAGAGGCAGATATTCTTGGGGATAAAATTGCAATTATGGAGAATGGGCATATTGTGTGTCATGGAACGAGTTTGGAACTCAAGAGAAAATATACTTCGGGGTATATTTTGAAAGTTATGGCAGCCAGTAAGGAATTTTCGCCCAATGTTACGGAGGATTTTGTGAGAAAACGTATTCCCAATGCTAGAATTAAGTCACACATTGAGCCAACATTGATAATTTCTTTGCCGTACAAAAATGAAAATAGTTACTCGAAGATTCTGAGTGAGTTGGAGAATGGAAAGGGGGCATTAGCTATAGATTCAGTTAGTATTACCAATGCTACACTTGAGGAGGTTTTCTTGAGTTGTGCAGATAGGGAGAGAAAGGATGTTGTTGTGAATGTTGGTCAGAGTGCACAGGGATGCGATGAAGTTGATTCAATTGATGGATATCATCCAGTTGGTGAGTCAGATGCCATTTTGACCCATAGAAGATCCTGTGGGACAAAATGTCAGCAAATCTGTGCGATTATTGATAAGAAATTCAACTATCTCTGGAGAGATATTATCTATTCGGGAATTATGTTTGTCATTCCCTTTATTGCTCTGATCCTTTCATTCATTCTCATCCGAATGTCTGTGACTAAAATGGAACAGACAGAACTTATAATGAATTTTTCTGGCTATCGAACACCCCAAATCCATCTTACAGTCCCAAATGCTACCAACACAGAGTTGGAGAGAAGGCTTTTGGAGACTTTTGAGAGAGTGGCCAGGGAGCAAAATGTCCAATTGACAAGGCATACAAATCGAAAAATTGAAGAGATACTAATGTATCAGGAATTGCAGGATCGTATCAATTTCTATGAGAATATTGTGGCAGGATTTGAAGTATCTCTGCTCAATGGTCAAGAACCACGAGTGAAGATTATGTACTCGGGTAATGCTCTTCATAGTTCGGTAATGGCTCAGAATCTTGTGTCCAATGTTATGCTACAAACAGTTCGGGGTCATAGGGCATCAATTGAGACACGAAGTGTTCCACTTTTGCGCAAAGATATCAAGATAAATCGTTATCACATGAATTTCTATGAAGCTCTAATGCCCCTTGGATTCTTCATCTACATTCTCTACTTTGTCGGTGCACCATTTACAGAAGAAGCTACAGAATTCAAAACTCTTCACTGTACCAATGCCTGCATCTACTGGATGACAACTTTTCTCTTTGATCTGACTGTTCATGTTTGTATTTGTACTGGGATTTTCATTGTGGCCAGTCAATGGATTGATCGGGCGGGAATTCTTTCAGCTGAAGTTCATTTGAAGTTAACCCTAATCTACATCTTCTACGGCATGGCTATGCTACCATTCATCTACATCCTGACCAAATATTTCCGAAGTATGGAAAATCTGTATACTTTTGTCTCATACCTCGCTCTATTTGCTGTCATTTTGAGCCAATTACTATCCACGTCTGACGATAAGATCCGGGAATATGTTTACTGGAGTCAAGCATTTCATATCTTTCCGGATTTTGCCATGAGGCATACAATAGCTCTGGTTATTGTGGGATTTTTCTCAAATGCCAAACCACAGGAGCAAACTGTGCAAATTGATCAGATGAATCCCTTTCCTGTGTCCAGTGATTCTGGACCCTATGACATCACATTCTATTTTGTTGCCATGACTATGCTCATGCTAATCTACCTCTTCTATTTGATCAATTTCTGCGAAAATATCTACTTTGGCCGAAGTTTTGTCAATTTCTGGATGAAAATGAAGAAGCGCAAGGGACAGCAAAAGAAGATTTCCAAGAGATCAGTAGATGCTGTTGATTCGCCAGTTCGTGTAAATGCCGAGGATGAAGTAGATGCCGATGTGAGGAATGAAGAGACAGAAACAGAAAAATGCGAACAAGAGCAGAAATTTAATGATTTTGCAATGGTAGTGAGGAATCTCGAGAAAGAATTTCCCAATGGAACAATGGCAGTTAAGAGGCTGAATTTTAGGGTGCACAAGGGTGAATGTTTTGGTTTGTTGGGAATGAATGGAGCCGGCAAGACTACAACATTCAAAATGATGACACTCAATGAAAGTATCACAAGAGGAAGTATACATCTCAGTCACATGAATAGTGTCACTAATGCCAATAACTACAAACTTTCCTATGGTTATTGTCCACAAATCGATGCCCTACATACAGCCCTAACAGCTACAGAGACCCTAAAGTATTTTGGTCGAATGAGGGGAATTCCATCGGGTCCAGAACTCGATAAGGAAGTTGATGTATGGCTCAAGAGAGTTGATCTTGATGATTATCGCAATGTTCAGGTCAAATACTATTCCGGAGGGACAAAACGCAAATTAAATACAGCCATTGCCATGATTGGATCTCCCGATGTCATCTTTCTGGATGAACCAACAACGGGAGTTGATCCAATTTCACGACGACGTATCTGGGAGTGTATCAATGAGCTGAAGAAACGCAAGAAAACCATCATTCTAACGTCCCACAGTATGGATGAATGTGAACAATTGTGCAACAGAATAGCCATTATGAATGATGGACATTTACAATGTATTGGACCAACACAGAAGCTCAAGGATAAATTTGGCCATGGATTTACGCTGGTGCTAAAAATGGTCAAAGGCTGTGATGCAGTGAGTGATCTCAAGGAGGATATAACTGAGAAATTTCCCGATAGTATTTTGAGGGAAGATCATGCAGACATACTCAAGTATCATGTCACTGAGGGCAATGTCTGCTGGTCCAGAGTTTTTCAGAGGCTCGAAGAGCTACGGGAACAATTTCCCAGCACAATCAGTGACTATTCAGTGTCCGAAGTGTCTCTTGAGGACATTTTTCTACACTTTGCGCATCGCAAAGCTTAATTTACCCCCTTCTTTTTTACACTTTATAATCACTCTCGAATCCTTGAGAATCTCACTGTATTCACAGCGTACCTGACCAGATGATCTGTTTTTTTTTTATTTACTGTAACCTATTAATTTTGTTTTATTAAATCTACACTTATTTACCCTTAATAACTATAAAGAAAAAAATATGGCATACACAATTTTTACGGTTTACTGTGAATAATCTTTGCAGACATGCAACATAGAACTTTTTGAAAAAGCTTGGTAAAATAATAATTTTAGGCCACGCCCCTTCAAAGTACTCGCAACATTTTTTTTTTGTATCTTTATTGTATGATGAAAAAGAGAGACATGAAACGACACACGGAAAAAATTCAAGCCCTAATTTCGTAGAGAACAACGGATAATACGGATAAGACTTAGAGGAGAGGTAAGGAGTAAACATTAAGGTAAATGTCCTAATTCAAAACCATTTCTATACGCTTTAACTTTGACAGAAGATTCAACACATTAAGTTCATATTTTTTCTGAAGAGAATTACATAAATTTGCTCCTTGACTCTTCTTGAATGTTACTGTTTAGTGAAAATTCTTTAGATATAATTTAAAAACTTCTTAAATACAAAAAAAAAGTGTAAAATGCTTCTATTGGAAACATATTAATCCAAATGGAGACAAGGGAAAGTTTCTAATTGGAGACAAACAGTGTAAGTGAAACCGCAACGAAAGGCTTCCAAAACCTTGTTGAGTTGCTCTTGAGTGGAGGATTTGTTCTTATTCCTTGTCTTTTCTCCTTTCTCATAAGAAAATATCTCCAAAAAATCATATTTCCGGAGTTTCCTATTGAAGCATTTGCAGACACTTCAGAAAAACCCTTTTTGTTCACGAAATAGGTAATTATTTCATTTGAAAACTTCACATACTGTTAACAATAAAGATTAGCACTTCATTTAACTTAAATTAGCCAGAAATATGACATAAATGTTAAACAAAACGAATAAACAACATTCACCTTATTGTGTTTTTCATTGGAAAACACGATCGATCGATGAAAAAATCAATGGTAAAAAGGTACACTTTTAATTTTTCTGAGAAATTAACAAATTAAAATTTGTGAATATGAATGGATTTTCGCTTTATTTAGAGCAAAATTAACTAAATAATGAAACTGTGAATAGAAAATATATAAATATAATAATTTACTACTGCGTTTATCATGAAAACAGTGACGTTTCCATTTGGAATAGCGAAAAATTTCCATTTGGAGCAGGTTATGAATTAGCTTAATTTACCCTACCTGAAAAATGAGAACTAGCGCAATTTTCTTGATAGGGGGTATCTCTGGTGTTCATCAGTAAAAAAAACTTGTCATGCTAAGGAGAAACACTTTTTTGCTCTTGCCCAGAGCTTTCTTGATCTTCTGATAGTCGACCACTAAAGGTTCATATCGGGACCGAATGCTCTGGACAAGACCAAAAAAGTCTTTTCCTCTCAGGGTGACAACTTTTTCGCTGGCGAATACCAAAGATACCCCTATCAAGAAAAAAGTAGGCGTGGCTTTTTTACTTAACGCTTTTAATCCATATTTCCATTCCTCAATGGAAAAATTTAATGCAATTAGTTTTCTCAATGAAAGAAGAGGCGTGGCCTGTTTAATTTTGATGAATTTCTTTTGGGTCTGGTCACAATTAATTTCTGGGAATCTATGCTACATCGTGCAGCAAGATACTGCAGTTTCTTTGCATCAAAACATGCTGAAAGGCCATTCATCGCTAGTTCTCTGGAATTTGCCCCCATTGAGCGTTTGAGAACCACGAATTTAGCATCGTTCGCTTCACTATAGTGAAGATTAACTAAAGAAGCCGATTCGGATGGCACTCGGAATAATTCGTACTACGTTCACCACTTCATCTAGTGATGAAAAGGATTATAATGTCATCCAGGTTTAGGAGTAAAAATCACCCTCAGCTGAAGAGTGACTGATATCATTAACCCTTTGAGGACGATTGAGACACCGGTGTCCCAAAAACAAAAACAATTTTTTCTGACTATTTAGAGGACATGATAACATTCTATAGTCAAAAAAATGTTTTTCTTTTTGGAACATCGGTGTACCACTCGTCCTTAAAGGGTTAAGAACTGACATAAAAACAATTTTTTTCTATGGGCATCTAAAGTTACGTTTTGCTCTAAAAAGTCAGAAAAATGATTTTTTCGGACCTTCGATTCTGGACCCTCTTGTTCTTAAAGGGTTACCATAAAAGAGTATTTCGTTATCGGTGATTTTGTCCCCTCGAACTGTAGCTAAAAGTCTCCTATTACAATTATTATTAATGTAATTCATAGAAGAACTGTCATAACTTATTGTGGGCGTGGCCTAAAATCATTTCTGGGAGGAACTTAAAAAATTTCACTTTCTGTAAAAACACGGATTAAAAAAGGCTGTAAACCGTATAATTATGTGTACTGCTATTATTCCGTCCAATATTTCTTTGAAATTTTATGATTTTTCTTTTATCTACATTTCTCCAGCATTTTATCACCTTTTATATTTTCTGTTCCAAAAACTATAACTTTTCAAAGATTTTTTTTAAATATAATTTAAGATAACTAAGATTATTTAATAAGTTTTATTCAGGCCTTGTGCTTAAGAAATGGGATGAGAATTTTAATTTTGAGAGAAAGGTGAAAGAATGCAAGCATAAAGTTAAAAAAAAATAAATGAGAGCGCTATATATTTAAAAAAGACACACACAACAGAAAAAAAACAAAATAAAGAAATGGGACTATATTAAAAATTATTATTTTTTTTTACTTTTCTGGCAAAAATAAAAAAGTACTAATATGATTTTCAAAATTAAATTTTGTTTGGAAAATGAAATTTTATTGTTTTGTTTTGTTAATGAGTTTTTTTTTTAATTATTTAAATCAATCCAAAGTTTTTTTTAAAGAAAAAAATCTATAAAAGGAATGTAAAAACCACTTATAAAAAATGAATATACATAAATATTTTTGAAATGAAATAAAATGTACGTGAATTTTAAGCACCAAGATTCAGGATGATCCTTCAGAACACCTAATCCGTAAAATTTGACGATAGAGAATCATCTCAAATTATCACACATCGACAATTATTTTCTTCTAAGCCATTGCATAAAAAAATTTTGTCTTGAAAAAATATTAATTAGAAAGGCTAAAGAAGTGCTAAAAGGGTACTAAAATTTTGACATAAGATGGTACTAAAGCTACGATGAAATATAATTATAAATTTTTCTATAATTATGACAAATATTTTAAGAAAACTTGGCAAACAAAAGCATTCAAGACTTTTGCTTTTTAGTAAGATCAAGATTTACACTGTTAATTTACAAGCATCTTGAAATTTGTTCTAAATCTCAGGTCTATTTTTCGAAAATAGCGTCTGACATTGAAAGAAATCTAAAATCAAATGCCAAATGCACAATTTATTTACCTAACTAATATTTAACAATGTTATAGCCCAAGAAGACGAGATGATAATGTACTTAGCACTTTTAAAGTTTGAAGGCTAGAAATGACGTTTTCTTATAAGTTCGTTTAATTATTTAGTACAGGCATGTACTAAACATTGTTTGGTTCTGTTCCTAAAAATTTTGACATTTTTAATATTTTTAAAATGGACTTTCAAATATCAATATTTCCCGCATTTTTCAAAGAAAGCCAATAAAGAAATTGGATTTTTTGTTCATTATAAGTTGATTTAACTATTTAGTACAGCACTGTACTAAACAGCCACTTAACCATGTACTAAAAATTGCATCAGGTCCATAAATATTTTTTAATCCTAATTTTGAAATTTTCAATATTTGCATTGCAAAAAGAAGCGAACTATAAGTTTGTAAACTAAATTTAAATAAATGCTTAATGTATATAAACTTTAATCCAAATAATCCTGAGTCTCTCGAAGCATAAGAATTTTCAAAATGAACTTCATGTTATTTTAAAAATAATTTTATAAATGTGAATTGAAATTGCTAATAATGAATTTGTAAGGCACTTACAGAAGCCTGAAGAAGTCGTATCCATTTCCTTTGGCAGAAGAGTATTCTTGATAATCTGCAATGAAATTCGAAACCAAATATTTTAGTCAAAAATAAAAAATAAAATCAAAAGTGTCAACTTTTACCTCTTTTGTCCATCAGCCACCTTCCTCGAAAAAATAAGAAATCCTTCAATTAATTGTCCAAAGGGGTAAATGTGATTTTTGTGTGAGACACAGCATCACTTGTAGCTTTAGCTGAGCATTTTGTAAATAAACAATTTATAATAAAATTGTAATAAATAAATTAATGTGTCTATATATGACTTTAGAGGATTTTGTAGAATCCATTTCCCCGTTTGATGATGTATCCTTGCAGATTCAGGGAGTCTATCAGATCACTCAGGACATTCTTGATTCCAAGTCTATCGGCAATAGCTGTAAATTCGTCCAGGTGAAATTCACTCTTTCGCTTCTGTTCAGCCCTATTACGAATTTCAGCCAGGAAGAGTTTTGCCTGAGAAGATTTGCTCATTCCCGAACCATTTATTCCACGTTGCCAATCAAGAGTGTCTCCACCGTCGGGACTTAGGACACCCACCATGCTCTCCTTCATCAGTTCAATCACCTCCTGAGCATGCTGGATTCCAGCCACTTCAGACAGATCAATCCTGGCACGAGCAATAGTCATCCTCACTAGAGCTTCCATCTGCCTCACTGTCACCGGAATACATTGACTCCCCACGCGTGTTCGCCTCAATTCCAGGTAGAATTCCTTCAGCAGCTGGCCAGCATCCTCCGCCAGACGCACTTTAATCTTCTTCTGCGCATAGGCTATGTACTTCTGGAACAGAACATGCGGTAGAGCATCAACTCGTTCTCCTGCACGCAGCCGAAGGCGCTGTTTGAGCGGAACAGTAGGCCTTGAGGACGAAGGAGGAGGTTGTCCAGTGGATTCAGCCAGAAGCGTAGCAAAGTCCTTGCTCTGATTGTCCAGCAGGATGAAGACACAATCGAAACGCGATAGGATGGCCGGATGGAGTTTGAGATTCTCAGATACCGTCTTAGAACGATCATAGTGACCACTGACGGGATTTCCAGCTGCCAGGATGGTTGTCCTAGCTGGCAAATTGCAGACAACTCCAGCCTTGGCCACACTGACTCTCTGCTGTTCCATCACTTCCAGCATCGAAGCATGATTTGTGGCGACTTTGTCAAACTCATCAATGCAGCAGACTCCCTGATCTGCAAGTACCAGTGCTCCGGCCTCCAATGCAGCTCCCTGACCTTTTTCATTCTTCACAGTGGCCGTGAGACCGGTAACGGAACTGCTGGAGCAACTGGTGAAGATTCCCCGTGGAGCTGCACTAGCACAGGCTTTCAGTATGCAGCTCTTCCCAAGGCCAGGATCTCCCACCATCAGCACATGGACCTCAGAGCGAAAGTCCGGATTACCTAGATTTCCACTAAACAGCCCCAGCAGGAGTGCAGCTTTGACCATCTCATGGCCAGAAACGTCCGGACAGAGAGAATGCACAAGAAGACGAAAGGTGAATGGATCGGATTTGATCATCTGAATGGCTTGCAGGGATTTCTCGGTAAATTCCACAGTTTTGGTCATCAGGGGATTGGAATGACTGATGAGATTCACAGCTCTGATGTATGAGGTATAAGTGTGAGCTTTGTCCTTTTGACGCTCCTCCTGAGTTCGAAGTTTCAGCACTCCCGTCACTGTAACATCGTCTCCTGGACAGACAGTGTCCACCAGGTCATTAGACAATTCCACTTCGATATTTCTTGGCCTCAGAACATCAGCATCGCGATCCTCGACGCTCTCCTCCACGAGAATTGTCTGAATGCCTTCAGTCCGCGTGAAACTGGACGTCAGCAGAGGCTCAAATCCCGTTGTTACTCGACATGGAGCTGTGCAAGATTTTGGAAGTGTGAGATTGCCATCCGGTTGCAACACAGCCTGGGCTGCATTGCAATCCTGACACTTAAAGGCCATCCAATTAAAAATGATCTCTGACGTTCCCAGTTTTGTCACCGTCCCCGTAAATGACACCATCTTCCCTCGATTAGTCATCTTCAGTGTTTTGAGTTTGACTACTGGTCCGAATCCTAGAATTCTCGGGGATATCCTCTGAAAGCAGCCCCTATTGCTATTCCACATTTGCAATACCCGATGATGCATGGCGATTCCCAGAAGCGCAACTGTGGTCTCTGGTTCATTGAGAAGATCATTGGGAAAAGTGTCCCATTCTCTGCGGAAAATCTCATCTTGTGTGAGAATCTCCAGATTCACATCAAAATGATACTTCCTTAGAGTTTTTTCAAAATCAAACACTTCCTCATTTCGAGCTATATGCCCCTCAAATGCAGCCACTTTCTTGGCATTTGGTGATCCTGCCATAAATGCCTCTTTGGGCAGGTAAATCTTCCAATCGGGGTACTGTCCTTCAGTGGTCACCAAGAAAGGTGCCACAGATGAGGCATTTGCACGAGGAGCCCCGGGCTGTTGTCCATCTCGTGGAATGGAAGTGGAAATGGGCTTATCTCTTGGTGGTTCATTGCGTCGCATATTCCAGAATCGCGCATTTGCCCATGGTCTTCCTCCTCTTCCACTACCACCACGAGATCCTCCCCCACGCGAACCTCCCCTCCCTCTGCTACTTTCAGATGCACCAGCACTGTCTGATGGCATATTCTTCTCCCGGAAAGTTCACTTAAATTGCACCAAAAAAGCATAAAACACATAAAACACTTTGTCACATTCACTTCACCACCTGCTTCGATCAAATCGTTGATCAGCTGGGACTCCTGCACAATTAAACATTTCCTTGATACACTTTCACTCACAGCAAAAAGAGAATTCCTAAATTACACTTTTTTCCGTCCTTTTGTTGCGAAATACACGTACGCGCCAAAACACTCCAGGAATGTTGAACATAACCCCAAAATTTGTTGATATTTTTTCGATGTTTTTTTCTATGTTTATATTTCCTGGAAGTTTTTATGGATGTTTTTTTGAGATTCTTCCACCTTTTAAGCAGTGATAAAGAGTTCAAATGATGGAAATAGATTCACCAAGAGTTTTGTGCATCAATTGCGGTCATCCTGTGGGAGAATTATATAGAAAATACGGTGAAAGCGTGATAAAAATGACCGTCTGTGTATGCAAGAAGATTTTGTTTACATCCTGGAAAATGTAAATAATTTCAGGATTTTGGGATTTTTCCAGGCAAATTGCAATGAAGTGGCTGACAAATACATTGAATATGAACCTGTTGTAATTCTCATTGATGTGGTCTTGCTGACAAAGAGCGCTTATCGGCATATTCTCTTCAATGGGCAGTTTAAGGTGAGTATATCCGGAAGCCCCCCCCCCCCCCCACAAAAAGGATATTGGCGATGTTTCTGGGTTGAAATTGCAGAATTTCTGGAAACTCTTCATCATCCTTGTCCTTATGGAGTCATACATGAAGTGGATGAGACTTCCACAGACGGATAATGATCAGGAATCTGAAAAGAACTTTTACATCTGTGGCTTTTGGGTGATTCTGGAAAATCTCTCATTCTTCTGCGTGATCAGAGGATCTGTCTTCCTGCTGGAGAAACTGATAAAGACAAATGCCCATAGGGAAGCTGGAAGACCAGAAAAACTCTCACTGCTTCTGTGGAAGAGTATAATTCTCGCAAGTTTGGGAAAATTTCTCTTTGTCCCAATTGTCATTTGGCAGGACAATTCATCAGATTTTGCCCTGCAAATACACTCAATTCTAGTCATGGGCTACTTTTTATTGTCCCTCATTTGTTCCTGTTCAGGTAAGATATTCTAAAAATATGATTTACTGCTGCAAAATGCCAGAAAACATTTATTTAACAAAATTCACACAGTGGTTCTGTGCTATTCCCGCCTCGAGGCAACATGCATTGTCTTCCAGTCACTCCTGCTCAAGTCACTAATTATCAATCACCTGGGAATTTCAATAAAAATGCCTTAAATTTCTCACCCGCCAACAAAAAAAGACACCTTCAATTTTCTTCATTCAAATGCTTCCGGATTTCGCTAATAATGTCACTGGGTTGAAGTTCCAGGCTCTTGCCTGATTCTACGAGATGAAGCTCTAGCAGGGGCGGGGTATCGACTACCCGAGAACCAGCCACTATGACAAAAGGATACCCCATTCTCCTGGCCAGAAGAAGCCTTTTGCCAATTGTCAGATGATTTCTGTCATCGAGAACTGCATCATCCTCCAGCCCAGGCAGTTGACTGAGTTGCCTGTAGAGATCTTCAGTAAGAGCTGTTCCTCCAGATTTTTCCTCCTTGCTACCGGCTTTCGGTGGGATGAGGCATACTGTGAATGGTGCAAGTTTTCTTGGCCATCGGATGTCTGTGTCAGTTGACAGGACTTCAATTGCAGCAGCCACCAGTCTAGTGATACCCACCCCGAAGCATCCCATCACCACAGGCACCGTCAGGCCATGTTCCTGCAGGTAAGTGGCCTTCAGGGGCTTTGAGTACTTATCGCCCAGCAAAAATGTATGAGCTACTTCAATGCCTTCGGAAATTTTGAGGGAATCACTTCCACATTTCCCACAATTTTTCCTCTTAGCTTCAGGAATAGCCTCCAGGTTGGCTGCATGGCCACATTTTTCACATGTCACAAGGGTATCATCCCCAACGGCAGCCGGAAGATGATACTCATGTGACAAATTCCCACCCATCAATCCCGCATCACCCTCAACCTTGGCAAAAGTCGTCAGACCAATGAACCGTAGCATCTTCTCGTAGGCTCCACAGATTTCATGGTAAGTGTCCAGGGCATTTGTCTCATTGCCATCAAAAGTATAGAGATCCTTCATGATAAATTCCTTGGTGCGTATCAGTCCAAATCTCGGCTTCATCTCATCCCTGAACTTTGTACCAATCTGCACAGAGAGAGTGACAACGGATGAGCTGATTTATTGCTGTTGTCTCTTCCTGGAAAGAACAGGGGGGATCAAAGAGCTCATTCTCACCTGATAAAAACGAAGTGGCAATTGCTTGTAGGAAATTGGCGATAAGGAGGCCATCAGCGACGTTATCGACTCTTCATTTGTCTAAGCGAAACACCGTGTTAGTGATTATCAACGCCCAGATTCAGATAGTACTTGCGAATTTTCTACCGGACTGAGAATTTGGAGATTCTCGTGCCTGTCCACTGTCGTCATGATTTCTCGATTTGGCGCACTTCCCAAGCGTCCTGACTTCTTCCACAGCTCCCCTGATGTCAGAATGGGCAGTGTGAGTCTCTGAGCGTCAATTTCCCTCATGTGAGCCTCCACAATGGCCACCAGCTTGTCCACGGATCTCTGCACCAGTGGCAAGAGGTAGAATGTCCCATTTGTGGCTGGTTTAATGAGACCCAGTTCTGTCATGAGCTGAAAACCAATGAACTATTCCTTGAGACACCTACTCAATTAAAAAATCCACAACTGATACTCACTCTGTGGCTCCGTGATGAGACTTCCGCTTTCTTGATCACAGCCCCTTTGGGTATGATTACCATTGGCTGGAAAATTTTGGAGATGCGATTCATGATTTCTCACGCTATTTGTTCGATAGCTCGACGACATAGGTATATTGCAAACTACTGTTGTGGGTTCTATTTTTAAAGAATCAAATTTATATTATTTCACACGCTTTTTTTTACTGCGCTCTCCCATCTCCCTCTCCACTTCACTCTTCTACACAGAAACATCGACTTTTCTTTACGTTGGCAGCCTTGTCAAAACATCGAATCCTTTCCGGTTGTCAAAATCGCAGGTAAATCAATGGCGAGAGTATTTCGCTGAAAAATTAACAATTATCTCAACAATCCATCTGTTCATCTGATGGCTTTTTACCTAAAATTGTAATTTAAGGTGTGCAAAAGAGATTCTAATAGGTAGTTTTGTGCAATTGCAGGCCGAAATGGGTTTAAAGTACGAACTCTGTGTGGGTCTCAACAGGGGACACAAAACCAGCAAAATCAGGAATTTGCGGTATACTGGAGACAAGAAGTTGAAAGGACTCCGCCCCGATCGGCTAAAATGTGTAAGTTTTATCCTCTGAAATACTCAAAAGTACTATGAGGCGAAATTCACCTGTGAATTTTTGTCAACATAACCTCACAAAACACTAGTGATGAAAATTTCTATCCATTCACAGACTCCGGGCTTAAAACTGTCCTTTTCAACGGGGGCATCAATATTCTTTTGGTGCCGTTCCTTTGTGGGGACAGTTGGGCCCGGCATATGGTTAAATTTATGGTGCTGAAGTGCTCTAAAAATCGGCAAAAATGCAACTTGTTGGCATAAATGACATACTAAAAAAAGTTTGTTTTCCGGCCTACTAGGTTCAGACGAAGCACACAAAATTCGTGAGGGATATTGTGCGTGAGGTGGTTGGACATGCTCCCTATGAGAAGCGCTGCATGGAATTGCTGAAGGTGTCTAAGGATAAGCGTGCCCTGAAGTTCCTGAAACGTCGCCTGGGCACTCACATCCGTGGCAAGAGGAAGCGTGAGGAACTGTCCAACATTCTGACACAGATGCGCAAGGCTCAGGCCCATGCCAAGTAAAATTTTTCCAGGAGGAATAAAGATGATTAAAAACAAAAAAGTCACTGTTTAAATTTTATTTTCCAATAAAATCAAATGCCCCCCAATTTACTTTTTGTCGCTGATGCTGGAGGATTTGGATTCACGGAGGGAGGCTGAGCGACGCCTCTTGGCTTCCTCCTTCTTGACCTTGTCCTCCTTCCTGCGCTGAGCCAGCAACTTGGCATACTCAGCTGCCTGCTCCTTGGCACGCACTGAGCGCTTCTTCTTCAGTGCCAGACGATGTCTCTTGCGCTGGAGCACAACTGGCGTGATGAGACGCTGAATCTTGGGGGCCTTTGTACGTGGCTTCTTACCCTCCTTCACAGGCAACGGCCGACGTACCACGTACTGACGGACATCATCTTCCTTGCTCAAGTTGTAGAGCTTGCGGATCTTGGAAGCTCTCTTGGGTCCCAGACGTCGAGGTACCTGATTGTCCGTGAGACCAGCAATGTCCTTCTCACCCTTGCGCACCACCACCAGTGCCAGCACCGACATATTGGCATCAACAATGCAGCCCCTCACGGACTTCCGCTTGCGCTCGCCGGTACGACGAGGACGATAGCAGGAATGTCCCTTCTTGAGCAGCAAACGGACACGCACTGCAAAAATTTCATCCCTGTAGAACTTCCACTATGAACACTTTCACCTGCTCAGTACTCACCATTGGTCAGGACGCCTTGTTTCATGGGGAAACCCTGCTTGTCATTGCCTCCGGAGATACGAAGAACATAACCTTTCCATTCTTCACCCAGGGGATCGGCCTCAATCTCAGCTCCCATACGCTTCTCATAGAAAATCCTCAGCTTATGCTCATCCACAACTTCAAAGAGTTTCTGACATCCCGTTGCGGGATACGACACGTTAAGCTGGAAAGGAGAAAACAGGAAAAAATTAGCAAATCTATCATCAAAACATTGTTCCTCAATCATGAATGTTTATCTGAAAATTCCTTGATCATCTTTCCCCATCGCGATGGATTTTTTGCATTGACGATGAAATGGATATTTCTTTTACGATTTTATGTAAGTATTTCTGGGGAAAATGTTCTGGATTGATGTGAAAATTGCAATTTACCTTCATGTTGGCGTCCTATGTCATCGGCCACACGGAAAAAGAGAGATGGGAGCCGTTGCGATAGACGGGGCTGCTTTCGTGGGAATTCTATGTTTTACTCGGGTCGCACGAAATTAGCCGAAGAAGTGACAGTTTGAGTGATTTGTCATTTAAAACACTTTGAAAAAAATCACTGATATTGCTATCATCTGAAAACATTGTACGAGAAAATATTTGCAAATCTATAAATTTTGTGTGAAAATCGTAGAAAACTAAGGAAAAACAATTATATTTAATTTTAATTGAGTGCAATAGTAAAATGTTTCTCTGATTGAGAGAAATTTCTTCAGAATATTTGGTCAGTTGGGAAGTAAAAGTTAGTCCTCTCAATTCATGGTGGGTATCAGTGAGAATCATAAAAAATGTAAGCTAAACATCATTTAGCACTGTTGAAGTGATTTTTCTTGTCCCTCCAGGACCACTTTAGGTTACAAGATTTCGAAAACTCTGTATCATAAACTGTTTCATAAACATTTTCGAAACGTTTTCGAAACATTTCGGAAACAGTTTATAAAACATGTGTACTAAAACTAAGTTTCGAAACGGTTTCGAAACTGTTTACAAACTAAATTTTTAAATATAGTTTGTATTCCATTTCGAAACAAGTATCGAAACTGTTTCGAAATGTGTACCTAAAAATGTTTATGAAACAAGTTTATGAAAACTAAGTTTCGAAATGGTTTTGAAACTGTTTACAAACTAAATTTTTAAATATAGTTTGTATTTCATTTCGAAACAAGTATCGAAACTGTTTCGAAATGTGTACCTAAAAATGTTTATGAAACAAGTTTATGAAAACTCTATTTCGAAACGGTTTCGAAACTGTTTACAAACTAAATTTTTAAATATAGTTTGTATTCCATTTCGAAACAAGTATCGAAACTGTTTCGAAATGTGTACCTAAAAATGTTTATGAAACAAGTTTATGAAAACTAAGTTTCGAAATGGTTTCGAAACTGTTTACAAACTAAATTTTTAAATATAGTTTGTATTCCATTTCGAAACAAGTATCGAAACTGTTTCGAAATGTGTACCTAAAAATGTTTATGAAACAAGTTTACGAAAACTAAGTTTCGAAACGGTTTCGAAATATGTAGTTAATTATGTTTATGAAACTATTTTTACACATTATTTATGATACAGATTTTTAAAGAGTTTAGAAACGTGATGAGTAAATTTATAATGAAACTAGTCCTGGTATTATATGCTAGAGATTTCAGGGACAAGTTTACAAAATAGTAAAGAATCTAGTTTCGAAACACCTCATGTAAAGTTTCGAAACTTTGAGTGAATCCATGTATAGGACATAACATATTTTACCTACGTTAACAAAACTAGTTTCTAAATGGTTTCGAAATTTGTATATATATGAATTAGGTATTTGAAATGGAACGTATGGAATTTTCAGATAAATTTATAAATTTATAATTTCTGTTTTTTTGAGAGTGCTGTATTGAAGTGCAAAATGCAAATTATTAAAGTCGTGCAGCAAGCCAAGCAGATCATGTGGTCTCTAGTTGTGGCCTCTAATAGCTCAGTTGATAGAGCACTCGTCTCGTTAACGAGGGGTCTCAAGTTCGATCCTAGGTGCAGGCAGGTTTTTTTTTTTCGAAAAAACTGGTTACTCTGATTGTCCCTTGCTGTGATTGGCAATTATCTGTACTTAAATGCAATTAATAATGATGAAACAGTTCGCAAATTTCCACAATATTTTTTTTTTACGAAACATTTTATTAAACAAATTTGTAAACAGTTTCGTCACAAGATTGCAAACCGTTTCGAAAGATGTTTAGTGAACTCAAATACCTACAAGTTTCGAAACCATTTCGAAACTAGTTTAGTAAACGTAGGTACAAAATGTTTACTTTTCCATATATTTTTTCCCACAAAGTTTCGAAACTTTACATGAGGTGTTTCGAAACTAGTTTCGATACAGTTTGTAAACTGGTCCTGGTGGGTGTGTTGCGCTGGAGGATTCCTACTTCGATCCCATATTTCGGTGCGGTGTAGTCAATCTAATTGTATGTTTTAGGTGAAAAAGTGTCCATAGAACGTGAAGGAGTGTATAGGATGTCTGGCTTTAACGACAATATCTTCGGTGGACAGATTGATAATCCATTTGCGGTAAGAAAAATCCTCCCAAGAAATCCAGTGTGTGACGCATCGCACTGTCAAAGAACTCTGCCCTTTCTCCCCCGAAACGAAACAAAAAGAAAAAAAAATCACTGGCGCTATCTTGAGCATAGTAAATCACTGTCTCGTGGCTTTTGGGGTTGTAGGATCCGTCAGTTCAACAAGTGGCCCACAACACAACGAACACGCAGCGAGGCCTGGAAGACTACAATCCCTTTGAGGATGACAATCCACCACAGTCCCACCAGCCTCCGCGGCCCGTGCAAATTGGGCAGCCGGCCATTGTTCAGCCCACAAATGAGGCCACCTCGGCCTATACACAGTACACACAGCCCCAGATCACCACAGAGGACCTCCAGCGGCGGCAGGAGGAGCTGGAACGAAAGGCTGCCGAACTGGAGAGACGAGAGCGTGAATTGCGCTCAAATACAGAACCCGTACGCCGGAACAATTGGCCACCGTTGCCAGAAAAGTGCTGTTTCCAGCCGTGCTTCTACCATGAGATTCAGGTGGACATCCCGTCAGAGTTCCAAAGAGTCGTCAGACATTTATATTATGTGTGGATCAGTAAGTAATCAAAATAGCCAAAAAATCTTATCGCAATCTCGGACAGGTGACTAATCAATTATTATTTCTCTGCTCTCTCTCTCTCCCTCCCATCGATCTTATCAGTGTATGCGGGGGTGATGTGTGTTAACATTATCGGTGCAATGGTTCTCATGATACACGCCAGGGACTTCTCCACTTTCGGTCTGTCCATCCTCTTTGCATTCCTCTTCACGCCGGCCTCTTGGCTTTGCTGGTAAGTTCTGCTTCAATGATTATTCTCAATTGCAGGAGGGTTCCTCTCTCTGGGTTTTCTGCTAATGTGCGCACTGAAAGATAGTAGGCCATTGGTTTGCCCTTGCAAGAATATCCATTGTTTTCAATGCCTACTTTAAATATCACAAAGAAATCCTTCAGTCTCTAAAAGTCTTTATGCAAATTGCTCCATTCCCAATTGTGATATGGTCTTTTAAGAATTTACCAGAGCATTATTTCTCGAAATACAGTAGCGTACGTAAAATGATGGGGTTCTAGTTAGGAGGACAAAAAATCAACAAAATTTACTCAAATAAAATAAATAGGGGAGGGTGGCCTGTTCACGCATGCATTACTTCTGAAAATAAAGATTTTTGAGAAGAAAAATAATTATTATTTACAAATTATAAAATTCTTGAGATCCAATGCAAAATAGATTGAAAGCTTATTTTTTTAGAATACTATATTAAATGAAAATGTTTTTTTTTTTTTCATTTTAACCCGTTAACGACGAGACAGTTTTCGCGGACCAAAAATCAGCAATAAAAATGAAACCGATAAACAAAATCAGTAAAAGGTCTTACATATAGCATTAGAAAATCCAACAGAGTCTGATTCGGTGTATTATTTACCTCTATGAGCAATAAGGGGTAAAAATAGCCTGAAATGTTAAGTAATTTTTCTGACAAAATCAATGACAGATAATTTTCACTCTAATGAAAAATATTATGTTTCAGTATTGTAGTTTCTTTTTCCAAAACAGCTTTGCTTAAAAAAATTGGAAGTATAAAAAATAATTAAAATTATTTATCATTATGAGAATTTAAAAATTCGTCACTTTTGAGCTTAAAAATTTACTAGGGTAAATGTCCTAATGCAAAACCATTTCCAGACGCTTTAACTTTGACAGAAGATTCAACACATTAAGTTCATATTATTTCTGAAGAGAATTACATAAATTTGCTCCTTGACTCTTCTAGAATGTTACTGTTTAGTAAAAATTCTTTAGATATAATTTGAAAACTTCTTAAATACAAGAGAAATACGTAAACGTAAAATGCTTCTATTGGAAACATATTAATCCAAATGGAGACAAGGGAAAGTTTCTAATTGGAGACAAACAGTGTAAGTGAAACCGCGACGAAAGGCTTCCAAAACCTTGTTGAGTTGCTCCTGAGTGCAGGATTTGTTCTTATTTCTGGTCTTTTCTCCTTTCCCATCTAAAACAATAAGAAAATCTCTCCAAAAAAATCATATTTCCGGGGTTTCCTTTTGAAGCATTTGCAGACACATCAGAAAAACTCTTTTTGTTCAAGAAATAGGTAATTATTTCATTTGAAAACTTCGTGTACCGTTAACAATAAAGGTTAGCACTTAATTTAACTAAAATTAGCCAGACATATGACATAAATGTTAAACAAAACGAATAAATAACAGTCAATTTATTGTGTTTTTCATTGGAAAACATGGTCGATCGATGAAAAATTCAATGGTAAAAAGGTACACTTTTAATTTTTCTGAGAAATTAACAAATTAAAATTTGTGAATATGAATGGATTTTCGCTTCATTTAGAGCAAAATTAACTAAATAATGAAACTGAGGTGTAGAAAATATATAAATATAATAATTTAGTACTGTATTTATCATGGAAAAAATGACGTTTCCATTTGGAGTAGCGAAAAGTTTCCATTTGGAGCAGGTTTTGAATTAGCTTAATTGACCCTATATAGCAAATAGCTAGAGACTTGCAAAAAATATCCTAGATTCCTTCAACCTTATATTTTGCAATTAGTTCCAAACATAAGGAAAAAAAAAACTTTAGGTAGTCAGGAAAAATTATTTTCTTTATGGGACACTGGTATTCCAATCGTCCTTAAAGGGTTAAGCACGAGAAGGTTTAAAATGGGGAGTCAGAAAAAAATATTTTTCCGCCTTTTTAGAGCGAAACATGACTTTAGATGGCCGTAGGAAAAATTTAATTTTTGGGTCACCGGTGACCCAATCGTTCTTAAAGAGTAAATGATTTTTAAGCCTTTGGGGAAGAATAGAATATCCCGGACATCCATTAGTATTAGTAAATCTTGTTTTTAATTGATTTTTTTTTAAGATTTAAAGATCAAATACAGAGAAATATGGGGTAAAATTTGATATAAAGGATATTTTATTTTCCACAACCTTCTAAGAATACCAAAAAGATACCAAGCCATTTTTATAGAAATTTTACCTTTCTATAACTAAACCGAGAACTATTTTCCTCTTTTTTTAACTTTTTACTTTAATTTTTTTTTCAAGTTTTTCCAAAAATTGTTTTTGGTAAAAGTTTTTTTGCTAGTTTATAAAAATGAGGGAAGTCAAATTAAAAACATAATGAGTCGTGTAATTTTCTTTTGATGAAAGAATTTGTGAGGAGAAACTTCGGAAAATCCTAAAATGTGCAATGGATTTTAATTTTATTTTTATTTATCTATTTATTTATTTTAAAATTAATGACCCTGTCGGAGTGCAACAGTTTAGGACTATATAAATTTCGAATATTTCAAAAATTTGGTTTCAAAAGATACAAAGTATTCTAGAAATAGTCATTAATATAAATAATTTGGAAAATATGTTGGTGAAGAAATAAACAGTTCCATTAACTCTTTCCGGACCACAACATATCCAGCGAACGAATTGCAGTAAAACTCACTTTATTGTAAGTCTTAGTGGTCAAATATGATACTTTTGTAGAGAAAGAATTTTTTCCGCCTCTGGAAAATTGGAAAACTCATGGGTACTCTCCGTCCCCAAAAGAACGAAAAGGAGACAAACTTCAATTTTCCGATAGCCAATAATATCAATTTTGTGAATAATTTTTGCGTGTCAAATGACTACTTTACAAGATTGAATACTAAAACAAGAAGAATTATTGACCAGTATCTTCTGAGATGTCCAGGAAGTGGTCAAGGAGAAACCAAATTCCTACTTGGTAACAGATACCTCAACATATTTCACACAATAACACTTTAACACACATTTCTTTCAACACGATGTTATTTTCGACACATCAAGCTGTCTCAAGAGCCTTCGTATTCAAAGAATCCAAATCTTTTAAGAAATATTCATCAATGCATTAATTTTGGAAAATAAATAGGTTAAAATTGATATCTTCTGCAAGGAAAATATTTCAAAAATAGGACTAAAAATTCAATATTTTTTTTTAATAAATTCCTTGTCTGGAATTCTAAGAAACTACGACATTGAAGAAGGTCTATGGAGGCTATCTATGGAAAAAAATTAAACTGCTATCTCTTTTATCTTGGAAGATATTGAATTAAAAAATTTTCGATTTGTGACTATTTACCCCAATCTCCCCTATTGATCCGAAATCGGTATAAATATTATGCTTTTTAGGTGTATTAGGCGTTAAAGTTAACCTTTTTCATGTTAATTTTACCCTTAGAAAGGTGTAAAATTAACATTAAAAAATGTTGATATATTAGATGAGTTCCTAATATTCTGTCAGTAGAAGAGGTCGAAAGTTTGGAGTGGTATATCTCAGCTCCTGATGAACATAATTGGATGGGTGAACTATTGTTGGAAAGCTTGGCTCATTAGCTTTTAGAATCTGGTATATGTAATCTGCTATGAGTAAACCATGGTCATCCAGAACCATTTATGTCGAAGAAGACACTTTTTGCAGCGTCATTTTTGACCATCTACTGCTGGGACCAGGAGTGACCCACAATTCTCGCACTTGGACTGTTCGTTAGAGGAACTCAAAGGGTATAATTTGTAGAAGAAACTTTTTTTTTGGACATCACACTTTTTTTTATTCATCGACTTTTGCAAGAATTTTAGCATTTTACACGCATAGGAAAAAATGACAGAAATCCTTCTATCTCATTTTCTGGACAAACTAATGAAGATATCGACTTGGAATGTTATAAGTACTCCCCCATAAGTTGATCTAAGGAATTCAAATATAACATCAATTTCATCCCCACGTCTATCCTTCCCCTCCAGAAACCATTCTTTTAGGATTTCTGTAATTTTTTCCTTGCGTTTAACACTTCAAAATTCTTGCAAAAGTCGATGAATAAAAAAAGTAAGATGTCAAAAAAAAAGTTTCTTCTACAAATTATACCCTTTGAGTTCCTCTAACGAACAGTCCAAGTGCGAGAATTGTGAGTCACTCCTGGTCCCAGCAGTAGATGGTCAAAAATGACGCTGCAAAAAGTGTCTTCTTCGACATAAATGGTTCTGGATGACCATGGTTTACTCATAGCAGACTACATATACCAGATTCTAAAAGCTAATGAGCCAAGCTTTCCAACAATAGTTCACCCATCCAATTATGTTCATCAGGAGCTGAGATATACCACTCCAAACTTTTGACCTCTTCTACTGACAGAATATATGAACTCATCCAATATTTTTACACCTAAAAAGTGTTAAAGTTATGCGGAAAAAAGTTAATTGCACCCTTGTTTTTTTCTCAGTGTAATAATGATTTTTCAAAGTCAAAGCTCAAGGTGCTTTAAAGAGCGTATTTCTCAATCAAATGGAGCAAATAAGGGTTAATTTTTGAAAGGTCTTGGAATCCTGGACAATTTAGAACCATCAATTGAAGGAAAATTAATTTTTATAGGAACTTCAATCAATGGTTCCCCTTTTAGTATTTATTGTTTGTATGAGTTTGAAGTTGCAGTAGACTTTCGCTAATTCGGCTCTTTTAAGATCGAGCTACTTTTTAATTCGGGCAGCAGTTAAATTTGAAAAAACTTTGTTGACATTTTTCAAGTTTGATTATGATTATCAAATGAAGCAAATAAGCTGAAATTTGCCATGGTTTGACTTAGTTTTGATATGATTTTGCATTATTAAGTGATTTTCATAATTTTTACAATGTATTTGATTTGACTACGTAAACTCAATATGTGCATGCAGATGAATAAAAAACCGTTTCATTTCAAAAAGTTTGTCGCCCGATTTTCTCTCTAATTCGGGTGACATTTTGGTCCCAAATGCCCGAATTTGAGAGAGTCTACTGTATTCTGTAATACTGGGTTGGCTCTCTGTAAAAAAAAGTCTTTCTACTGAGTTACTATTTTTGACACTGCCCTGTATTGAAGCAATTCCATTTGAAATTTTTCTTCTGAAAGTTTAATAATGCAAAATACAAAATTGATTGATTAGTTTTTTGTGAAATGATTGTTTTTTCAGGTACCGTCCCGCTTACAAGGCTTTCCGCAATGACTCAAGCTTCAACTTTATGGTCTTCTTCTTTGTCTACTTCTTCCAAATGGTTGTCACTATCATTCAGACAATTGGGATACCTGGCATGGGGACTTGTGGCTTTATCATAGCCCTTGAACAATTCGATAGTTCTGTTGGGGGTATTTTTGTAGGACTCTTCTTGCTGCTCATTGCTATTGGCTTTGGTACTTGTGCCGCTGGAGATGTTATGATGCTTACCAAGGTAAAAAAGGAGGGGTTGGGGTAAAAAGGAAAGTGTGGAAAAAGGGAGTAATATTTCAGGGAGAATTTTCTTTACTGCAATTGCAGATTCATTCTATTTATCGGAGTTCTGGGGCGAGTTTTGCCAAAGCTCAAGCTGAATTTACCACAGAATTTATGCGTAATCCCCATGTACAGCAAGCTGCCACGAATGCTGCATCAGCTGCTGTTAATGCTCAGATGAACAACAGATATTGATAAAGAGCCCGCATCCCCTTTTTCGCTTTCTCGCCCCCCAAAAAAGCCAGAGTGTCTCAAATGGAGTTGGAAGATTGAGGAGACTTTGGGACTTGCAACAGATAGAGGCATTAACTACTAGAGGAAATTGTAACTATTTTATTTGCACTGCCCAGTTTTCCTGCAGCAAAGAGAGACAGGGAGAGGAAATGAATGGGACAGATGATAAAAAAAGGGATGGTGAGCGAAAGGTGGTGTGAGCAAAATCAGTCACTGAATTATTTATTGATTTTTAACTATACCCCTTCCCCCTTTATATACATATAAGAAATCCTTTTTTTTCTTCTTGATTTTTATACGTTATATAAAAAAATGTGTAGAGAGTTTACAAGTTTATTAGATAGAAGAAGAACCAGTCGATAATGAGATAATACCTTTTAAGTTTTTTTTCTTCGGGGAAATTTTCTAGTAATATAAAAATTCTTCTGATGCTACTATAATTGCAAAACTTATCATTAAATGTTCTTATAGGAAAAAATCCCAATCGATTTTTGTGAAGATGATGGAATCCAAAAAGAAAGAAGTGGAGAGACATAAAAAATATTGAAGCTCTTGTAAACGCGCTAATGTAATAATACAATTCAGGTAATTTACTAAGTATACAGACATATTAAAAAAAAAGAATATGAAAGTAAATGATTGCACGTCCATAAAAGAAAATTAATCCATTAAAAAGAAAGATTAAAAAAATTGATTTATCCTCATGGAATTTATCTCTGTGTAAAAATGAAAAGAAAATATGTTTCATGTGGTATAAAAAGTACATAATCTATATGTTGCAATAATACTACAGACGAAAATAACCCTCTTTTAAATGTTTATCAGTACATGAGACAAGAATAAATAAATTTATCAATTGATTTTATTTTATGAATCAATCCGGGAACACCCTGTAAACAAATTTCCGTTAGGGGAGACTGGGGCAATTTTGTCAAACCGGATATTTAATTTTTTACATGCTCTATTGAGCATATTCTTATAGAAAATTTACTGCTCTATAACTTTGTTGAGTTCACTTTTCTCTATCTCGAAAGGAAATGCGCTTTCCAAGCCATATTTTCTAAAAGATGAATTTGTGGAAATTCTCAAAAGTGCTGGGGCAAATTTTGTCAGGCAAGGGGCATTTTTTGTCATTTTCTTTTCCTTTGTTTGGTAGAAAATTTGTTCCTCTACAATTTGTCGCAAATCATTTGCCTGTAAATAAACGAAAAATATGATTTTCAAGTAATTTTCCAAGAGCTGTTTCTCGCAAGAAAATTCTCTTCGGCCGCTCAAAAAAACCCAGCAACGAAAGTTCCCTGTTTAAACATCGTTCAGCAAACGCGTTCGGAACAGGGTTCGGTCCAATGTAAATCCTTACGGGCTGGGAAAAAGCGAACGCGGTTGAAGCAATAGTTCTCCTTGATGGCCACCACTTTCTGAACATTTGGGAGGCCGCCACCGTCGCGACAGGTCGAACAGGGAACTCTTTCGTTGCTGGGAATGCAGAAAAGGCGAATTGGGCGAGTTGAATGAACGAAGTTTGCCGAATAAATGTCACTTGTGGCGAAAAAAAAGAAGAGGAAGAAGAATATGGCCGAGATGAAGGTTATAGTGGTTTTGTGTTTACAACACTCTTACAGAATTTTCAGATTTTAGAGCTTATTTGTGTATTAGTGAATAATTGGCATTCTATTGGACAGTCTTTATTGTCTTCTTCGTGGTATCCTACTGCCTTGAAGCCCAAAATATTGTGCAGGGTTTTTAGGTCTCAACAGAACAAGTGATTTGACTTGAACCTCTTCTTATTTCCTTATTTTTGTGCAGTTTGCAAGATTCTTCTCAAAATGGCATTTTGTTATTCACCATAAGACTCTGGCGGTATTTCCTGATGACAAAACGGATTTCTTAGTGCTAAGAGGAACAAAGCAACGAATTTAGCTTTCAAGAACCGGAAGAACCGACGAAGTTAAAGATTCCTGTACAAAATCAAAAACATGCTTATGGCACAGAATTTAAAGGACTTAAGCAAGGCTGTCTTAAGACTGTCTGATCTGATCGCGATTCCATTGACAGCCGAGAAAACTGAGATTCTTTCCGGAAAGTTAGTGGAGTTTTGGCGAACATTATTATTCTGAAACAAGGTACAAAATGAATCTGGGGGTGTGTGGGATGACGACGGTCAATAAAATTAATTGTTTTCTGGTATCAATAATTATTGATCTGTTATCTATCACTCTACTCCAATTTCCGGGTACTTCAATGCAGGAAGGGAGCTACTGGCAGTTACCAACGGAGTTACGAAGACATTAAGTTATATGCGGAAAATGCACTTTATTTCGGGATAGGTACTAGTTGGAACTTTCTTGTTAAAATCTCACTGGATTTCTTCTTACGTCACTCTTCTTCTTCTTTACACGCGGAAAAATAAAAAGCAGCTTCCTATGCTTCATTAAAGACACTTAATCGACCTAACTTCGCAGTTTTTAGTAGTTTAGTATCCTCCAATTCTCCTCCTCTTATTTTCCAATAGATTCGCAATGTTTCGCGGTTAATTCCTTGGGATTTGGCAGCCAATCTCACCGATACACCATCCTTCACTGCATTCAGAGCCAACAAGAGCTTCTCAGGGTCAAGCACGTTGTTTCTTCTCTGATACGCTCGGACCATGATACTCTTGAAATGTTGATTAATGGTTACAATTATATTAATATAACTACAAGCTAAATATCCAAATTTTGAAGTTAGGAATCGCTGGAATAGATCAATCTGGAACTCCCTGACTTCGAGAAACGAAAAACGAGAATGCCACTGGGAATCTTTTGATAAACGAAAACAAATAACAAGCGGCGACTTTTTGACAATGGCGTTTCTCTTCGCCGTGGAAAACATCGGAATTCTTCGTTTTTTGCCAAATTTTGCCCCATGTCTTCTGACAAATTTTACCCCGAGTGCTCTTTTTTAATACAGTAGAGTCTTCTAAATTCGAACGCTCGGGGGGTATTTTTGACATTTCTCACCTCCCAAATTCGAACGATTTTTTCAAAACTAACGAAATTTGTGTGAAATTAAATTGTACTTTGAATCAAATTCTCGTACTTTCTCGCAAGTTTTAGTGCTAACTACTTCCTTTTCATTTTACACGACTATAATATATGTAAACATTCAAAAAGAAGCACATAAATATGATTTTCATTCACCAAGAATACGAACTTTCTAACATAACCTCACAATTGACATTTTGAATCCAAACGGCGTTCGAATTTGAGAGATTCAGATTTGAGAGACTCTACTGTAAAAGTATTTTTAGAAAGAAGACTTTTTATAAAAAGCTGAAACCGATAACATATTCATGTTGAGCGGGTTCAAATTACAGTAGACTCTCGCTAATTCGGCTCTTTTAAGATCGGGGTACTTTTTAATTCGGGCAGCGGTTACATTTGAAAAAAAGTTTGTTGTCATTTTTCAAGTTTGATTATGATTATCAAATGAATCAAATATGCTTAAATTTGGCATGGTTTGTCTCAGTTTTGATGTGATTTTGCAATTTTCATGCAACTTACGATATAAATAAGTGTATAAACTCAAAATGTGAATGCAGATGAATAAAAAATCGTTGCATTTCAAAAAGCATGTTGCCCGAATTTCTCTCTAATTCAGCTGACATTTTGGTCCCAAATGCCCGAATTTGAGAGAGTCTACTGTATTATGAAAACACACACGAATGAAAAAAAATTGGAAAGCAAGTCAATGAAAATTGATATCTCCCTATTGCAAATATATTTTAAAAAGAGGCCTCAAAATTTGAATATTTTTTATTTTCTATATTTCTTACTCGAATTCTTTAAAACATTGGACGTTTAACTCTTTCGTCTCTTTTGGGACTCTGAGTACCCAAAGCAGCATATGAATGTTCTACGAAAAACAATGTTTTTTAATTATTCATAACTGATAAAAATCCGATTCTTGTGGATGTTTAAAAACTATAAGGATGTCCAAATGTAAGATATTTTTTGTAGGACCTCAATTAATTCCTGAGTTTAGATATTTTTGATTAAAAAATGGTGAAATTGGCTTGCAGCATATGCTGCGGTCCGGAAAGAGTTAAAAGACTTCAATCAGGTTATCTGTGGTAAAAATTTTAATTTTTTATCTTTTCTCTTGAAAGATATCGAATATTAAAATTTTTGATTTGGCAATTGCCCCAGTCTCCCCTACTTCCGTTTGAAAATTTGCGCTGTTTTTTTTCAGCTGACATTCGATGTTTTCGATAATTGAGGTTATGTGTCTGATTTGTTTTCAATTTGTGGGAAGCAAAACACGTGGATTTTTGAGATTTTTAGTGAAAAAGTGCATTAAAAATGGGAAAATCAAAGAAGAAAAACATGAAATTAGGTCAGGCACCAGCCAAAAAGGCCCTCGAGGATCAGATTATGGAGAGTAGGATGCCCAAACAGAAGAATCGCAATAAATTCCGATTGAAGGCTGAGGAAGAAAGTGTAAGTTTTTTTTCTCATTGAATTTTTCAAGAATCTTTTCAAAATTCCTTGAAATTCCGCAGTTTGTCGACGCAAGGATGACCAAGAAGATCCTCGATGTGGCACGGAAGCAGCAAATTGAAAATGAAGAGGTGGATTTCTCAACGATGTTTGGCCCCACACCGGCGGAAGCTCATAAGATCCTCAAGAAAGCCAGACGGGCTCCCAAACTGGGCAAACCGGCAGAGTCAGATGATGAGGGAGATGATGAAGTAGGACAACAGCCCGAAGTCACAGAACATGATTTCTTTGACGATGTCAAAGTCAATGATGAGGATGAGAAGGCCATTGAGATGTTTCAGCACAAATCGGGTCCAAAAACCAAATCTCTTTCAGAGATTATCATGGAGAAGATAGCAGAGAAGCAGAATGAGCTGCATACACAACTATCAGATGCTGGATCGCTCAAGATTGAGGAGATTGATCCACGAGTGAAGGAAATGTACGAAGGAGTCAGAGATGTGATGAAAAAGTATCGCAGTGGAAAAGTGCCCAAGGCATTCAAAGTGATTCCCAAGCTGAGGAACTGGGAACAGATACTGTACATCACAGAGCCGCAGCACTGGAGTGCTGCTGCAATGTACCGGGGTACGAGGATCTTCAGTTCAGTTCTGTCCCATCCAATGGCTCAGAGATTCTACAATCTCGTCCTACTGCCACGCATCCGGGATGATTTGTGTGAATACAAGAGGCTCAACAGTCATCTGTATGCAGCCCTAAGGAAGGCTCTCTTCAAGCCAGCAGCCTTCTTCAAGGGTATCATTCTGCCTCTTCTTGAGTCCGGTGACTGTACCCTCCGGGAAGCCATCATTTTTGGCAGTGTCATTGCTCGCAATCAAATTCCCGTCCTCCACTCCTCTGCGTGTCTCCTTAAAATCTGCGAAATGGAGTATTCTGGGGCCAATTCCATTTTCATCCGAATTCTTCTGGACAAACGCTACGCTCTGCCCTACAGAGTTGTCGATGCGGCAGTCTTTCACTTCTTGCGCTTCGAACACGATAAGAGAACAATGCCAGTACTTTGGCATCAGAGCTTTCTGACTTTTGTGCAGAGGTACAAGAATGACATCTCGTCGGATCAGAAGGATGTCCTGCTGGGATTGCTCAGGAAGCAAGTTCATCCCAAACTAACGCCGGAGATTCGTCGGGAGCTCGTGGCGGCAAAATGCAGAGACATTGAAATTCCCAATGAGCAGGAAATGAAAGATGAAGAAGCTGGCCTTATGGAAAATAATGAATATGATCCTGTTTTTGATGCTCCCATGGATAGTGATTAATACGATTAATGAAGAATAAAAAATTGAAATAAAAAATAATTTTGTTTATTGCTCCCTTTGGGTGTTGAATCACCTATTGTAATCCTCCGATATGGTCAATCAGCTCCGATCGGTCTGATATTATAGGATAGAGGAGACCGGGGCGGCAGAGTCAGCAAATGAAATTTTTCTTTGCCGATATTTGTGAAAAAAAAAACATGTTTGTATCATACTGATCAGAGTTCCGCTTTGAAAGAATTTCTTGTCATTGAAAAAAAGCCCGCGAATTAACTCCAGTGACATAGTAAAATTGCATATCTGCAGGAGATATCTTTGGAATAAGTTACGAAAACGCCGTGATGTATGCAAAACATTTTCGGTGCCAATTTTTCAATGTACATATTAGGTGAGATTCTTAACAATCTCACCTACTATAATCCTAACAAAATTTCATGTCGTCCGATCGACCTCAAACTTGGCCAAAATGTGTTTCGCCACTTCCTGATCACGAATATATGGGGGGCTAAGTTAAATTCCCGGCCGGCCGTCCGGCCGCTCTTTAGAGCTTAATAGCTCCTAAACTAAAAAAGATATGGACTTGCGGTTTTCGGCAAAGGTTATATATCGCATGAAAATTGCAACTTGGTGCATTGACCCCCCACCCCTCCTTCCGCCATTTTGAAGACCCCCCTTTTTTGTTTTCTCAATAGCTCCGCCCCTGTGGCATCGAGCGGGCTCAAATTTTAGTATGTTATAGCTGGGCCTTAGAGCTTTCCATCAATACCCAACTTAAGGTCCCCCGACCCCCCCGACCCGAGCTATAAGGGTCCAAAAAAAATTTCTTAAAATGACCATAACTCCGGTTCTAATTGTCAGAATTGAAAAAGTGAGGGCTTTTTGGAAAGCTCTCGTGAAATGCCACTTCCCCTTCTAACATTGCAAGTTCATAAAACCACCGCTAGGGGCGCTATTATTAAAAAGAAAATTTTTAAATCTTAAAAGTTAAATAACTCAAAAATTCCATTGTGCATCGGGCTGAAATTTTAGTATGTTGTAGTCGTTGATTATACCTAACAAACAAAAAAACCTTAAGTCGATCTAAAACCCCTGACCCGAGCTATAAGGGGTCAAAGTTCGAACATTGACCGGCCTCTATCTCCGGTTCTAATTAACATGGCGACCTAAATTTTACCTTTTTGGTTTCGTCTCGATGAGCACTTTCAGATGGAAGTTCAAAAATTCACCACAGGTGGTGCTGCGATAGCGTCAAAATTCATCGAAATTCAAAGTCACTTTTCTCAAAAACGGCATTGTGAAAGTTAATGAAATTTTAGTATGTTGTAGTCCAGTCTAGGACGTTTCCAAAATGGTGCAAATGTGCGCTGTGGTTAAAACAGAACCGGAGATATGAGGGGTCAAAGTTCACAAAATTCAAAAAATCATATCTCCGGTTCTATGTGACCGATTTTGATGAATGAGGGCTTAAACGAAAGATCTCACCAAATGCTACAACTTTCTAGAATATTTGAACTTTGTGGGACCAACACCAGAGGCGCCACAGTCGAAAAATCAATTTCAATATCACATAACCTCAATTATCTCGACTGTCGCTGAACCGATTTTGATGATTACTTCAACATAATTGTAGAGGACATTTGTCTCTACATTTCGTCCATACATCATTTTCCGCTGAGACTACGCTATCACTCCGATTTTGCCATTTAAGTGTGAAAAAATTGATTTTTCCCATAATAACGCTTTGAAATCACTCAGATGCCAATTTGACTGCCTCTACTCCACAAAGACACTCAAAATATGGTTTTAAATGGAAAGTCCCACAAAATACAACAATTCTTTGATATAGTTGAAGTTCAACAAATGACTACTTGGGGCACTCTGGATGGAAAAACAAGTTAAGAAACAAAAAACCTCGCTTATCTTGGCTTCTGAGTAATCGATTAGATCAAGTTCTACGGCAAAATTATAGAGTACATTCTGGTCTACATTTCACCCATATATCGCTTTTGTGCCAGTTCATCCAAATCCTTGATATTTTGGTTTAAATACAAAATTTGTATAATTTCACGAATTTGATTCAAGATAACTGAATGGCGACTCACAATTTCAGCTCCAAATCGAATTTGCATGCACTCCGAGTTAGCTCACGTTAAGAATCTCACCTACATAAGCCGGTTAGGATTATCTGTCCCTTTTTAATGCATTTCAAATTAACCTCGTGAAAAATATTTGCATACATTTAGGTGCATTTCAAAAAGGATTTTTATAAATTAGCTCCCAATAAGTAATTTTTCATATCAAAATTCTTTCAATCCGTTTTCACTTATGTCAAAACTTCCTGCACTTCCAAACAATTTTGGGTGATGGTTTGAGAGATTTATAAATCGGTTGAAAACTGGTAAACTTATGGAACAATTGCCCAGTGGGAAAAAATTTGCGAAATCCTTGAACTCGCGTGATCATTATTCTTATCCTCATGAATTGCACCAATAAAGAACTTTAAAAAAATAATATAAGTAAGATAAATGATGCGAAAGTACTTTTGTAAGGTATGGCTTGTAATGGCCTCTACACACTAGAGAAATTTATGTCCATATTGAAGAATTTCTCCTACACGAGTGTAGGAAATTTGCTCCAATATGGACATAAATTTCTTTGGTGTCACAAGTTCGCACATTATTATGTAAATCCTGGGATGCTTTTGCCACCCCTTTTATAAGTGGAATTTGGCATCTGAAATTACCCTTTTTGAAATAGTTTGTGTAAACTAAAAAATTGTTATCATTTTGGATTCCGTCCACTTAAGAAATTGTTCCAAATAATCTCAATAATATTATATATATAAAAACTAGTGATAAGTCTAGATCAGTTTATTGTAGGTGAGATTCTTAACGTGAGCAAACTCGGATTGCATGCAATATTTGGAATCTTTGGAATATTTGCAATACAGTAGAACCCCGCTATAGGCCATCGCTCTATAGTCCATAATTTATCGACCGTTGATTTCAAAACACTGATTTTAAGTTAGGTTATGTTTTAGCTGAGATTCCTTACTTTACAATCTCAGCTTTTGTAGTCACAGGTGAAATGCGACCTCGTCAGATCGGGCCCAAATTTTGGATGTACACGTTTTGACACTCATAGATCACGAAAATCATGTGCGCCAAAAATCGATTTTCGTGGACGTCCCGTCCGTCCGTCCGTCCGTCGTATAACCACTTCTGGAGAGAGAACGGAAAGAGATATCGACAAGCGGTTTTCGGCAAAGGTTAAATGCCGATGGGCGGCTAGAAGTTGATGATTTCAGATCCCCCCCCACCCCCCTTTCCGCCATTTTGGAACACCCCGAAAATTTGTTTTCCAAATTCCTCAGCCCCTATGGCATGGATCAATCTCAAATTTTATTATGTTATAGCTGGACCTAAGAGCTTTCGATCGATACAAAACTTAAGGTCCCCCAACCCCCCTGACTCGAGCTATAAGGGGTCAAAAATTGAATTTTTGAATGGTCATATCTCTGCTTCTAATTAACGAAATTAACGGATTTGGAAAAATTTTGGTGTTTTAGAAAACTCTCGTCGAGTACTACGACCCTTATTACACTTACATTATTACACTATTATTCGAAAATTTTTGCCAGACAAATAAAAAATTACGAACATTTACGAACAAATGACAAAATTTTACAAACATTTTTTGTGTGTTTACGAACATTTACGAACAAATGTTTGTAAAAGTATACAAAAAGTGTTCGTCAAATGATCGTTTTACAAACAATGTTTGTGAAAAAGGTTCAAAATTTTATGAACTTTTTTGTGGGTTATACGATTTACGAGCATTTCGTAAGTCTGCCATAGGATTTCACAAACATTTACGAACAATTTTACAAAATATTTTTTCTGTGTATTGGGTTCGCGGGCCTATGACATCCAAATTAGCAGCCCACGCTTGTCGATTCTTCACCACTTCAGGAAGATATTCGGGTTCGATCCCAAGGCGTTCGCAAGCAAGATTCTAAATTTGATTCAACCACCCTGTCCTAGATAAGCCTCGAGATCGACGCCTCCTCACAATGGCTTGCATAGCTTTCCTGGAGATTCTTTATTTACATTTCACTCAAAATTAACTGCATATGCATAACACATGTTGGTTTACTATGAATCTCACCTACGATAAGCTGATATAGGCTTATCGCCGTTTCTTATTTGAGGAGCTCAGAGCAAAAAAACGCTATTTTAATAGGGAAATGCATACGACTTAGAGGTTTTTGCTCTGAGCGCCTCATTTGTCTATCAGTTATATGAAATTTAAGATTTATAGGGAAAAGCGTTCTATCTTCGGATGACTGGAGCTTCCAACTATTTTTTTCAAAATGTTTTCAATGACTTTGAAACTTGTATATTATATTTTAATATTTAGTCCAATAATCTCAATTTCCTGAACAGAGCCATAGACAAATCCATTAAGAAATAAAAAAAAAAAATAGTTTTTCAATATTTGAGTCGTCTGAATGTAGCGTGCTTTCCGCTACTTTTGTTTAAATATGATTGATTATTCACTAAATTGATTTAAAATTTTCCCTTTTTTCCTAAAGTTTTGGATTCAAATAGAATTTCCCGATATTCCCAGTTGACTCACAAGATTCTCATTTATAAATTATTGCTGATTTTATGGATATTTTCCTTGTTTTATTTCTTTTTAGTTGAGATTCTTTACAATCTCAATTTTTTTCCATTTTGGAGTTAAAAGACGAAGAGCATTGAAAGTTAGTCAACTTCCCTTGGGTTTTCTGAACCATTTGATCTCCAACTGTCCGAATCATTAAATTTTTCAATGTCCCTCTTTGAACTGATAGAGTTTCCTGGTGAATCGGTTCCACTGTGTCTGAGATGGAGAACTTCCGGGTGGACATGCGCAGTGGGCACCGGCATGAGAGGGTGGCTGAAAGGCGGTTAGAAAACGCTGGAGTCCCAACAGAATCTTCGCCATTTGACTCTGGAAATTTGAGGAGAGAATTTTGTTCAAAATTACAATCATGTCGAACCACACAGTGCGATATCGAATTTTATTGTTCTATAAAAAGTCCACTAATTTTGCTGCTGAAGCGCAGCAAAAAGACCAGCGAAGGGATAGATTTCTGTGGCATTTGAGTGACGCGAAAAATATTAAAAATTTATGTGGGTCACATAAAATAAATTCAATGTTTCATAACAGCGAAATTCGTCTTCAGTTTCTCGTTTTTTTTTGGTATCCTTTTTTTCTGGTTGCTAACAAAGTGTTGAAATAGATTTTTCCACTCTGTGCAAAAATTTTAAGGGTGGCTGGGGGCGAGAAGGGCAGTCAAATAAATCGTTACGACACCGGTAATTTGTTACTTTTAAAATATTTCCCCTCCATTTTTTTCCTAACTGCGCGGCAGTTGGTAAAAATATTTTCTGTGTGATTTACATTTTGTCGACAGATGAATTGGAGTTTTGGGCTTGAGTTTCTTCGGGGCAAAAAGCCCTCCCCCCTCCAAATGGGGAAAAGGATGAGTTAGGTACAATTTTCTGGAAATAACAATTATAGAAGTTTGATTGAATTTATTAAAAGTTTATCTGTTGTGCTATTTATTTGCAAAGGACATAAAAAAGGAAGCTGAGGAAGGGTGGAAAAAAATTGGTATAGAAGGTAGCTAATAAAAATAATAATAAATGTCGATTCTAAAAGGAACTGAACTTCGGGAATGAGATGGATGTTGAGCTTCCTCTTGCACAGAAATGGCTTTTTTTGTCGGCAGATGCGAATTATCCACTGAAAGAAGTTTAGAGCTACCAAAAAAGGAACGTCTTCCTCCTGAGTCACTGTCGCCTAGGAGTCAAATCCTCAACATCTTTTCCATGCATTTCTTACGAGATTGTAGAATGGGAAGAAATTCAAGAAGGCAAGAAAAAAGACGACAAGTCAAGTACTTCGAAAAGTTACGATTTCACATTCTTCGCATATCATTGAGTCAGAAAATTCTTGGCGCACGGAAAACTCTTCACGAGGGAGCATTTCACTGCCAATTGCCTTCGCTCCCACGTACCATCGGTTGACATAGAATAAGGTGGAAAATTTGCATATGAAGGCTCTGTCAGTAATCCCAATTCTAGGATGCAAGAGTTGGCTCATATTGCTCGTAAAATAAGGTCTCATCATCGATTTTTCCAACGGTTTCACATATGGACCATCCTCTTCTTTTTTATCCAACTGAGAAACATCACAGACTCTTCTTGTTATTTTAAACATCTTTTCTTTTATTAAGTTTGCCCATTGAAGAAAATAGGATCTCTGAGTAGAGTTAGTTCTGTAACTGATTAAATTTGTTCTATTGTATTCTATTGAGCTTTTCTTTTAAATAAAAGTTCAACTTGCAATACACTTTCAATGAGGTGAAAATTACTAGATATCGCAACATTTTATGAGTTAGCACAAATATCTTATTTTCTGGTATACTTTCATTGTTCTTGCTAGCATTTTAAATACGAACTTTTTGTTCCAGAGATTCTAGGGTGAAATTATCGTCTGGACTAGACAACTTTTCGAACATTTTTGAAAAAAAAATGGTTTAGCGGTTTTAAAGATGTGTATTGGGGAAAAATGAAGATCCTAATATTAACAATTCGAAGGTCTACCTATTTAGAGTTCCTCGAAAAACTGTAAGTATATCTAGCTGTTTATTTATTTTCAGATATGACGATAAACTAACATTCGGATGAACAGCGTTTAATCATTTTTTGTTCGGAAAAGGGGTTCAGTGTTTGGCCGATTAATTTAAAGATGATCGATCAGTAAAACTCGGATTTTGTATGTAAAGTGGAAATTCTTAATTTTATCGACATAGAAGAAGAAGCAATTAGTGCGAAATTTTTTCAATTTGTCACCAGTCTAAACTCAAACTGTACTTTGCAAAATTGGCCCAAGCAATTTCATATTTTGGATTTATTCTGGTAGAATATCAGGTAAGCTACAGAAATCTATGACCGAAAAACTAGTTATTTTAAATTTTTCAAAGTCAAAAGTTAAACTGTTCTAGAGGACTTAAAAGGACTAAAAGACAAATGGTGAGACATATCGACTTTCGATTTCTCTCCATAATGTCAACGTTTTCTAAAAGGCTTTTACCGGGAGTTCCGCTTTCAAAGAAATTCTCTGGATCGAAAAAAAACCCGCAAATTCACTTCAGTGACATAGAAAAATTGCATACCTTTAGGAGAGATCTTTGGAATAAGTTCCGGAAACCCCGACGCAAATTTACGATGACGCAAATTTTTCAGTCAATTTTCACCGCCAACGGTTCATACACTGATAGAAATCCGAAAAAGTTAAAATAACATTCCGAAAATGTTTATTTTACCCTGCAGTGTTGATCCGAAATCGGCATTAATATTATGCTTTTTAGGTGTATAAGGGTTAAAGTTACCCTTTTTCATGTTAATTTTTACACTTAAAAAGTGTTAAAGTTATGAGGAAAAAAAGTTAATCGCACCCCTGTTTTTTTCTCAGTGTAAGAAACGTACATAAATTTTCATTCATTCATTTTCATTTTTCATATTCATTTTCTCATTTTTGTGGTCGCGGGCCCATGACATCAAGGTTAACAGCCCACGCCTGTTGATCCTCCGTCACTTCAGGAAGATGTTCGGCTTCGATCCCAAGGTTCTCCCACGCAAGATTCTGAATTTGATTTTAGCCACCTTGTTCTAAGGTCTGCCTCGAGGTCGAGGTCTCTTCACAATAGCTTGCATAGCTTTTCTAAGGAATCTTTCTTCATTCATGCTTTGAACATGCCCATACCATCGAAGTTGTGGTCTCTCAACTCGAAAAAGGAACTCCTCAACTTTTTTTTAGCTCCTCACGAACGGTGTTACGTTCCTCACTCAATCTCGGCGAGTGATTCCCTTAACCGTCCGAAGGTACCTCATCTCGACAGTTTGAACTCGCGATCTCCTTTTTCGATAATAACCCAAATTTCATGACCATAGGTGAGAATAGGAATGAACACAGCTTTGAAAACCGATAATTTAGCCGAAGGACTAAGCTTGGCTTTCCTCACCACGCGCCAAGTTCCTTCATTACTGCAAAGCTTGATCGATTCGCGACGAGAGTTCTGCCTCCATCCCAAAATAGTAGGCACTTCATATCAAATTCTTTTAATCCGTTTTCACTTAAGTCGGAACTCCCTGCGCACACATTTCCTTCTTATCCCTCTGCACCATTTGAAAATGATGTACATATTCTATGTTTCGTTTTTTCCTAAAAATACTCAATGGGTTTTGTCAAAGATTCTAAGACGTTTCTGACACTCTTAAATATAACCTGAATTTCTTAAAATTTGCTAGTATAATTTATTTTTCAATATTTAAATTTTAGTTTTTTCGGTAGGAGTGCGCTAGGAAAAACCATCAAAAACGGTCGGTAGGTTTAGTGTTAATAATCCTTGGGTCGATTTATGGGAGGGCTCAATAATGGAGGTTCCACGTCGCTATCTCAAATCGTTTGGCGTCTAAATTGACAAGCGAATAACATCATTCTATGACTTCATATCTCGGTCCTCTGATGTCTAATATCTAATTGAAAAATCGAAGTATTTAGAACTACCCCATGTTTACTACTGTCCCAGTTTCCATTAAACTGTGTGACATCATTTCTTAAAAATCGTCAGATTCGTGCAGACACATTATGTAAAAAGTGGTCTCGGACGGGTTAAAGCTAGATATTTTGGGGAGAGAAAAAACAAGGGACTAAATATCTCGATATAGTGTTCGAGCAGTAAAACTCCATATTGTTTATACTAACTCTTATAGGGAAGATGGGGCTACATTAAAAAAAAAGGTTTTTTTTCAGGTATTTCTAAAGAAAGCTGGGCTTTAACGTAATGTAATTTAGATATACAAAACAATAAGGATCTAAATTTAATTATGGCTAGGTCCAATTCAATGTAGCCTCTCCTCTCCCTACCTATATTGTAGGGGAAAGTGCCCATGCTTTAGCAGGTCCCAAGCTTTACAATTACTAAACTTTTTGTATGTTTTTCAATAAATGTGTCTCATCTCTTCTATATTCTAAAAACTAGAGGAAAGTGTCCTGTTTTTAAAATATATTGCGGAATCGTATTTATTCAGAAACATAGGAAAAATTTAGTCATTGTAAAGCTTGGGACCGAGCAAAGCATGGGCACTTTCCCCTACGTACTATATGGGATTGTACTGTATGTGAAGGGGAGCTTTTATTGAATAATCTAGTGAAAATTCACGCCACATTTTTGTTAACTATTAAACTAATCTCTGGAGAATTACAACACGAAATTATTCTTAACATAATAAATTATGAGAATATATAAATTGAGATATTCTTTCTACATTATTTCAGTAAATTATTTCCCATTTTCTTAAAACCTTTTTTAAAGGATAACAGTGAAATCTTGCGTAATCGGTTTTCTTTTCTCTAAAAAAAAAATGTGGCAACAGATGCGTCCGACAGTTTTTTTTAAATAGATATTCAAGAGGCTATTTTGCATATATTAAAAAGTTGCCCTTTGTAAGGCAATGTCGATAAATTTTGTTCTATTAGTGTTATAGATTCTATCGTATATACATTCCTTGACATTTAACTTTCTCATCGTTACAATATGCAAATTATGGTCATCAATATCAACTTTATAGATGAAGTAAAGCTGAGAGATTGAATTACGTGATGCTTGGAAATGGACATGAAAATGCACCTTCAGCTTTCATTTCTAGTTTAAACTTCTAACAGATGAACTTTCAGGCGTACTGAATAATTGATTTTTTTCCGGGATACAATGGAAAGAATTTGATTTTCACTCAATACGAAGGCAAGAAACAGCAGGAAAGGGTTGAACAACTAACCATTGTAGCTTTAAAACATTTTCCTATTTAAAGTTATTCAGTTCATTTGAGTTGAGGTCAACTTTAAAGCCATGACCGTAAAAGTGGGCGTGAAAACCAGTGATATGTATCCTGCACTACCCACATTCTCTGATAAAGACTTCAAATGGTGTGCAAAGGACTAATTGGAAAAGGTCGCTAAATTATTCAGTTGATATCCCTGATACGAATATCCTTACGGCATGATGAATATCTTAATATTTTAGCTTTATAAATTTGATTTCCGTTTAAGACTTCTTTAGTTTAAATATTTTCTAAAGAGTTTTTGTATTTAAATTGTGTTTCAGAAGAGATGAAGAGATTATTATGTGAATAACCATATAAAATGGGATGATTTAATATATTAAAGTTGTTAGATGAGTTTTGGAAAATTTATTTACCCTTTCAATTTCTAACCCAGAAGAGTGATTGAGATTGACGGTAAGGGGTTCTCAGAAGAACTTTTCCAAATTACCACGAACTTCTATCATTAATAAAGTCTACAAGAATTATTTTCATCTTCAGCCAATTGCGTTCCATTTTCGGCTAATTTAATATTTTACATAGAAATTCTTCAAATGGATTATGTATGAAAATTATGAAAATTCTTATGAAGCAATTAACAAAATAATATATTTTCCATATAATAATTTTCTTGTTTTAGTGGTGTGGAAATTTGTTGAATAAATAGCAGGTTAAGTTGCAAAGAAAGATTGTAATTAGAGACATATTTTGAGTGAAGATTTTTGCCACTTTTGATGCTTTGAAGGGATTTCTTGTTCACCAAAACAAAATTACTCTCGAAACGCATTAATTCATAAAATTTGAATATAACATTTTAAATTTAAATATTTTAGCTTTCGCATATTTTTTTTAATGTTATATTTATTATCCATTACTTTTTCTCATTGGCTAGGGGTGATATCTTGTTTTATTTATTTATTTATTTATTTAGAATCGAACTACCTTTGAAACCATGCGTTTCTTAGAGGCAAAAGGCAAGAGGTTTATGCGTCCACCGCCGTCTTAGCGTTGGTGTCCAACCTGCTCCGGAGCCATAATTTCTTTGAAAGCATTTAAAGTAGCGAGTAAGAAAACGCAGTGGGACTTTAATATTTCATGAGATGAAATATGCAGTTACTCGTAAATATTACTGTAGTTCCCACAATATCAATATTATTCCTTTAAATCTTGTTTATATAACAGAATCTTGCTTTTCAAATTAATTTTTCTTCTACATTATGAAATGTCTGTAGGTATTGAGGTTTAAAACTTTTTAGTTATATTCTTACAGGATGTAATATCATAATTCAAAACTCTTCAATAAAGGAAGGCGTTAGGTACTTTGAAAGGGCGATAAACACAATTTATTACAACATTGAAGATCAAAAGTTATTGTTCAAATACTTCCTACAGTGCTCTCGGAAGTTGAGGTGCTCGACGTTTCCTTAATTTATTGCCACAGGTCAAAGCTTGAGCTCTTATTCAACCAAGTGCTTTGTCATTAATTTCCGAGTTTGGTGTTACTCACAAAGATAGTTCATCAGCTATGCCAACCCCTTTAGAAATATTGCTTAATTCTTGAAACGACATAGTTCATTAAATATTTATTGCAACATCGTTCAAGACGAGGCAGCAGAGGCGGCAAAACTGCCATGAGGATTCCCTTGGAAAGGCAGACAGAATGAATTGGCGGTATTTTGCACAGCTTTGCTTCCCACGAAAATGACGATCCCTTGTGACTACTGATGAGGGAAAAAGTTGCTGAGAGATGGTCCGTTTGAGGCTTAAAGCTCTCGCACTTTCTGCTATTTAGAATAAATCCATAATTGGATGAAATTTAAATTTGAATTTTATTTTGTATGTGCTGAGTACTCCTCGAATTAGCATGTGGGTTCTTCAAGCTTTTATCTACTCTTTCGAATTTTTTTTTACTTTTCCTTGTTCCTTTTTTTGTACGCAGATAAGGATCCCTAGCAATATTCGTGGATGTGTGTCGTTTTTGTCACTGTGTCAGGCTATCCTCCCCCATTTAATCGGTTTTATTCATGAGGGCGAAAGTGAGCATCTCATGCTAATATTTTTCAAATATACATACGTATAACTATTTTCTCATGATTATTGACACAGAAACATAAAAGACGTGGCAAAGTAACTCAGCTTCGTGGAATGCTCGTAGTGGTCGTTTAGATTACATCAATCGCAAATACTGTATCATTTTTTTTAAATTAACCCATTCGCAATAGCAACATCATATGCAAACTAGACAATTTTGGGTAATCATTATATATTTCTGTGCAATTCATATCTCAATAACTACCGGGAACGAATTTTACGTTACCTTTATTCTCCCATTACGTTAGTAAAATAGCCCGACAGAAGTTGAAATTAATTTTACTACTCTAGGGGAGACTGGGGCAAAAAGTCACAAATCGAAAAATTCAAAATTAAATATCTTCCAAGCTAAAAAAGATAGCAGCTAATTTTTTTTCTATAGATAGCCTCCATAGACCTTCTTCAATGTCGTAAGTTTCTTAGAATTCGAACAAGGAATTTAGAAAATAAAAAATATCGAAATTTTTAGCCCTATTTTTGAAATATTTTCCTTGCAGAAGATAACAATTATTACCTACTTATTTTCCAAAATTGATGCACTGGTGAATATTTTCTAAATAATTTGGATTTTTTGAATATGAATCCGCTATCTATTTTAGAATTTCACAAAAGTTCTTTTCTCCAGAAACCCTTTTATTAAAAATGGCCACTTGCGGTAAAAAGTAACAAAAGGTATAGAGCAAAAAGTAACAAAAAGCGAAGGAATTTCTGATGTCTCACGGCGAAAAGAAACGTCATTATCATGTCTCGCCGCTTGTTGTTTGAAAAGCGCTTTTCTCGTTTTCTCACTTTTCTCGCAGAGAAAACAGTGTTTTACAAAGGTGTAGATGAATAAATTTTCTTTGAAAATGTGTCGTCTAGGTATTTTTTCAAATTTACGGAAGCCTGTAATGAAGCGAATCAAAATATGATAATATCCAATGCCTGGTAGGGTAAGTGTGCCAAATTTCGGCATAGTTGCATGCAAGCGCCAAAGTCTCAAGTTTGAAATGTAATAATTTTTAATACAAATTGAATTTCTGTGTTACTTTTTTTATAAGGAGTGTTGGTTGGAACCTTGTAGACAGTTTATCGTCTTTATTTTCTCTAAAATCATTCTTAATACATTTTAAAATGAATAAAAATGTAGACATAGCATTGGTGGCCTATTCCGGCCACCTTCATTCTCATAGTTCCTTTCCCTTCCAGAATTCTTCCAATGCATTTTTCAGATTGTCTTGCTCGTCGAAGCGATATTTTTTGTTATTTTTTGCATTGTATAATCTCTAGAGTTTGCAAAAACTAAAAAATCATGGAAATTTGAGGAACAAAAAATGTGGCCGGAATTGCAAGCTGGCCGGAATTTGGTACACTTACCCTAATGCCTGGAAATTTTTGAAGCGCTCGAGTAGCTTGTAAAAAAATAAAATATCCGTTTTGCGACTTTTTGCCCCAGTCTCTCCTATTCTCAGTTCGCGATAAGTCATCCTAAGTTTTTACTAATTAATGGAGAATTTCACAATGGGTCGACTTTTATAAATTTTTTCTTCATTATCTTTTCTAATTTCAATCCTGATCGACAAATTCTTTTTTTTTATAATTACTCTGTATAAGTGATTTCTTTAAGGGAAAGAATTTAAATTTAGCAGTTAATTAAATTTAGTAGTAGTTCCTGTAGGGATTTAATTCCAAAATATAAGCATTCTATCTCCTGGTATTTCTAGAATTTGATTAAATGGGTTAATAATGTAAAACACTTAAGAGAAAAGCACTGTGCTTGTGAGTTTTAAAATTTCACATTTAATTTAATTTAAATTGGTTTTCTATTCTTTTAGTAGAAAATCATTGTAAATATTTGAATTTTTCAGCATAAAACGGATACGATACAGGGAAAGCAAAGTTTAGAAAGATCTCTTTAAAACAGTTTGAAAGTTTAAATGCATTATTTGAACTTTTGAACTTTGTGGTATGGCAAAAAATGGTTTGTTTATAACTTTGCGGAAATCTTTTCACCAAACTGATGAGCATTTCATCTATCACAAGTTCGAGCATCCGGCAAAACCTTTTAAAATTCATCCGTTCTTCACAAGTCCCTTGTCCAATCCCGTTCCTTTTCTTATCCTCAACCCTCCAAATTGCATATTATGTCGAGAAAAAAATGTAAAAGTAAAAGAAATTTAACTATTCATAAATCCTTAAGAAGAATTTCACTCAATCCACCATTTCTCAGTGTTCATCTTCATATCTTGTAGCACTTCACTCACAGAGTTTCTTCTTCTGTTTGTGCTTTATAGCCTATAGAGTCAAAGTCTGTGTTATTTTTTCCGCCCTTCCGATGTGGAGAGAACGCAGAATCTCCTTGGCCTGATTCCTTTTTATATCCTCCCGTTCTACCCATTCTCCAGAAATAAGCTTTTTAAACACCCACCAACACATCACATCATAAACAAGACATTCTGACCGTGGAGTAAACTCATACACACTCAAAATATCCAATTGGGTGAAACTGTCTCTGCCCCTTGACACCATAAATAATTATACGTATGAGGGCATCCCTTTCAATGACTTCCTGGAGCGATTTCCGTTTATCAATGGACGTCTTTGGTCCTCTTTAATTACTTCTCGTTGATTAATATTACATACTACTCTGCCGTAATTAAACCTTTGCCGTACATCGTCAACGAAACAAATTTGATATCCAAAAAGGTCGTCTGGTCATTAGTCTCCCACAACAGCTGGGAGTCTTTGCAATTACTTAGCTTCTCTGGTCATGGAGATTAAGATACAAAATAAAAGGGAGAGATTAAAAATGTGAATTTGATATCAATTCACTTAAAGTCTTCTTCATAACCGGGAGTTAACCCAGAAAATTATAATGCTTCTTAATGGACTGTAGCATAGAGTTTAGGCAACCTTTTAATGAAATTTTAATATATATAAACTTTATAGAGATAGAACAGTCTCCTTCAAGTCAACGTTATTTCATGACTCTTTTCATAATTGTATATGAACTATATTGAAGCTAACTATGTCATGGTAGCCTCACTTTGCTGTTCTTTTGTTACTGCTCGAGCTTCACAGAGAGAGAGAGAGAGCAGTATAATAATCCCTCGATTTTGAGTTATATATATTTCGACTCCTTTAAAAAAAATACACAGGTGGACATTTCATCCTTATACGAAAATACCATTGAATTAATCATAATAACAGTTTTTCAAGGTCAAGGCTTAAAAAGGCTCTTGAGAGCGTCTCTCTGAACCGAATGGTATCATAATTGGACTCGTTGGAAAGGTCTTTGAATTTCTAACAAGTTTTAACCAGTTCTAATCGGTTCTGAGTTAATGAGAACTAGTAACTTATTTTTTCATAAAATATATTCTATTACTGCTAAGTTAGTTTGACAACCGGTAAACAATAAATGTTGCGAAAGTACTTTTGTGCATCCTAAGTCACGAGTTCGAGTATTTCGCAAAGCATGGGACGCTTCACTATCCATTTTTACATATATAACAAAATCTTGAGCATTAATTATTTATCATCTTATAAAATGATAATAAAGTGTTTCCCATTAGCCTTTTAATGAAAAGAATTTTAGGTCTTGTGCAGATAGATAGAGCAAAAAATTATTTAACGGTCAGAAGAAGTCTAGGAGATTTTAAGTTCACTGAAAACTTAGGAAAAGAATGTCAATCATATAGGGGAAACTGGGGTAGTAATAAACATGGGGTAGTTTTAGACATTGAATTTTATGTCTAAACTACTCAGATACCTGTCGTCCACTTATTCACTGGACCTGGATGCCTGTAGTATCTTTGAATTGATATAGATCTCATTTTCTGCAGTCTAATATCTAATTACAAAAATCACAATGTTTACAACTATCACGTATGAACTACTGCCCAAGTTTCCCCTAAGAATAGTGCTTGCGATCCATATGGAATAATTTTTAAAATAGAACCGAAAACTAAGAATATGGTTGGAACAGTTCAAATCCATAATTATAACAATGTACTAGAAATACCGGAGATAGAACGATTTTACTTTGTAACTTTCTTCTTACGGATTAATATATATATGCTTATTGTAAAAAGGAAAAAAACAGTCTGTCAAGATGGTACGGGGAGCTTTTCAAACACACATGTCTTAAAAGAGTCCCGGTCAAAATCCCGAAAACAAAAATCCCGAAAGCTAAAATCCTGAACGCCAAAATACCGAAAGTCAAAATCCCGAATTGGCCAAAATCCCGAAAGCCAAAATCCCGAATTCATAATAGTGGCATAGCTACTCCCACGATTGCACCCGCGCTTGTTGGAGACAAAGGGAAAATTTCTGTGTCTAGGGAAATTATTCTACACATTACCTCCATATAATTTCATCCCTTTCACAATTTTGAACATTCGGGATTTTGGCTTTCGGGATTTTTGCTTTCGGGATTTTGGCTTTCGGGATTTTGGCGTTCAGGATTTTGGCTGCCTCCGGTTTGAAAGATCATTGAATTCAAATTCTTTACATTAATTCATTATATGATATAAACCATTTTTTTTATCCAACGAAATTCAATTAAGAGGTAATATGAAGTGAGTGGTGTGTAGGTTCGATCAGGCTAGATTTTTTTTCATGTACAAAATAGATCTGTATACCAGAAATTGTTTTTATATAGAACACAGACCTAATTTGTAGAAAAACAATTCCACGCAATACGCTGCTCTGATCTACACACCATCCACTTCATGCTACCCTCTTAATTGAATTTCATTGGGTGTAGAGTAGTTAAGCTTTTGTCAATCAGGAAAGAGAATAAAGGAAAGTGTTATAAAAAACGAGAATCACTTTTCTCAATAATTTTTTGGGAATTAGATAATTTATGAGAAATGGTGTTGCGCTGTCTGTCCGTATGATTGATCTAAAAGGCGAATATTTCGTCATTAGACACATATGTTCGAAAAACAATTCAATATCGAATTTTCGAATGTCAAAGTTAAACCACTTTAGATGGCCTGTTTTTCAACAGAATTGCTTAATTTGGATTTTTTTGAAAGATACTGAAATTTCCAACCGAGCTGCATTGGACTTAATCGGTCATGAGTCGATAAAGTACCCGTAAATGATATTACCCATATTACCTTTCTCGAATTTAGTTCTTTATTTGTTCGTAAGCTTGTTGCTCATGCTAAAATATAATTAAAATGTGCTTTTCTTAAGCATTTTTTTATTTTGGAATGCTTTTTTTTAAATTTATAAATCAATTTAATCGGTAGTAAACCGGTATGCATCCAAAAAAGCATGCGAAGAGATAATACACGAAGAGTTTTTCCTCCTGAGTTTGAGCACTCCGCAAAGCTGAGACGCTTTACCATCTATTTTTCCCGACTCTTTATATTTCCCTAAAAAAAGTTTTTTTGATATTGTTCGAAAACTAGGTGTGTGATTTTTTTTTTTAATTTTTGGAAATGTTTCAGAACTTGCCTAGGGGGACATTTTACAAGGTTAAAAGTCAAAACGGTTCTTCAAAATGTATTTGTCAAAACGGGAAGGTCTTGGATTTTCTGATAAATCCGTCCGAACAGATGATTATTTATTAAAAGAAATTGAATAGTGTTACTCTTTTTAAGCAATTTTTAGTGATTTATAAATCAGTCGAAAGCAGATTTGAGCCGGTAAACTTTATTGCGTTAAAAGAGAAAAAAATACGTAATCCCTAAACTTGTGACCACTATACCCTTCCTAACGAATCAAACCCATTATAATTTATTTATAAATGATTCGGAAGTATAAAATTCCTTTTTATAGTGTTCAGTATAGCTTCTAAATAAAAATTTTCAATTCACTTCAATTCAATATTCCATTAAATTTTCTACTGCGAATCAGGTTACGAGATCTATTTTAAAATTGAAACCATAAAATGTCACGTTATTAATAAATATAAAAATTTCAGTTTATAGTTAAAAGTTTTATGTTAAAGTATTTCGTGTTTTATTAAATTCCGAATATTACGAAATTAAGTTAATCAATTTTATAGAGTTCTAACCGTAAAACAAAGTGAACACCTAAAAACTGAACTGCGTTAAAAGCCATATATAAACTGTTAGCAAGTTCTAGTTTAAGCCTTTCAAGGAAGATAAACTTTGTTACGCCACGAGAATGTTCTTGAAACAATTTCTCTGAAGCTTCAATAGAAAAGTTTTGAAATTCACAACATATAGTGCAAAAATTGATAACTTATGACATCTTTGCCAATAAATGATACGCGTAATTTAATAGCAGAATGTGTCACCGAGACAATGTTTGTTTAGTGCAGATAGGACAAAGAATGAGGAAGTGCGTATTGATTTTTTCCGCTCTTCCTGGCATCAATGGAACGATATGAGGCTAAACAATATGCATCGAATTTGTTGACAACGAGGGGAAGCAGTTTTTGTTGAGCTTGTAAATTCAATGAAAATTTATAAACACGTAAAATTGATATTTTCACGTGATGCGGAACTTGCACGTATGATCCCATTAAGGAAATTCTCCTTTGGGGAGTTATTATTCAATTAAATTTAAATTCGATGAAAAGGGAGATTGAGTAAGATAATTTATAGAGCTTCTCTTCACATTAAATTACATTTGTAATGGAATTTGAAAGTTTTCCCAAATTCCATTTAATTTTTTGTTGAGCTCTAAAAAGACTCTTTGAACATCATTCATGTTATATTAGTTGTTTCAATTTATTTAGAGGATTGCAATGTATCCTTCGTTGATAAAATTTCCGTATTTCGACTTTTGTATATGCTTATGTCTTACACAGCTGAGCCTTTCTAATCCTTTTAATAAACTCTTCTACAACACTGAGGTTTCATTACAATATCGAGGGTGCTTTCTGCACCGAAACATTGCTTAAATGGGATTTGGGGTAAAGCAAAAGTTTCATGGGAAAAGGGGGTTACTTCAGCAATGGGTAACGAAATTGAAGAGAAAATCACATCTTTTTCCTTCTGGAGTATTCCAGTTTCATTCATGAGAAGCCATGATTGAAGGAGAAAATCGTATGAAAGTTCTGGGAATTGCGGTATGTGGATAGAATTTATTGATGGGGAAAATTCCTCAAGTTTTCATCAATGTACACGTGGTGTTCTTCCACACTTGAAGACCTCATAGGTCTCAATAACTATCTAAAATAGTCGCATGTGACATTTATCGTGTTTATTGTTGCCGCATTATATTTTATTGGTGCACCCTCCTTCATTTACCCAAGAAGATGGTTCAGCACATCACTGTGATTTAGAATGTTTTTGCCCATTTCTCTCTGCATCCCCAATCTCACACTCCCCATCAACTCTTTGCCAGGTTAAAGACGTCTCCACAGGGTGGAAGAGAAGATTCACCCCTAGATATATAAATGAAGGATTTATTTACAGACTTATTTGCATTTTATCACAGTGCGACAGAGAACATATTGAATAAAAAGGACAATTGAAAGACATGAATTCAAATGGTACAGAACACACTTTAAATGCAATGTTGTGTAATGTTAAACCAAAAAAACAATCATAAACTTATTCCACTGTCATTGATTGAATTACATTTGCATAAGCTTTTCAATTTCCTCTGTCTTTTGTGCAGGCAACAATTGAATTAAATTTCGAGGACAATGAGCACATTTCCGTTCTACTTTTAACCACATCAGCTGAAAATTGTACTTTACATTTTCCCAGCCAAAACACATTTTTGCGGATTTTAAATATATTTCAAAGGTTCACAAAAACGCCAAATTGGCAACAAAACACACTTCAATTGGATAATTTTGTAAATCCCTGAAAAGCTCTCGTATGGATTTAATATCTCATGGAGAAGTTTGCATGAAATCTTTTCTTGACACCCTACCACCACCATTCTGGTGAAGAGAAATGGGAAAACAGGAAGAAAATTAATTTTCCGCGTGTTAAGTATCTTTTAATGCCGGTCTAAGTACCTTCTAATATTCTTATTTCTCACTGAGAAAAGGTAAAGAGTGTGAAAATTTTCACCTCTTAAATTTTGTGGTTTGTTGAAAGATTTTACAACAATTTATCACAGTAACAGCCGTTGTAAATGATAGGAATATAACTCATTTTAATTTTAAATTGAGAAATGGAACTGATTAATTTGAGTTATTTATGGGATTATATCAAAATTAAATCGTGTCGTGAGAATCATATATATTGAAACCTTGTATAAAGAATTATTTCATAGTATTATTCTAGAGATAACTGTAAGAGATTTCAGAGATTTGTTAGAGATTATTTGCTATCATATCAAAAATTATTCTGACAACATTTTTTGCTTAAAATTTTAGAGGTCTAGTTTTCGTAGTTTGTTTTTAAAAAACTATTTTTATAGCTTGTTGTTAGCTGGAGTTTAATGACCAGCGCACAATAACTTTTGTTTGTAAACATGTTTTCAAAATTTCCCATGAGAATGAGTGAGACGACTAGATCTAGTTCTCACTCATTCTCATTGAAATGTTAAAAACATGTTTACTAAACATAAGTTATTCTGCGTTGGACATAATACCCAACGCACAATAACTTTTGTTTTGTAAACATATTTTTGACATTTCAATGAGAGTGAGTGAGATCTAGATCTAGTCATCTCGCTCACTCTCATGGGAAATTTAGAAAACATGTTTGCAAACAAAACTTATTGTACGCTGGGCATAACTCATCAGCTAACAGAAAAATTTCAGTTTTTTAACGTCAGATGAATATAAAATCCACCCAAAAATCAGCTTCCAACGTATGAATTTTTAAAATATTGAAATGAAAATTTCTGAAAATAATATTTAAAATGTTGTGCTTTTATATGTTTAGGACCTCGAATTAAATATTTTTTTATCTTATCGAAAAAGATGTAATAAAAAATAAGCTTTTTTAGTCTGTGAGACCCACATAACCCATTAATCAAACTATACAAGAAAAAAAAATACATATTAGGTGAGATTCTTAACAATCTCACCTACTATAATCCTAACAAAATTTCATGTCGTCCGATCGAGCTCAAACTTGGCCAAAATGTGTTTCGCCACTTCCTGATCACGAATTTATGGGGGGCTAAGTTACGTTCCCGGCCGGCCGGCCGGCCGTCCGGCCGTCCGGCCGCTCTTTGGAGCTTAATAGCTCCTAAACTAAAAAAGATATCGACTTGCGGTTTTCGGCAAAGGTTAAATATCGTATGAAAATTGCAACATGGTGCATTGACCCCCCACCCCCCACCCCTCCTTCCGCCATTTTGAAGACCCCCCTTTCTTTGTTTTCTCAATAGCTCCGCCCCTATGGCATCGAGCGGGCTCAAATTTTAGTATGTTATAGCTGGGCCTTAGAGCTTTCCATCAATACCAAACTTAAGGTCCCCCGACCCCCCTGACCCGAGCTATAAGGGTCCAAAAAAAATTTCTTAAAATGGCCATAACTCCGGTTCTAATTGTCAGAATTTCAAAAATGAGGGCTTTTTGGAAAGCTCTCGTGAAATGCCACTTCTCCTTCTAACATCGCAAGTTCATAAAACCACCGCTAGGGGCGCTTTTTTTAAAAAGAAAATTTTTAAATCTTTAAAGTTAAATAACTAAAAAATTCCTTATGCAATCGGGCTGAAATTTTAGTATGTTGTAGCCGTTGATTATACCTATCAAACAAAAAAACCTTAAGTCGATCCATAACCCCTGACCCGAGCTATAAGGGGTCAAAGTTCGAACATTGACCGGCCTCTATCTCCGGTTCTAATTAACATAGCGACCTAAATTTTACCTTTTTGGTTTCGTCTCGATGAGCACTTTCAGATGGAAGTTCAAAAAGTCACCACAGGTGGCGCTGCGATAGCGTCAAAATTCATCGAAATTCAAAGACATTTTTCTCAAAAACGGCATTGTGCAAGTTAATGAAATTTTAGTATGTTGTAGTCCAGTCTAGGACGTTTCCAAAATGGTGCGTATGTGCGCTGTGGTTTCAATAGAACCGGAGATATGAGGGGTCAAAGTTCACAAAATTCAAAAAATCATATCTCCGGTTCTATGTGACCGATTTTGATGAATGAGGGCTTAAACGAAAGATCTCACCAAATGCTACAACTTTCTAGAATATTTGAACTTCGTGGGACCAACACCAGGGGCGCCACAGTCGAAAAACCAATTTCAATATCACATAACCTCAATTATCTCGACTGTCGCTGAACCGATTTTGATGATTACTTCGACATAATTGTGGAGCACATTTGTCTCTACATTTCGTCCATACATTATTTTCCACTCAGACTACGCTATCACTCCGATTTTGCCGTTTAAGTGTGAAAAAAATTGATTTTTCCAATAATAACGCTTTGAAATCCCTCAGATGCCAATTTGACTGCCTCTACTCCACCAAGACACTTAAAATAGGGGTTTAAATGGAAAGTCCCGCAAAAGACAACAATTCTTTGATATAGTTGAAGTTCAACAAATGACTACTTGGGGAACTCTGGATGAAAAAACGAGTTAAGAAACAAAAAACCTCGCTTATCTTGGCTTCTGAGTAATCGATGAGATCATGTTCTATAGGAAAATTATAGAGAACATTCTGGTCTACATTTCACCCATATATCACTTTTGTGCCAGTTCATCCAAATCCTTGATATTTTGGTTTAAATACAAAATTTGCATAATTTCACGAATTTTATTCAAGATAACTGAATGGCGTCTCACAACTTCAGCTCTAAATCGAATTTGCATGCACTCCGAGTTAGCTCACGTTAAGAATCTCACCTACATAAGCCGGTTAGGATTATCTGTCCCTTTTCGATGCAGCAATTTTCATGGAGTTTACTTTTAATGTCAAAAAAACTAATGACCTTCCAAAGGAAAGATGTAATAGGAGTACAAAATAAAAACTTTTAAACTTTTGGAGAACAAGGATTTATTATATGAATACTACATGACATAATTTTATCATGCAGCATTTTTGTTTGCCTGAACTGATAATAAAAAATTCATTTTCAGAACATGGCTTTATGCTTAATGTTTAAACTGGTATAGTTTATTAGGTGAGATTCTTAACAATCTCACCTACTATAATCCTAACAAAATTTCATGTCCTCCGATCGCGCTCAAACTTGGCCAAAATGTGTTTCGCCACTTCCTGATCACGAATATATGGGGGCTAAGTTACGTTCCCGGCCGGCCGGCCGTCCGGCCGGCCGTCCGGCCGCTCTTTGGAGCTTAATAGCTCCTAAACTAAAAAAGATATCGACTTGCGGTTTTCGGCAAAGGTTAAATATCGTATGAAAATTGCAACATGGTGCATTGACCCCCCACCCCCCACCCCTCCTTCCGCCATTTTGAAGACCCACCTTTTTTTTGTTTTCTCAATAGCTCCGGCCCTATGGCATCGAGCGGGCTCATATTTTAGTATGTTATAGCTGGGCCTTAGAGCTTTCCATCAATATCAAACTTAAGGTCCCCCGACCCCCCTGACCCGAGCTATAAGGGTCCAAAAAAATTTTCTTAAAATGGCCATAACTCCGGTTCTAATTATCAGAATTTAAAAAATGAGGGCTTTTTGGAAAGCTCTCGTGAAATGCCACTTCCTCTTCTAACATCGCTAGTTCATAAAACCACCGCTAGGGGCGCTATTATTAAAAAGAAAATTTTTAAATCTTAAAAGTTAAATAACTCAAAAATTCCTTATGCAATCGGGCTGAAATTTTAGTATGTTGTAGCCGTTGATTATACCTATCAAACAAAAAAAACCTTAAGTCGATCCATAACCCCTGACCCGAGCTATAAGGGGTCAAAGTTCGAACATTGACCGGCCTCTATCTCCGGTTCTAATTAACATATCGACATACATTTTACCTTTTTGGTTTCGTCTCGATGAGCACTTTCAGATGGAAGTTCAAAAAGTCACCACAGGTGGCGCTGTGATAGCGTCAAAATTCATCGAAATTCAAAGTCACTTTTCTCAAAAACGGCATTGTGCAAGTTAATGAAATTTTAGTATGTTGTAGTCCAGTCTAGGACGTTTCCAAAATGGTGCGTATGTGCGCTGTGGTTTTAATAGAACCGGAGATATGAGGGGTCAAATTTCACGAAATTCAAAAAATCATATCTCCGGTTCTATGTGACCGATTTTGATGATTGAGGGCTTAAACGAAAGATCTCACCAAATGCTACAACTTTCTAGAATGTTTGAACTTCGTGGGACCAACACCAGGGGCGCCACAGTCGAAAAACCAATTTCAATATCACATAACCTCAATTATCTCGACTGTCGCTGAACCGATTTTGATGATTACTTCGACATAATTGTAGAGCACATTTGTCTCTACATTTCGTCCATACATCATTTTCCACTCAGACTACGCTATCACTCCGATTTTGCCGTTTAAGTGTGAAAAAATTGATTTTTCCCATAATAACGCTTTGAAATCACTCAGATGCCAATTTGACTGCCTCTACTCCACCAAGACACTTAAAATAGGGTTTTAAATGGAAAGTCCCACAAAATACAATAATTCTTTGATATAGTTGAAGTTCAACAAATGATTACTTGGGGAACTCTGGTTGAAAAAACGAGTTAAGAAACAAAAAACCTCGATTATCTTGGCTTCTGAATAATCGATGAGATCATGTTCTATGGGAAAATTATAGAGAACATTCTGGTCTACATTTCACCCATATATCACTTTTCTGTCAGTTCATCCAAATCCTTGATATTTTGGTTTAAATACAAAATTTGTATAATTTCACGAATTTTATTCAAGATAACTGAATGGCGTCTCCCAACTTCAGCTCTAAATCGAATTTGCATGCACTCCGAGTTAGCTCACGTTAAGAATCTCACCTACATAAGCCGGTTAGGATTATCTGTCCCTTTATATATTCAACGAAATGAATGACATTTTACCAATATTTTCGGTGTTGTGCTAACGGTGTTACGTACAAAATTTTTCTAGAATGTATTATGACTTGACATAGGTATATATTATATATATTTCAATTTGATTTGTACTGAAAATCCCATTTAGTCCGAACTAGAAAAATAAAAAGGTTTTGCGGGCGGCTTACAATTAAAGAAAATTTTAAGAAAGATTGACAATATAAAATTAAAGATCCTTTATTAGGGAATGCAAGTCACATTTTAAAAGCTGTTTTGAAAATGTAAGTTTATAGATTAAACTTGAAATGATAATTTAGAGATGTAAATCTTTAAAATTTATTACGTTATTTAATCAAACTTTTTAGCGAACTTCTTTGAAATATACCTACATTAAGTAAATCTAAAAATAAGTCACCGAAACAACCATGTCTGCCATTTTTTAAATATTCAATTATGGCAACAAACTCGCTAAACAATTCTTATGTATCATTTTCATCACAGTTTCGTTAAACATTTTGAGACTTTTAACTCGTAAATTTGTAAAACAAATGGTACAGCTTTCAAGTTTTGTGGAATACTCGAGCTCGTTAGATAAAGTTCTTCGTGCATTACCTTTAACCTTTGGAACTGATTAAAATATTGCTTGAATGATATTACAAAATCGATAATTAGTAAAAAACTGTGGATTTAGATTTTAGAATGCTTTCACACAATAACCTTGAAGCAATCTTATTTCACATTGTCTTGTCTTCACCTAAAATAATTTTTAAGGAGTTAAAAATGTACGAAATATTTTTCTAGATAATTAAATAAAATGCTGAAGTTGTTTTTAAAATAAACCAAAACACTTGATTTTGGTGGTTAATAGCCTCTACATACTAGAGAAATTTATGTCCATATTGAAACAAATTCCCTACGCTAGTATAGGAAAAACTCTTCAATATGGACATAAATTTCTCTAATGTGTAGAGGCCGAGTGGGAGTTAGAAGAAAAAGGAGAAAGAACCTCAAGTAATGTTCACATATGGTAGGGTCATCGAAGGTCGAAAGTCGATATCTTTTACCAAGCTAAAAAAATATATTCGCCATTTAAAGAAAAGTATACTAACAAAATAAAATCGGATGTAGTCGGGTTGGTAATTTCAAAAGCTTTCTAAATAATCAAATTTCAGCTAAATAAATTGGAAAACCAGCCTTTTAGATGCTTCTAGAGAAGTTAAACTTTGACCTTAAAAAATGTAAAATTTTACAATCATAGGTGTATGGACGAAATGCTCGCTTGGACTGTATTGTGAAATTTATTTTGAAAATTGAAAGTAATCGTTAGAACTATTTTCGAAAAACCCCAAAAAATACTCGGTTTTTATGAGGAGCTCGGGAAGATGAGGGAGGGGAGAATGAAAGTATGTGTCTATATAATGTTTTTTGCTGAGATTCTTTAAATTTTATAGGGGGGGTCATCGAAGTCTGGATGCTGATATCTTTTACTATTTGATCTGTAGTCCAATAATTAGGTGAATAAAGTGAGGATTATCATGTATATGTAATGTGTGTACTGCTCTTTTTTGATTTCGAGCAGAAAAATAGATTTATTGGTTTTTTGAGTAAATCTTGCTAAATACACCGATTGTGCTTGTAAGAAAATCAGAAATTGAATTGAACGGAAAATTTTCCCAATTAACCGCAATGACCAATCATTACTTAAAAGGTACAGAAAATTTCTCAAAAGGAGAGCTTTAGGGGCATTCTGTAGAACAAGAAGTAAAAGTTGACGTAGACACGATTAAGCGCTAACGATGCGAGTTTGTGCCGGAGGGACAAAAGGACGTTGGATTCTAAGAATGATGGGATGGTAAAAGTGGTCCTAGAAATTGCCGTAAATTTATGAGATAAATGCCTTTTCGGTATATAGCGACAATATTTTCTCTCCAACTGATGTTTGTATTTGTCTCTGGGTATTTTCATCGGGTAGGGAGGATAACCAGAAACTCGGGTTTGTTCAAATGGAGACCCTATATCGAGGGATGTCCTTTTTGCCAGGAGGACAAATAGAAAAAGAATAGAGTCAATTATGCGAAATTGTGCATATACTTGATGGATTTGTGTGGCAAAGAAATCAACCTTCACTATCCCTAAATGGCCACAATGGGACGTGCAAGAAAATTATTATATAGAGAATTTATTTTGTTGGACCCTTCCTGGACATTGTCCAAACGATTGACTCTATGTGGAAGCGAGAAAATGCTTTATACACGGCAAACGATTTACGTGGGAGGAAGAAATGGAGAAAATAAGATGATGGAAGGAAGGGCGAGGGGAATGTGACCAAGACGAACTTCTCGATCATTGCCTCTTCGTGTTTTTTGCCATCCTTCCAACCTTCTTGTAGGCGATAATAGTATGGTACAGAGGCACAAAAACAGTTTGAGTCTGGGTATATAAATCAAAGCCACAGAGTGGATTTTTCTTTTGCAAGCCGCTTCAGGAAGAAAGAACAGGGATTGCACGTTGATGTGATGGTTAATGAATTTAATTACGTGGAAAGACAGCTTTTATTATTGGCCTGAGGTAAAGTCTGTGCTCATTCATGGTTCTCATCAAAAGTCCAAAGCTTCCAACACTGACTCACTGATAAAAGGGATTACTCCCGTGAGGAGCTTTAAAGTCTTGTCCACTTAAATTAGATGGATAACACATTGTACAGTGTCACAATTTTAATTCTACCGCAAATCCGTTTTTTTATATTCTCTTTATTTCTCCTATCCTGGCTGGTGTGATATGACAAAGTTAAGTTAGTATCTCACGGTCATGAGTTGTCAAGTCCACACTACATATCCTACATATAATCCAGCTAAAAGTATGACATATAAATTCATATTACAAAAGACTTTTGTAAAAATAAGAGATACTGTTGAAGACTTTGGTAGCAGCATATAACTTTTTTTTATTATTGCTAGTATTTTTTCGAATCCCACTTCTGAAAAAAGATGTGTGATACAAAGCAATATATTATTTATAAAATTTCTACAGTTATTTAAATATGTCTAAGACAAATAAATAAAAATTAAATATCAATTTTTTATATTAGATTTTAATCTATTTTGGAATTAATTCAGGCTTGTCTTGGATTTTAAAACCTTTCGAAGGAATACGTATTCTCTAGGGCTCTTTTAGCCCTTTACCTTGAGATACTGTTAGAGGAAATTATTAAAGTCTGCTGCGGTATATATTATATGAATGAAATGTTGATCTAGATCTAGACAATCTCCAAAATAAAAATATTTTAAACTGGAAAAAAAATCGCATAAAACATTTTTCTCAAACTGATATCGGGATATCGTTTTCAAATGATTCAATAATCATTCATTAACTAAAATAATTTATAAACATGTTTCTCAAAACTTGCCAGATAATTAATTCCAGATTCATTCATATAATAATGAGCAATTCCATGATTTTTGTGTGGATAATATACAAAACATTTGATTACATTAAAATATATGAAATTTATATTTAATTAGTTGATATGTCTTTATTCAATTAAAAACTTCTCTGTGCTAATAATAGTATTTGATTATACAGTAGACTCTCTCTCAATCGGGCATATGGGGCAAAATGTCATCCAAATTATAGAGAGATTTGGGCGTCAAAGTTATTGTGAATTTCACAAAAAGAGACCAATTATAAAGATTCACCATGAAATAAGAGAAACTACAGCGAATTTGAGTAAATTTGCTTCAAAATCAAGGGTGAAAATTGAAAACAACATTTTTCGTCCGATTGAAAAAGATCCGACTGAGCGAGAGTCCACTGTACTTACAAATTTTCATACTTATATTATTTTTACAAAAATATTTACTAATCTGCTATAGCGCTGTAGGGGAAAGTACTCTCCCTTCGAACGTTCATGTCTTCGAATAATGTAAATTTTCTTTTATTTTTCGTAGAGACTTATACACAATTTTCACATAATTATCAATAATTAATGAAAAGCTAACTAATATTTAATAAAAATGTGTAAATTTCTTAGGAAAAATAAAAGAAAATTCACATTATTCGAAGGCATGAACGTTCGAAGGGAGAGTACTTTCCCTTAGTCCTTTTCTAAACGAATCATAGGGGGTGGTGAGGCTGCTTTGAGCTTTAGGGCTACATTGATATATGACTTTTTCGTCTATTTCTAAATGAATCCTGTCCCTATAATTGTTTTATTTCAATCTACAATTGTTCTGTCTATCCAAATTAAATTATGTCAAAACCCAATTTCCTTCAGAAATATACGAAAAAATCGAATAAGAATGTTGTCCCACAGCTCAAAGAAGCTCCACCTCCCCCTACTAAATTTATCTTAATAATAAATAGTGCTTCATAACTTTTTTAATTCTTAAGTATTAACAGCATATTAATAAAATCTTCAAAATTTGGAATTCTCATATATTCGGGAAAACGTTATTTAAGACTTATTGCATAAATAATACTAATTTATACGCACACAGCAAATAAAAATGTTCTTTTTTTGTATCTCCCCTTCCCTAACCCCCCTTACCAAGGTCTTAGGTCATGAGACCTATTTTGACCAGTTCCCGATACTTGCACAAAAACCTAGCACAATAAAAATGTTCTAATTTTGTAAAAACAATTTTTGTGAATGAGCTTAAATAGGAAAATATGTAAATATTATTATTAAATAATGATTATAATGTATGATTAGTATACTGGAAATGGTTCTATGTACTTAAAGACCTTAAAGCAAAATTTTTAAAATGATCGAAAAATGCTTTGGTTCTGAAATATCTGAGGATCGGAAGTCTTGGAAAGTTTCAATTTTATAGAGTTAAAAAAAAATTTGAATTTCAAGCAAAAACGCTTCGAAGTTTATTATTTTAGGAATCACATTTTCAATTATTCTAAGATGAAAATGCTTAATATTTAAATATTTTGAGTCAAAATTAAAGATTTCAATTCAGATTACTTAAAAGATAAATTTAAATGCTTTGTTTATTCCAATTTTACCTTGAAATTTATCGTGTTTAAAGATTTAGAAATTCTTTCCGATCAGCTTATAAATGAAAAAAAGAAAAAAAGTTTGGTATTTCTTTCAGTTTTTCTTAAATGTTTTTAACCGGTCTTTAAAGGCCGATTTAAGAATTTAACGTGTTAAGAGTTATTTTAAACTTCAGGGACATGGCCTTAAGTATCTGTTTTACACAATCGCAAAAGATGAAACTGTCCTTCCTGAAACTGCCTCACTTTTCTCTATTTAGGCACTATTGTGAAATCAATGAAATCGAATTTAATACGGTTTTATGTTATTAATTCATTATAAAAGCATTTATAGAAATGTTTTTGTTTATTATACTATGAAATCACTTAGTTTACAATGCATCAGAATAACGAAATGACCCAATCATCAAGCATCAATGTCATGTATAGCTAATTGAATAATTTGAGTAATTGCAATAATCAATGAGAAAATTTTTAAAATGATTCCTCTTTCATTTAAAATTGAGTGACAAGTTCGTTATAACGATATTTTTGTAGTCACGTAAATTGATTGAAATTGTGGTCCAATTTGTGAATCACAAAGAAACACGCATTTCTGTGGCTTGTGGTACAGGATGTGAATGAAATTGAACAAGAGATATTTGGCCAAGGACAAGAACACATTCATGTACGATAAAGTGGATGTTTTAGCATTTTGTGGGGTGTGTTAAATGGTGTCTCTATAATCTTTGTTGGTATTCAAAATCGTGTTCTGCATATTATTCTGAGGGTGCGTGTATGTTATATGCTTTTGTCTATTGATATTCATCGAGATTCGGCTGGGAATAAAAATCCGATGGGACGAACTGTAGATCTCGGGATGGTTGTAAAAGCAACAAATTTTCTCTCTGGTAACGGAAATGTTTCTTATGTAACATCCAAGAGATGCTTGGGAGCATTAGTCACCCTCTCTCTATTAGTGCGAGCGTTAGGTGACTTGGAAAGGGCGCAGGAGGGGTAAAGGAAAGACTTTCTTCCACATAGATTTGCTTTTGCCGCGTATTCTGTTTGGTATTGATCCTCAAAACAAACAGAAAATGGGCGCCTGTCATATTTCGAATGGGGCGGTGGCGGGTGAATGGGACTTTCCCCGGATGGAAGATGAGCTTTTCTCTGTTCGACCTTTCTATGTGTTTGTGTAATGTCACCAAGGGTGAACCACTTTCTCCATTCAGAGACACGAAAAAGAAAAAAATGATCACCATGAGCTAAAGTCACAAATAGTAGAAATTTCTGGTGCGAGATAAAACTTTTGTCTGGAATGTTTATGATTTATGAAACTTTCATATATCACTTGCATTTATTTTGTGAGACAATAGACAATAGAGAAGGTGGATAGATTTTCTTAATATGTTCCCTTTTAATTGGGAATTTGTCTTCACATTTTATTTATTAACTTAGCTCAGCTTTAAACACTAGAGAAATTTCTGTATATATACTCTTTATTCCCTGAAGAGTCTTTTTGTTCCTTATCACACTCATTTGTCCTTTAGAAACTGAAACAACTCAGCACAAACAATTGTAGCAATTTGTTACAAAATAACCCTTACTTAAAAGGCTTTCAAAATTAATCAGAAAGTGGTGCATGGATCTAATAAAATTTTCTCTCTGCGCAAGCATGTCATAAAATTGGATGAAATATCTTATTTATTTGTCTGATGGGGAAAATTTTAACTCTCCCGAGATGAAGGATTTCTCCAATGCAACCAATTCTCTTCATAAAATTAATTATCGTCTATTATTTTGCCAGACACGAATTTACACTCTAATGCTTCCTTAAGCCAATTAGAAGATTTTGATGTATAGAAATATACTGTGCAACTTTTTCATGATAATACGTGGATTTTATTCTTTTTGGGTAGAATTAAAAATATTTATTAAAGCTCATAACTCAGAGCGGTGTAATTTTGCAATATATAGGAGAAGGTGGGGCAGCTGGAAAAGTTCAAATTCCTACTCTTCAAATATCTTCCGATCTAACCCGAGCATACATTTATATGAGTTTCTGTCATGGTTTTCAAAAATCAAGTCCTAAAAGCTGAAATTTTGATAAATTTAAATATTTGTAATAATAAATTGTGACAGTTCCGTATAAGGAATTCAGGAAGAAATGTCAAAAGTTTTTTGTTTTAAATCAAAATATATTTAAAAAAAAATCATTTTTCAACAAATTTTCTCCTAATTATAAATGGAAGCTATTTAACTATAAAAACACTTTTCTTAAAGAATTCTTTCTCATTTTTCAATAATTAAAAGTGTAGAGCGTATGGCCCATTCGACAGTTGTTAACCCAGTCGACGGCCAAACCCACCAACCCTAATCCTTCATTCCTATGACACACCCAACACATCATCGGGTGGTGAAGGTTGTTATATGGTGCTCTTGTTGCTTATGGCAATTATGACTATAGTACTTCAGTGAGTGAACATCAGTCGCCGTGGACAGTTCACTCCGAGGAAGTTGAAAGATGAGTGGCACCTTCAGTTCCCCATTTTCCCTTAAATAATTTTTATTATTTCCGTGAGCCCCATCATGGATTACAAAAGGAATGGACAGAGAATGTAAAAACGTAATGTGTAAATAAATGTTAAATATCTGATCTTTTATAAATACTAAATTCCTTGTATTAGGTGAGATTCTTAACAATCTCACCTACTATAATCCTAACAAAATTTCATGTCGTCCGATCGACCTCAAATTTGGCCAAAATGTGTTTCAGCACTTCCTGATCACGAATATATATGTGGCTAATTTACGTTCCCGGCCGCCCGGCCGGCCGGCCGGCCGCTCTTTGGAGCTTAATAGCTCCTAAACTAAAAAAGATATCGACTTGCGGTTTTCGGCAAAGGTTATATATCGGGTGAAAATTGCAACTTGGTGCATAGACCCCCCACCCCCCACCCCTCCTTCCGCCATTTTGAAGACCCCCCTTTTTTTGTTTTCTCAATAGCTCCGCCCCTATGGCATTCAGCGGACTCAAATTTTAGTATGTTATAGCTGGGCCTTAGAGCTTTCCATCAATACCAAACTTAAGGTCCCCCGACTCCCCTGACCCGAGCTATAAGGGTCCAAAAAAAATTTCTTAAAATGGCCATAACTCCGGTTCTAATTGTCAGAATTTAAAAAATGAGGGCTTTTTGGAAAGCTCTCGTGAAATGCCACTTCTCCTTCTAACATCGCAAGTTCATAAAACCACCGCTAGGGGCGCTTTTTTTAAAAAGAAAATTTTTAAATCTTAAAAGTTAAATAACTCAAAAATTCCATTGTGCATCGGGCTGAAAATTTAGTATGTTGTAGTCGTTGATTATACCTATCAAACAAAAAAAACCTTAAGTCGATCCATAACCCCCGACCCGAGCTATAAGGGGTCAAAGTTCGAACATTGACCGGCCTCTATCTCCGGTTCTAATTAACATAGCGACCTAAATTTTACCTTTTTGGTTTCGTCTCGATGAGCACTTTCAGATGGAAGTTCAAAAAGTCACCACAGGTGGCGCTGTGATAGCGTCAAAATTCATCGAAATTCAAAGTCACTTTTCTCAAAAACGGCATTGTGCAAGTTAATGAAATTTTAGTATGTTGTAGTCCAGTCTAGGACGTTTCCAAAATGGTGCGTATGTGCGCTGTGGTTTCAATAGAACCGGAGATATGAGGGGTCAAAGTTCACGAAATTCAAAAAATCATATCTCCGGTTCTATGTGACCGATTTTGATGAATGAGGGCTTAAACGAAAGATCTCACCAAATGCTACAACTTTCTAGAATATTTGAACTTCGTGGGACCAACACCAGGGGCGCCACAGTCGAAAAACCAATTTCAATATCACATAACCTCAATTATCTCGACTGTCGCTGAACCGATTTTGATGATTACTTCAACATAATTGTAGAGCACATTTGTCTCTACATTTCGTCCATACATCATTTTCCGCTCAGACTACGCTATCACTCCGATTTTGCCGTTAAAGTGTGAAAAAATTGATTTTTCCCATAATAACGCTTTGAAATCACTCAGATGCCAATTTGACTGCCTCTACTCCACCAAGACCCTTAAAATAGGGCTTTAAATAGAAAGTCCCACAAAATACAACAATTCTTTGATTTAGTTGAAGTTCAACAAATGAACACTTGGGGCACTCTGGATGAAAAAACGAGTTAAGAAACAAAAAACCTCGATTATCTTGGCTTCTGAGTAGTCGATGAGTTCAAGTTCTACGGCAAAATTATAGAGAACATTCTGGTCTACATTTCACCCATATAACACTTTTCTGTCAGTTCATCCAAATCCTTGACATTTTGGTTCAAATACAAAACTTGTATAATTTCACGAATTTGATTCAAGATAACTGAATGGCGTCTCCCTACTTCAGCATCAAATCGAATTTGCATGCACTCCGAGTTAGCTCACGTTAAGAATCTCACCTACATAAGCCGGTTAGGATTATCTGTCCCTTTTTGTTATCAGAAACCTAAATTAAAGGGTAAAAGAGGTAAAATATATAAATGAAGTGATGTATCAAAGAAACTAAATTAAACTGAGTTGTTAATGCAATATAAGGCCAACATTGCAAACACAAACTTATAATGGAAACTAAAAGCTTTAATTTAATTACATTTTATTTGTAAAATATAATTTTCAGCAGAGTTAATTTATTCTGTAGTCTAGAGAAACTGTTACTAAAACTCTTTTGCAAATAGTAATTAAATAAGAAAAACTGCTAAGTTCTGCATCAATTTGCCTTGACCGTGAAGCTTCTGTCTGAATGGCAATGGAGGCGCCGGGTGATGGAGGCGCCTGGTTATGTTTCCCATCAATGGACAATGCAAGTGAAATGATTGAAGAAGACAGACAATGAACCACTCCAGACGAGTATTATCATTTGGAATTTCTCGTGAATTGAATTGGAAGTTGAGAAATTATAAGTTTTTGTGCAGCTGTTTCAATCAATTATTCCTATTGAGAATGAAATAGTTCAAAACTATTTCAATGGCAGCGATTTTCCCTAATTGTAACATATGTAATTCTGCAAAGATATGTATTAAACAGGAATTTCTGTACATCTTAATCACACGTCTATTGAAATTATTCAATAGGGTTTTTTACGAGTAAATATCGTTTTGTAAAATCATTGCAAGACTATAAGGCGTAACGGAATTCAAATTAACAAAAAAAATGACACCATAAGTCCCAAAGTCCACCCAATTACCGTTAACATGCTCCTTATTCTTCCCCAAGTCTTCCCCCTCGCGCCCACGAAAACACGTTGTACGATTTTTTTTCAGTTTTGATATGTTTTAGAGAGATGCTATATAGGCGGACATTTCGTTCATATACTCGAAAATACAATTAAATCCATTCCTAACAACGGTTTTAAAAGTCAAAGTTAAATGAGCTGCAGATAGAGTATTTTTCTTAACTAATTGGTATCATATTTTGGTTCGTTGGAAAGGTCTTGGAATTTCTATGCTTGAACCTGTTCCAATTGGTTATGAGTCAGTAAAAAACTGATTATGAACCGATATAATAATATTTCTTAATTGTTTTACATCTCAACAGCTATTTTGGGTGAATCTCTTGAAGGATTTATTCAATTCAATTGATTGTGATCCGATAAACGATAAATAATGTGAAAGTATACTTTTAGGGCAAGAGATGAGCAAGAACCGTTTGAAACTGAACACAAATCAAATGAAAATTGTACGTCAATGGTCAAAACGATCTGGCCAAATTTATTTTGACGTTTATTCGGTTCTGCTCGCCCCTATGCTTCAAAGGTATATATCCATCTGAATCACAAGTTCGGGCATTTCGCAAAGCTTGGTACGCTTTGCCACTCATTTTATGGTTAATCATATAATTTTTCATGCGCATAATATACTTTATATTATAACTTATTGAACTTTTTAATTCTATCACTGGGGCACAGATTGTAAATATTGCATCATAATAATTATCATATTATCATATTCAATTTGCACGCAAATTGACAGAATTTCGTTTCATACAAATGAACTATTTATAGATTGACATGGAATAATTTAAAAAGCAAGTTGTAAACCGTAAAGATAGCTTGTACCGGAAATGCGGATGAGCATTTAAAACAGTAATTGATTGTGAACAAAATGGAAATTCATAAATTACCGGGTGCGTTAATTCGTGAGAAAATATGTATACTGAACAGTAACAAAATAATCTGTAATAATTCAATCAAATATTGTATTTTACTCGTGAGTAAAGCATGCAATCCAGTTTATAAATTAAATGCTATTCTAGTGTATATCATCCACTAATTGAAATTTAAATTAGAGTTGTGTTAGAATGCTGGAAAGCTATAAAACAGTGTGAATTTACACGCAGTCAGTGTTAGTGTTGTTTTCCCGCGGAAACTCGCGTCGGAAGGAAGTGCTGAAAAAATGTTTCTCACTCTAATTTTCGTAGTTTTTGTGATATTTGTGGTCCATCATCTGTGGATTAATCGTAAAATGTATCAATTGTCACTGAAAATGCCAGGACCCTTCATGCTACCCTTCGTGGGTAGTATCCACTTGATGATTGGAAAGAGTTGTGAGGAATTTATGAGGATTTTTCCCGAAATAGCCAGTAAATTTTCCAGTCCCTTTCGTTTCTGGTTGGGTACGAAGCAATATATTATTATTTCTCAACCGGAGGATATGAAAATAGTGCTAAACGCTGTGGAATGTCTCGAAAGGGGTTCCGTGTATCAATTTATTCCACCAGTTCTTGGTGATGGAGTACTAACTATGTCAGGTATGCCGTCACTTGACCAAAATCAATAACAAATTCCACGTATCGTCTTTTTATACACAACTAAACCATTCCCGTTGGATGTATTTTAGTGCATGATTGGAAGCGGCATCGAAAATTCATGAATGCCTCATTCAGCTTCAGCATTTTGCAGAGTTTCTGTCCAATTTTCAATGACAGAGCCAGAATGCTTGTGAAACGTGTTCGAGATTTTACGAAGGAACATCCTCAATCCGTAGACTTTTACAAATTTATGGAAGGCTTCACTCTTGATACTGTTTGTCGTAAGTAAATAAAAATTGAAAATTTGCCATAAAACAACACACTCTTAATAAGGATATGTTCTAGTACGGAATATTTCGCGAAAATAAATCCCAACGAAATGTTTTATTAAAGCTTAACTTAACAAATACCACTCCCTTCTAAAAGGTTTACAATTCTTGCAGAAAAAAATACATAAAAGTTAATGCATAAGGTGGAGCAAAGTGGTAAAGAAAAAGTAATGAATTATTGATACGAAAATTACAATTCTACAACCTCTTAATGTTTCTTCAAGTTGAAGAAATTTGTAGAGCGTTTATCTCCTTTATATTCACAAAGTTTTATACAATTTTCTTTATATACTTCATGCCTTCTTGAAATTACCGTTTTAAAAGAGAATTGTGAGCTTTTCTCGTCCGTATATTTATCTCTTTTATTTCAAGGTATTTTTTGCAAATGAACTAATTCCAGGGTTAGCGATGTCCAATTATTTACCTTACTGAAAATTAAAATAGTTTTAGAAATGTATGTGATATTTTCCGTCTGGTATACTCTCTCGGTAGGGTTTGAGCAGTAATTTGTAAACAACATAGGCTAAATGTACCAAATTCCGGCCAGCTTGCAATTCCGGCCACATTTTTTGTTCCTCAAATTTCCATGAATTTTTAGTTTTTGCATATTCTATAGATTATACAATGCAATAAAATAACAAAAAATATCACTTCGACGAGCAAGATGATCTAAAAAAGGCATTGGAAGAATTTCGAAAAGGCAAGGAACTATGCGAATGAAGGTGGTTGTAATAGGCTACCAATGCTATATCTACATTTTTATTCATTTTAAAATGTATTAAGAATGATTTTAGAGAAAATAAATGCAACAAACTGTCTACAAGGTTCCAAGCAACACACCTTATAAAAAAAGTAACAAAAATTTCAATTTGTCTTAAACTTGAGCATGATAAAAAATTAATTGAATATTAAATTCTATAATTAATTTTTCACGAAAAATTTATTTATAATGGAACGCTACAAAGAAAAAAAATGCGAGATTAATCGTAAGTGTTTGTGAATTCCTACTGGGGACTTACAAAATGCTTGTAAATCGTGAAACCCACTAAAAAGTTCGTAAATGTTTGTTTGGTAAAACTTTACGAACAAGATACATATCAAAATTTTACGAACACTTTTTTGTGCGTTTACGAACATTTACAAACAAATGTTTATAAAGAAACAAAAAATGCTCATAAAGTGATCATGTTACGAATAAAATTTGTGAAAAAGTACAAACTTTTACGAACTTTTTGAACGAACGAATTTTACGAGCATTTCGTAAGCCTGCAATAGGAATTCATAAATATTAGGGGAATGTTGGCATAGTTCGCACAGAGAGAGCCTTCAAACAACGCAAATTTTCTCTTTGTTTGCAAAGAGCTAGTTCGTCATTTCTTAGCCATTAGATAGATCATTATTAAGCTCATGAAACGAGATGAGAAATGGTAGGTCAGCTCTTTGCAAACAAAGAGAAAATTCGCATCGTTTGAAGGTTCACCCTGTGCGAACCATGCCTACATTCCCCTAACGAACAATTTTCCAAAATACTTTCAATTACTAAGTAATGCATTGTCGCTATGTAAATTAATGAAATATTATTATCAAAGTCAAAATTAAAAAGTTATGACCTATCAACATCTTAGATATGATATTAAGGTATTTCTGCATTAATGCTTTTGTCATAAAATTACCTACTTTTTGTGTCTAGATTTTTTTTGAAGATATAACATAAATTGTGCTTTATTACAGCTCAAATAAACCAACCCTGCATGCAATTTATGTAAAAATACAGACGCGAAATGTAATATTGTTTTTTAACAGAAACCACGATGGGTTCAAAGATGAATATTCAGGAGGGTCAAAATACAGAGTACCTCGAGGGAGCGAATAAGTAAGTCTTAATGTATTGTTAGACAGAAAAGAGTCAGTCATTGAGAAATTATTATTTCAGTTTAATGATTTGTATGGCACGGAGATTATTAAATCCATTTTATCATTTGGACGTTTTCTACAAGTTCAGTTCTCTGTACAATTTGCAAGAGAGTGGCAAGAAAATAGTCCTTGGATTTGTCAATAAGGTGGTGCAGAGGAAAAGGGCGGAATTTAACGCATCGAAGGTGGAAGTTGGATGGAAAAGAAATGATCGATTACCTCAAGTTCACATCGATCAACTATTGAGGTTGGCAGATTGTGGTGAGAAATCCTTCACTGAGGAGGATGTCATCACTGAAGCCGGAACACTCATACTAACAGTAACACACCATTCATCCGTGATTTCCCAAAAGGCAGCGTATTCATGGTAACATGATATTTTCATTTTGTCAGGGTTTCGAGTCAACAGCTCTAAGTGTTTCGTATTGTGTCCTAATGATTGCAATGCATCCCGATGTGCAGAATAGACTCCATGATGAGATTATGGATATTTTGGCGGGAAATTCACCTGATAACCTGAGATACGAAGATGTCAAAGAATTTCGGTACATGGAGCAAGTTATTAAGGTAATAGTGTAGAGAGATTCGTATCTTCGGATTTGATAAATTATTCCATTACCCAAGCAATTTTACAATCGTTTCTTTTTAAGGAGACCCTGAGACTCTTCCCAGTGGTCCCACTCGTGGCGAGGTCGGTTAGTGCACCATTTAAATTAAGTGAGTGAACACTTGGCGACAATTTGGGGCAATAAATTTCACTGACAAAGGCTCTTTTTCTCCCACACAGATGACTATAAGATACCAGAGGGAGTGAATATTGTCCTGGCATTCATGCTAATGCATAGAAATAAATCTCTGTGGGGAGCAGATGCACATATCTTCGATCCTGAACATTTTGCGCAGGATCGCATTGAGAGGATGCACCCATATGTCTTCCTACCGTTCAGCGGTGGACCGCGAAATTGCATGGGTATTAAGTATGCATATTTAGTAATGAAGATTGCTCTTGTACACCTTCTGTATAACTTTGAATTTTCAACTGATCTGAAATTGTGTGACCTCAAACATCGCTTTGAAGTGACACTGAAACTAGTAAATAAGCATATGGTGCGTGTTAAACCACGAAAATCAAACATTCTTGATTCTATTTAATTCCATTTTCCCCATTTTCCATTGATCCATCCACAATTGTGAACAATTTTTTTCCCCTGGAGATTTACAGTGGAAAACCCAATTCCCTCAAAGTAGATTTATTTTCCTAGCAAAGAGAGTGGTGGTTTTCAGTTGAGGGCTTGTGTGATGCCTCAGAGCAAGTCATATGGGTGTCTTTCCATTGTGGTCCTCCGACGTCAAATGGTCCTGATCGATTGACGGATCGAAGTTCAACAAATTGATTTCTATCGCTGCCATTCATGAAAGCTTCATGAACAATTTATGGGCCACTTCGAAAGCATCGTGTGCCTAAATAAATAATGCTACGAGATATTTTTCCTCAATAGTATAATTCAATGTTGGCCATATGAGTGAAATGAGGCGAAGAAACACCCAAATTGATATTTTTGCCTTTCAATTGTGCTGACTCCTTGAAGTCAATCCATCTCTTCGGTAAACGTTGATAATTTTCACCCTGAACATTCATCATTTTTATTTCAATGGCCATTTTCTTTCAAGAAATATTATACTAATGATTATCCCAAAATGTATGAAATTTTAAAGCATAGCAAATATTATGATTATTCCAAAATGTATGAAATTTTAAAGCATAGCAAATAATGTCTCGGGATGTAATTGGTAAGAGCGCTCAACTCTTGAGCAGTTGGACAGACCCATCCGGTGCAAAAAATTAAAGAGTCTAGGACTATTTTTCACGAAACATTGTACACCGAATAAATATTTTCAAATTAAAGAATATAGGGAAGTGGGACAACTTTGAGAGTGTGGTAAAGTGCCTGCTTCGTTATCCGGATGATTGGGAGACAATATGACAGATGTCCGCTTCGTAATCCGGATAGATTTTTTGAATTTGTTCAACGTTTCGAAAATATAATACAAGTTTTTTTTTGTAGAATTAGAATAAAAGTTTTAAAGAAGCTCAAAAAGACATAATTAGAGAATTCTATGCTATTATACCTCATTTATTAAACAAAAACATTACAGGATAATTCATTTTCATTGCTGAACTCACATGCATACATGACCGCAAAATTATTTTAAATATAACCGCCGATAAATCGTCCGGAGTACGGCGATCCGGATTAGAGAGTGGGCACTGTGCCTTTGAAATTGGGATTTTTCTCCTATATTTAAGTGGAACTGAGCCATATCATAATAAAATTAAGCTTCTCATTCTGTTTGTGCAGCTAAATTATATCACGATAAGGCTCAATTTTATTTAAAAATAAGTGAAAATCCTAATTTCAAAGGTACCCAACTTTCAAATGTGCTCCACTTCCCCCTGTGCAAATTAGTCAAGGGAAATTCTGTAATAGTATGACAATATCATATGACAAATTTAAAAATTCTAATGTGCTAAATACGGAAAAATTAATCGACAATCAGTTTCATATCAATTACTAAGAGCTTCATAGGGCTGCTTGGAATGGCTATTCTATACTCATTGGGGTTTAATGTTTTCTGCCCCCGAGTTTACCATGAAAATTTGTCCTATGACATTGTCATACCGTTAGAGAATTTGGTTGGTAGATCAAAAATAATAAGTCAAATTAAAAAATCGATTTCCAGGAAGAACCAGGACTCTTTCTGTTTAAGGGCTCTTATCAATTACACCACGATATCCTTAAAAAAAACTTTAAATGCAATTAACTTTCGATAGTTTTATTGGATTTGCAGCAAAATTTGCAGCTCAATATTCAAGTTTATAATAAAGTTTATATTCCCTAATAAAATAGTATTGTATAATGCGTAATTCTAGTCTTGCTTCCAAATTTAAAAATAAGTACAATATTTTAATAAAGGAAAACTGATTTTAAAAAGGTACAAATTATGTTTAGTAAATAAATAAATACTTTTTACGGATTACAATTTTACTGAGTTAAAATTAACCTTTATCAGTGCATTCGTTAAGAATGATGAAAAATGTTAGGAACTCAAATATGAAATCCTTTTTTCATATGCATTTGTATCTATGTTGTGTTAAAATTGCACACTGAGGGAAATGAATCTGGAAGCCGGGGTTAGAAAGAGGGGTTGAATTTGCACCATAGCAATCGGGGTTTGGATTCACACCAAAAATAGGGAGAAAAAAGTGAATTTCACACCACCTTTGCTTTATAAAAATTAACTCTCTCGAGTGTTACAATTACACTGTTCATATAATCTGTAAAAAGCACATTAAAAAGTATTTTTGTGTCACTCAGGATAGTCAGAAATATGACTTAGATGAATTTAATACACTTTCGTTTCATTGTGATATTAAAAAAATGTATAAAATATATTTTTTTAAGGAAATGAATTGCTATAGAATATTTAAACCCCATCGAGTGCTAAATTTACACCGCTAGGAACCAAGGTAAGCAAATCCAAGACGAGTGTGCAAAGTACACTTACATAGTGTATTTTTAACACTTCCTCGGGTTTATAGAATAGAAAGACGCCATTAATTTGTCGTCCTCCTCTTTTGCTACCAGTCTTTCAAGAGCGTCCATTTGAAAAAGTGTCGTGTACCAGTGTGATCTTTTCTTGGTGATTTTCAGTGATAAATTTGCATCTAGAGGATATATTTCTGCGTAAAAAGAACGGTAAGTCTACAAATTTCTTTAAAATGTTGTGAAAAAAGTAAATAATTTGCAAGAAAAAGGAATTCTTTGCGGTTTTCTGAGGAAGTGTTGATGCTATGCGATTTGCAGATTTTTTGTTCGTGTGCTTTAGCAATCATTACGCAATATTCTTAATTCAATTCTGAGATAAAAGTCAATTATCATCATCTACTATCGCTCTTCATATTGTCTTCGTAGGAGGAGAGTAAAACCGGCTATATAAAAACATGTGTTGTGACTGCGTTACCTAAAAATCTGCAGAAATTGTAACTAAATCTATTTGTTAAATATCTTGAGTTTTGTATCTGACCACTTTGTGCATCAGGAATTGGTCAAAAAGGTCGCATGACCTAAGACCTTGGTAAAAGGGGGGGTTAGGGAAGGGGAAAACAAAAAAAGCAACTAAATCTCATTGAAGCAGCATAGCAATCTCAATTTTACGCAGTTTCTGTAATCTTTTTTGTAGTTCTTTTTTTTTATCTTATTGTACAATTTAATTTACAGTTTTGAGGAAAAAATCACTATTTGAGAGAATTTTTTGATGTCGGAAACCGGTGAAGCTTCTACCTCTGCAGCTACAACTAATGCAGAACATGAAATTGGAATTGTAGCGGTAGTAGATGTGGACAAAAATACCCTGGAGCTGCTGCAATTGTGGGATACACCTGATTATATAACAAAGAAAATCCTTGTGGGTATGTATATGCGATACAATTTTGTTGATTTTTTTCTTTGTTTTATTAATAGGACTGACAGTCCTCTATACAGTAATGTATTAGATATGCATGAATTGCAAATGCATCGCTGTGAGTGAATATTTCCTTTTTTATTATGCCATTAAATAAACGAGCAGTAAAAAGTCAAATTTGGTCAGCAAAAAATTCGAAACAATCAGTAAAAAATGAAAAATGGTCAGTAAAAAATAAAAAAGGGCAATAAAAAGTTAAGAAAGGCAGTAAAAAATTAAAAAAGAGCAGTATTTTATTAAAAGTGGTCAGTAAAAAATAAAACATGATCAATAAAAAGTAAAAGATGATCAGTAAAAACTAAAAAGTAGTCATTAAAAAATACAAAGTGGTCAGTAAAAAATTAAAAATGAGCAGTGAAAAATAAAAAAGTGATCAGCAAAAATTAAAAATGAGCGGTAAAAATTTTTGAGTAGATCAATAGAAAATTAAATATAAGCAGTAAAAAAATTAAAAAAAGAACAGTAAAGAATTAGAAAAGAGTAGTAGAAATATTCGAGTTAATCAGTGAAAAATCAAAAAGTGATCAGTAAAGAATTAAAAATTAGTAGTAAAAAGTAAAAAAAATTAAAAATCAGCAGTAAAAAAATAAAATCTGGTCTGTGAATATTAAAAATTGGTTATTTAGGAAGTTATCAGTATCGCCTGTTGGGGCAAAGGTAAATTTTCTGTGCCCTTGACTTCATAAAACTGTAATTATATTTTTTATTGGTTGAAATGCTTATGTGAAATGCATGGCAGATGAAATGTTCAATTTTTGAACAAAATGTATGAAAGATGAAATGTAAAATACGAAATATCTTAGAATACGAAGTTTGCGCAATACGAACATGTAAAATACGAAGTTTCTAAATCCCAAGTTTAACTTTCTGCTGACCACTTCTTAATTTTTACTGCCTATTTTTAATTTTTCGCTGATCATTTTTTAATTTTTTAGTGATCAACTCTAATATATTTCTAATGATCGATTCGAAGTTTTTACTGGCCAAATTTAACTTTTTACTGAATAAATTTAATTTTTTACTGACAAAATTTTACTTTTTACTGACAAAATTGAATATTTTTACTGATTTTTTCGAATTATTTGCTAATCAATTTTAATTTTTTGCTGACCACTTTTAATTTTTTACTGCTCATTTATTTTTTCCCTCTTATTAGTTGTTTTTTGTATATCTTTTTAGGATTCCGTCTAACCATTGCAGAATTAAAAAAATGTAGTGGACAGTGATCTGGACACCATTTTTATGCCCGAGGAATTAAAGGAAAAAATTAATTTCCGAACACACCTGCGCGCTTGGCAATCAAAGTTTGCTCAAAAGAACCTTTGTGACGAAATATCTGCTACTACCGATCCACCCTTGCTAGAGGTAACATTTTTCCTTCATTGTTAGAATATTTTGAAATTAAATAGTCTGTATTAATTTTCTATATGCCAAGTTTGTGTTAATTTTTTTAATTTCTGATTAATTTTTATTGCAAAATGGAACTAATATGCTGGATTAGATGTTCTTTTTCATTTATTTGCTTTTCTTGCTTATGCTTTCATGCGTTTTAAATTGAATGTTGCATTGGATTGATTGCATATAGGGGCTTGAACATATTTTGGAAAAGTCAAAAGCGGGAAGAGTCATAATTGATAAATTCAAGGAAGAAAAACGACTGGATCGCAAATCTCAAGGGCTTCTGGTGACTGCCATTTCGGAGTATTTTCTGGAACGAGACATTCGTCCTAGCCTACCTTTAATTGATAGGTTGGCAGGAGAGATCGAGCAACTTTTTACCTCGGAAAGTAAAAGTAAAATATTTTCACTTTTTTTATATATAGGTGTATGCAACTTTACAAATGTGATTATTTTTGAAAAATATGTAAACGCATATTAAAGTTAAACGTGATGATTTTTAATTCAATACATAGATTTTACTTTGAAAAGCTGCTTTAGAAAAATTATAAAATTTGCAATATTGTTTGAATTTTCGCGATAAGTAAATTTTCTTTTACTTAATCACAGACGTTGCATATATACCTATTATATCTTTATTAATGTTAAACTATTTAAAAATTAAGCACACTCACTTAATTTTTGGCGCAATTCATTAGATTTATATGGTGTATTACTTGATAAAGCTTTCATTCACTGTTTGTGCACGTAATATAGACAGTTGTTTCGATATTATGATTTTTGCTTTTGATCAGTACTTTAAAATATTTACTTATAAATTTTTTGAAATGTTTTTCTTTTCAATTATTTATAAAAATGAATAACTACATGGAAAATGATAATGCCCAACACACAATAATTTTTGCTGGTAAACATATTTCAAAATTTCCTATAAGAGTGAGTGAGATGACTAGATTATATTAGATAACATGTTTATAAAACAAAAGTTATATATTAATTATATGATATTTGAAAGAATTTGAAAAATAAAAGTTAATTTTCAAAACAAACATTTCAGTTTTTTTTATTTAAAAAGGTGTTTATGAAGAGGGTAATATGTACACTCGAAGGGGGTACAAATATTTCTTCTGTGGATGGTGTTATTGTAAACCTTGGCGGGGTTACCAACTTTTACACCTAAAGGTGCTAAAATTTTGTTTGACGAGGTTTGAATATTTTAAATACCATTGGTGTGAAAATAACCCTTGATGGGGTTTCTAAATTATTTTAGAGCGTCGGTGTGAAATCCACACCCGATGGGGTTTGATTTTTCTACTCAATTTTTTTAACCCCCGCCCATTACCAAATTTACTACCGGAGAGGTTTGGTTGATTCGGGGTTAGAATTCGGTGTGAAAAATAACCCCCGATTTGTGCACATTTCACACCCGTATTTCTCTCAGTGCATAAAGTAAAAGAAAAAAATAAATATATAATAATTCTCTGTTTATAGTGGAACCTCTTGTTTTTGTTATAACATTTACATTTTAAAATGGATTCGTATCATTTCCAAAAACAGGCCGCATCAATTGCATTCGAATGTGCTTTTCAGATCATCAATTTCAGAAGCAGAAGGGGGATTATTACCACACGAATACATAGACAAATGTGGGATGGATTTTATCTCTGAACCGTCACAAGTAATTTTATCATCCCAGGAAATTCCTCTTCTTCCTATTCTAGACTGTTTTAGACTTTTCGTTTTAAAGGATATTCTGACAGAAAAAATTAAAGCTTTTTTTTGTATTGACTACATGAAATTTAGTAGTCATTGTTTTCAACAAAATGTGAAAAATATGCCTGATTCAAAATCAAGGAAGAAGTATTGTAATGCCAGTGACTTGACAAAATTTATGTGTGAATCCTGAGAAATTCTGGATTTATATTTTTATCTCGAGATGAGTCATTGATGCTCAGAATAAGGGTTTGTGTGCACAAGCAAGTGATAGAGCTACAAAAATCTGTAAGTTTTTGTTCACAAACAGTAAGAATATTCTATCCATAAATACTTTTTGGGAGAGTGGTGTTATTGGGTGTTATTTTGTGAATCGTGCCATGAATATTGCAGAAGAAGAAAAAATTTCACTTCTCCAGAACGTGGAAAATGATGTAAGTGAACAAAATGAAAGTCACGACTATAACACATTTTTCCCACTTTTGTATCACCATATGGAATAACCCGGCAACAACATCCATTTACACTATATAGTACAACAATATTTCCAAATCTTGATGTGTATGTTTTTCAGGAATTTCCGAAATTTCATTTATATAACTTGAAATCTGCATTCTGACAGCTTTGAGCTCAGCCCAAGGTGATTTTTTGAGATTCATATCGGAAAATTGTTTTCCCCAAGAGCACTTGTAAAGTGAATGGTATGAGCAAATGTTTGTGCATTTCAGAATCACTTTTCAAAATGGTATCAGTTATATGCAATTTACATTTACTTTGATTCTACTGACTGAAAGAATTTTTAAAATTAAAATTTTACAGCATGATTTTTTGTGATTGACAAAATTGCTTGTAGTGATGGTGATCGAGAAACAAAATTAGAGTTCTCCTCAAACTTTTCTGGTATTCGTTAGAATTTATTCCTCGTTCAAAATAAAAGATTTAAGTTTTTTCAAGAGTTTTGAACCCTTGGTGTTGGTCTTCTTCAATGATTCAATTTAGAACTTCTTTTAAATTTTAAAAGTGTTATTTCTTAAAGAGTTTTTTTCTTTTTAAAAATGTCTAAGGTCTGATTATTGCTACTCATTATCACATTTGCTTTAAATTCCCAGTGATAATCTGTTTTAGGAATTTTTAACAATTTTGGATATTTCTTGCTATTCTACGGAGTTGATTCTCTCACGAATGATTTCTTGGGAATTTGAAGCCAATATGGTGATACGTATAGTATAGATAATCAAGCGTTAATGTGTTATCACACTTGCACATTAAAATTTTAATATGATTCACATTAATTGTCGCTGGTGAGAGTCCAAATGTGTAATTTGTGTGTTTGAATCATTTTATATTCAAAATTTGATCTTTTGTTGATAAAAAGGTAGACTTGGCCCGCAAAATTTGATATAAATTGATTTATAGCATTAATGCGAAAAATTAATGCGATTTTCTCTTTAATTTTCTAATGTGAAAAATATTTATGCTTTAGGTAAATTTAAACTTATTTTTGCAAGCCAAGTCCACTTCTTTATCAATAAATAGAAAAACCTCAAATATTAAGTGATTCAAAGACACAAATAACATATTTAGACGCTCACAAGCGACAATTAATGTGAATCACATTAAAATTTTAATGTACAAGTGTGATAACGCCGTTAGACTTTTGAAATATTTCAAAAATTCTAAATTTCCCAGCGAGCACGAAATGCTAGCGATGTTAACTGATTTCAATTCAGCAGAAAACATGTATATTTTCAGCTGAATTTTGCTAACCGTAAAATGACACTCGCGAGGCAGTGTCACTTCCATATATCGGTTAGCACTTTTTGTTCGAGAATTGCTGACCGGTCAGCATATGTTTGCTGATCGTCTTAGCAAAAATATGCTGAAAACGCTGCCTTTGCTGAAACTGTGCTTTGCGGGTTGACTTACTGAAGAAGACCCCCATCAAAGGTTGAAATCTCTGGAAAGAAGTTTGCATCCTGTATTTTGAAAGAGGAATAAATTCTGACGAACACCGAACAAGTTGAGGAGAGTACAAAACTTTCGTTATTACTAATCGTATCGGGATATATTTTGTATTATTTTTTTTTGTATTATCACACTTCTAATGCAAACGGAGTTGCTAGATACAACGTTTATAACTCCGAATAAATAGGCAAAACATTATTAAACAACCTACACAATATTAATACTTTATGTTTTTTATATGTTTTTATGCAACCGAAGACCTAGTCGGGAAGGCTCTTCTATGTATTCAATTCCCCAGAGGTATTAACGGTCCTTCTGGATCCCGTTTCCACGATGAAGTATCAGACAACCACTATTTAGTATATCGTACATCGTCATTTAGATTTTTTCTTTTCTTCGGAAATATTGTTAAAATATGTTTGCATTAAAATATTGCAGAGATTTTTTTTACCTAGTCACATCTAGCTAGCTTTATTGGTCATAGTAAAAACACAGTGAAAGTAAAGGTACATAAAATTTTGTTTTAGGATTTCCCTGGCGTTGTGCCAGAATGTGCAAACACAACTCGAAATGCAATGTAATACATAAAAATCAAAAATATGTTTCCAATGTGGATGAGGGAGAATTTATCATGCGAAAAATTGAAAATATTCTCCTACAATATTGAAGAGTTTTCAACTTAAACGGTGAATGGTACATATTGTACTTTTTTATGTATTAAACAATAGAATTGTTGTATTTTAACATGGGATAGCTTTAGAGATTTACAACTGATTTTTTTTTCAAGGGGATTGAAAGTCACTAAAAGAAATGATGGAACTGGAGATGTAGTTTGTGAAGGTAGTAAACAGTCATTGAAAAGTTTGAGAGTGAAATGATGTAAAAGCTCTTTCATGCATAGCGTAATTGTTTAGAAAAGAAAGTTTCTTGGGTTCTTTTTATGGCTCTTGAAGACTGTTTCCTTATTGAACAGTACTCCACCGAAGAAAAAAAAAGAACTTTCTATGTGCGTTCTTTGACCCTGTCAAAGTGTTCATTATTGATAAATTGCATCCCTCCACTTGAAGAATCCTAAGTACTTCTTTTAGTGGTTCTCAGTATGAGACATAGACTAATTGAATGTGCACGTTGAATAATTTATTTTCTTTTTAAATACCAATTTGAGCTTTAAATGAGTCATTCTCTTCGACTAGAAGTTCTGCAGGAGAAAATTTGTGTACTTTTGAGTTAGAGAGGGAACAAATCGATTTCCTCTTTCATGTTCCCTCCTATATTATGAATTTTATCTCAATTCTTGGTCTTCTGAATTTTGTAATTTTTGCGCCCTATTCCTTACCCAGAAAAGAAAGAGCCATGAGGCTTCCATGAGTTCTATTTTTTCTTCTTTGTTGTTACATTGTATACCATGCTATTTCTGCCTTCTTGAAATAAGAGTATTTCAGACTTTCTCAACAATTTCCAATAAATTTATCTATTTTTTTTTCATCTCACATTTTCTCCCTTCTTTTCATTGAATTACACGATGCTGTTGGTAAAAAGTGGAGGATTGTGGTGTCTACTGGTGAGAAAGATTGAGAATTTATATTAAGGTAAATCCTTATGCTGTAGTTTAATTTTCCTGTATTTGGACCTTTTCGACATGAATAAATTTATGTTTATTGAATTCTGGAAAATTATTGTGGAAAATGTCTCTTAGCAGAGAAAATTTTCCCTAAGATTTCCTCTTGGCAGAAGAATAGTGATGATAACATTTGGCGAATCATGTTCAATAGAGAAAAGTATGGATATCGGAAATTATTATGAGAAAAATGGATTTAACAGCTTATGTTTTTGAAGATATCTTTTATTGTGGATTCTTGATGCTTATGTTCTAAATTTCCATAAAATACACGTGAGCCTATTTTACGGTTTTCCCCGACTAAATTTTGCACGAGAAATCTATACAAAAATATCTTTTTAATTGTGATTTATAGGCAAAAGAAGGAAATTTCAAAATGAGGAAAGCCAAGATTCAAGTTTTAATGTCTTATGCTTTTGATTTAAATGAATATTTAATTTCTTCCTCCTGTATTAATCAAACAACACCCCCGAAAAGGCAAAGTTCCGGAGCTTCATTTTTCCTCTTGCCATAAAATATTACCAACATAAGCATAATCGATTCCTGGATACCGATATCTTCAAATTAAATAAATTGCAGAGTCATTATTTAAGGAGGAAATATACCATTGTAAGGATAATTTGACATGCTTGTCATCGTAGAGGGTGTGATTACTTGGCCTCTTCATGAATATGATTTATGATTTATTGATATTGCGATAGGAATTGGTTGATGGAGATGGCATAGTGCTGCAGAGGCGATTTTCTAAAACCATCACTTTGAAATGTTAGTGTGATTGTGGTATAATTGCTTCATTGTTTAGGACGAACGTCTTCGTAATATAATTGGAAACAATTATATGCAAAATATCATCCTAATAAAGAGAAACCATAATTTGCAAATAAGGACATGATATTATCATGTCATTTATATTGGAAATTTGCAGTAGCATTATTTAGTAAGATCCTTAACATGTGTCAATTTGGAATTCTAGCCAAAATTTAAATTTATAAATCTGCTTGAATTTAAACTAAAATATCTAAAGCGTGTCCACGATGAAATTGTTCCCAAGAATAATGCTTTAAAAATGAAGTTTACATAATAGTAAAAAAAGAAAAATATATTTTTTTTTAAATTTTAATTCATTGCAGATTTATTAGATATTACCTTTTTGTTCAAGTATTTGATTGGCGAAATCTCGAATCTTCTTCTTTTTAGCTGACTGACTCTGTGCATCCGTGCGATGAGGGGCTGTTTGGGCCTTAAAAGTCGTCAGTTCATTCCTCTGTTTGATTTTGTGCACAAGACTGGGTGAACATTTAAGTTTTTTTTAGACATATCCCTTACAGATGTCGAAGGATTGTTCTTCTAGTGCATGATCACCTTTTTCTCCAAATCTCGATCTCCAATACCCCGATTTTTTCCACATCCAGGCATCTGGGCAGTGGTTTTACTGTGGAGGAATCGAAGAATCACCCTCCGGGCGGTTTGGCGTGAGATATTTGTGGGTTTTCTTAGGTCCGCGTAATTGATTCAAGGATTTTTTACATACGTGTACACGATCAGTTCCCTTCTCTTTTCCATTATTATTTCGTATCTCAGTGAAAAATGAACAGAATTTGATGAGAGTTTCACCAAAAGGAAGGTAAAAACACGTGTTACAATGTTTTGGAACAATTTTATCGTGCACACGCTTTAGGATTTGTATGAATTGACAGAAAGATTTTATATGGGTGAAATGTAGAACAGAATATCTTAGTTGTTGCTCAAAAGTCCATAAGCTTTGCGGAACGTTCGAACATCGTGAGCAATTGTAAGCAAACAATTAAAAAGTCAGTGATAAGCCTAGATCAGCTTATAGAGGTGCAATTCCTTCACTGCAAATTTGGATTGTGGCAAACTCGAACGATATTTATACATAAATAATGCAAATTTCATTTAAAAATTCTTAAACTTTATGTAACTTATTATCGTTATTAATAAGGAAAATTGGATGAGAAATGCATCTGGAAATTTTTAAAGTCGATTATCTCGGAAATTAGCAGAGATAGAAGTCTCACATTTTATATCCATTTAGAGCCTTCAATCTTAAGGCTTGAGATGTGTAAAATTTAACTAGTTTGTCACAATCCAAATTTGCAATGAATGATAGATAGATTTTTGCTCTATAAGCTGATTTAGGATTATCATTGGCCTTTGTACTGAAATTAGCACATTCACGCATTGTTATAAATTATTTTCTTTTGACTCAATGGTGACCTGCTCGTCCTGAAAGGGTTACAGAAAAATTGGCATTAATGCGGGATATTATCCTGTAATCATGCTTCGATATTTCAACCTTTAAATCCAGTGTCTCATATTGCATATTAAGTATTTATAAGAAAAACCACAGCTTTGTTGAATAGAAATCGATATAATTAGGGATGAATGATGAATCACTACCAGGTGGAAATTGGCATTGGTCTCCACTGAGGCATGTCAATTTCCTATCAATCAATTTGAGATTGTTCTAATTGTTGATTTAGTGCAGCATTGTCCAGTTTAACTGACGGTTGCTCACACTGTGTCAACAATGCTCAGTGAACCCAGTGCAAAGCTCGAGAGCACACAGCATATTAATGATCTCTCCTACTAATTTCTGTCCACTACTCATGTCCTCTCTCAGTCAAACTGTTGATGTGTTTTGAAAGAGAAAGCTGGAAAAGGTTGATCTTTGTGAATTAGAGTACAATCTACCTTATCAGTGTTTAAAGTCTTTTGAAGGATGTTGTTTCATATGAGGTATTGAATTTGCCTTAACGGATTTTAGAGGCAAATATATATGATGATTGTTAATGAAAGCTGTACTCTTGGATGCCATAAACTCTGTGTATAACAGCATACAATAAATACGTTTTATCAGTAAAGCTACGCTCAATGGAGCATATGATTTGTAATTATGATTAGTAATGAATAGCGTTTAATAGAAAATTTAGGTATTGATTTTATATAAAATGACTTTTTGATATGAAATTTTCAAATTTTATTGCATTTTTCCATTTCACTGCAACAAGCTCAAATCAATTTTTGGAGTGTTTATCACTTGTATGCGACATTAAATGCAAATGCATGAATTATGATTTGTTGGTGTGTTTTCTCATGGCAAATCCTTTTTTTTCTATTTAATTTCACTAAAAGGCGATACTGAGAAAATGCTTTCGCACTGAATAAATTCTTCTTCACACAGGAATAAATTTCAATTTTCTCTTAGTAAGAGGAAAACAATCAAAATCTACACTTGAGTTCTTTTTTTAAATTGTTCTTGTGGAAGAATTTGCTGTAAAGTGTTCTCCGTGAATTTAAATATTATGAAAGAAAATGCAGCATACAAGAAATTGTTTGAATCAATGTAGCAAAAAATGCGGAATTTCCTCCCCAAAAGTTGTTGGAAAAGTTTTAAGCTTTTTTTCATCCCATTCATTTTAAAAGCCCTCGTAGGAAAAAGAATCTATCTCAACCACTTGAAACTATTTCAACTTTCTCATTGTTGCACGAAACGTTTTAATGTGTAATTGAGAGAGTTAAATTCCATTGTATAGTCTTTAATGCTTATCATCTATATTCTAAGGATAGAGAAATTATGTACAGATATAAGCGCTGATTGATCTTTTGATAAACAAAAGTTTGTCTGAATTTAGCGAAAAATTACAGTACTATGCTTTTCCATCTATACGACCATTAAAATGAATTAGAGATCAAACGGTTAGAGATAGTGATTTGTGTTCTACTTAGTGACCCTCTAAGAAGTGAGCTTTACTTCACGAACATGACATTAACTGTTCCCAAGTTATAAACACCAATGAACTTGAATCCTATGTCGTACTTTGAGTATTCTGTAAGGTATTTATCATATTCGCCATTTATTTTCTCTCTTAAATGTTATGGCCTCTACACATTGGGAGCAATTTTTGTCAAAAATTGCTTTTTTGAAGGAAATTCCCTGCAGCGTTGTAGGGGGAAACGTCAAATTTCTGTCAAAAACGCAATTTTTGCCGAAAATTGCTCCCAATGTGTAGACGCCTTTACGGGCAAAGATTAAAGTCAAAGTACGATAAAATGCGACTTATAAAGCTTTATATAAAATAGGTTTTTAACCAATGCAATGGTTGCATTGTAATTTTAGGGATAGTGGATTGTAGCACGCTTGAATTTAATCAATCCTCATGTGTACACGATTTTAAGATTTTTCATGTATTGTTTATTTTGTGATCGGATTTATTGCTGTTCTTTACCTATTGCTTATTGTTAATTTTCATTGATTTTTATTCATGTTGTAAAGAAGCTTTAAATGCATGATATTTTCGTGTTAAAATATTTTGCCATAATGAACTATGAAAGTTAATTTAAGAAAAATAAAATTTGTTGGTAGTTTTTGACCAGTCACTAAAATCGGGTGGAAAAGTGTCCAAGCTTTGTGAAAAGCTCAAACTTGTGATTTAAATTCTATACCCCTAGCTTTGCATCATTTACCTTAATAAAGTTTTTTTATTGATCAGATTGGCCCGATTAATTGAAAAAGGTATAATATTTATGATTTCAATAATTTCGTAAAGTTTTTTTCACTGCTCAGTTTATTTATAAGTTTATTGGTTCACAATCGATTTTAATAGTTTTATAAATCACTCAGAAAGTCGACCAAAATAACTTAGCAATGTGTAAGACTAATTGGTTTCCCGGTTAAAGTTCCTGCCGTTATTTTGAATCTCTAAAGGCTGATTGAGTACACAATGTGCCTCGTCTCTAGTGAAGGTCCTCTGAATGGGAGGTGAAAGATGTGCATCTTTAAGAAAGCCTATATTAGTGAACATGCCTTCCGAAGAGTATAATTTATTAGGCAGAGAGTTTATATGCCTTACGCTGGTGCCTCAACTGAACGATTCTGATCCTTAGCTTGAACACGTCAACACATCCTTAACAGAAGCAATTTTGAAGGGCCATCTCCACCAGTAGTTCTACTCTGAACTGAACGCTTTCCAAGTACTCGGTTATTTTGCTCTCAAAAATTAACAATTGGATTTTTGATAAAAAATAGTTATCAGTTCATAGCCAAAAAAAATCCATTACCTTTGTAATGAGACAAAAAATGTTCGCATCGTTGAACAATACGCTCTATAGACCCGTTTTTGACCTTTGATATTGAAAAATGCTTATTCAATAGTATTTTTGTTTATAGACGAAACGAAATACCTGCTATAGGTGCCCCGAAAGTCTCAAGTCGGTATCTCTAACCGTTCATCGTCTTTTGGGCGTAGTAACGGACGGACGAATAAATAGCGTAACATCATTTCAGAAATTGTCAGATTCGTGAAGATGTGTTGAGTAAAGTGAATCTTGGACCAGAGAAGGCTTAGTTAAGACTTTAGGAGTTAAAAATTAAGTGATTATACTATGCTATTTCGGCACAGTTCAAACAGTAAAAACTATTTAAGGAAAAAACATCTTGTATTTCACATAAGCAATATATGGATACATTTTCTTTCAGGATAAATACATAACTTTTGTCGTTAGTCATTTTCATTAGACTTAAACTAGCATCATATCCTAGACGAGAGAAAATATTTCAAAAAATAAGCTCTCTAAAAAAAATTCAAGTACAAGACAGGATTTGATAAATTTTCAACAGCAGTTGTAGAATAGAAGTGTTATAAGTTACAACTCACGGTTGAATTGCGATAGAAAACTTTATACTTTTCCATAGACCACAATTTCAAACAACAAGAAAACTTCTACTATACTGCATTGCATTCAATACAAGAAAAGTTTCTCTTACCTTCATACTTTTCTGAGGCTTTAAAATTTTGGATCATATTATATTTAATAAAATATAATATTCCAAATGAATCAATTTAATAAAATTATTACCCCCGTAAATCAAATACAGTGCAATATTTTCCTTTCAAAAATGAGCTTTATGACTTGGGTTGAGACTGACATAAAGAAAAACTTATTGGTGATATAACTTTAGTATGTCTCCAATGTTAAATGAGAATTATTGTTATTTGTCATGGATAAACTTTCATTGATGAACGCTTTCCCATAAAAAAAAATTGAAACTCTACTTCACATTTCATCAGGATTATTGATGTTAGAAATATTAGATCTGAGTTCTGCTATGGACGTTTCTATATTGAACATTCATTCATGTGCATTGTGCAAAAGTGAATGGCTGCCTTTGACAAAATGTTAAGAATCTTGACGTATACATATAAAATATATTATATTTATGAAATTCTTCATATCTAAGATATTTTCAAATATTAATTCTAAAGAATTCGAATCTTGTGATTTTTTTTAAATGTCCCTTTAGATACCCGCGACCAATTGATAGCAGAAAGAAATAAAAACAAATTTCAGGAAATAAAACAGGTTTAGAAGAACAAGTTCATTTTATAAATAAATTTAGAATTTTATTAAGCAATAAAATAAGAGATCTTATTTTCTCCTGACCTTAAAACGATACGTTAGCTCTATGTGATAAAATCAATTCTACTTTCATATAGAAGAGAATTAGTGTTCTTCCAAGTATATTTAACAAGAGATAACTTCACATACACTAAGGATGTTTGAATAAAGGGGAGTTTGAGTGTTTACATACTTGATACTTTCACACCGTAAATCGATACACCTCAATTCTTCGATTTAGCGTCAAAGATCCCCAATATACGGTTATTTACTTTGCCAAACGATGCTTTATCATTTTCAGTATATATACATAATCATGAAATTTAAACCTCATTGAATACTTCTCTACCACATTTATAAACATAATCGTAATAAATCATAATACTATATATAATAATATATATACTATCATTTTGGATTAGGAAAAAACCGAGGAAGGCATCAATTTCAAAAGCATAAAAAAACTACACTGCGAATTGCGAATTTTTAATGAGACTTAACAAAGTTACAACATGTAAAAGTATTGTAAATTCAAATAATTTGAGTAAAGAGACCTTTAAAAATCTGATAGAACTTGTATGATGCCATCAACAAGCTGTAATCCAATCAGTGTGTGTTTCAGCTTAGAAAATAGTTTTAGACGGATAAGCCTTCTAATAGCAAAATATGGTTTAACTTTCTTGGCTTTCTATCCCCCAGAAACAAAGAATGAAATGGGGGGACCAATATCGACTAGATTGTTGCTGTTGAGGAGATATTTAGAAGAAGCCACTTTCTGTTCCTAAATCTGATAGAACCAGTAAATAGCGAATGGATAAAATCAGAAGCACAAAACGAAAATGACAATAACGAAGCCAATTAAATTACCAAAGACTGATTTAGTCGTGTTGGTTTTGTGGTTTTAACATTGTCTTATCCTATTTCCTACAATCTGCTGTTATTTGTAATTGATACTGACTTTTCTCGCACTAAAATATAAATTTGGTTAGGTAATTTTTTTCGCTGAGAAAGGTGGCTGAGTTTAGAATAGGTCAGATTCTTTACAGGTTATCAAAGAGCACTCAAAAAAATTCACGGTTAAATGGGTAAGTAAAACAGGGTTTGTCTATCAAACTGATGCCAAACCCTGTTTCAACCTAAACGTGGCAAAGTTTGACATACAAGTATTTTTTAAACCCTGTTTCAACCAAACCTTGGAAAGGTAGAAAGTCAAATCCTATCATGGATATTAATTAACCTTGCCGTCAGTAAACCTTGGCAAGAATGAAGACCAATCCTCGGCTTGATTATATTTTAAACCCTGTTTTCGTCAAACCCTGGCAAGAGTAAAGCTTAAACCCTGTTAGAGGTACTTTCCCAAACTTTTTTCAGTAAACATACATTAAATAACATCGTAATCTTGACACGGTTTAATATTCACAGTTGCGGATGTTTCACTGAATAGCATTTTCATGGATTTTTCACTAAAATATCGACGATTTTCACCGAGATTTCCTACAAAAATGTACTTCTCATCATTAATTGTGGAGCTCAGAGGCAAAATGGAACATATCCTATGCTTTATCCATAGGATATGTTCCATTTTGCCTCTGTGCTCCACAATTTATGCATTAACTCTAAAATTTACCCCGAATTCCCTGACAATTCCGTGAAAAGCGAAGAAAACCCCGCACTCTGTTTTTTGATGCGCATGCTTTTGTTGATAATTGGGAAGGAAAAAATTAAATGCATCACTTACCATTGAATTTTGGGATTATTTCCTCGTCGATGCCCCAACTTCTTAGCAAATCTTCTAGGGAGTTCAATAGGGGTGGTGCTTCGGCGCACTGATCCTCAATAAAATCCAAATCAGGATAAGTTACAGGGATTTCAGCATCCGTCAATCCATACGCCACCATAGTTTGATTACGCACTAAATATGTTTTTTGCTCTGTTTACACTTGACAAGTTTACACGAAAAACCTTTATTTTAGAGGTGTGCAGAAACCGTTGAAACCGAATAAACGTCAAAATAAGTTTGTTCAGGTAGCGTTTTGACCACTGACGTACATGTTTTATTTGACGTTTATTTGGTTTCAACGGTTCTTGCACGCCTCTGCTTTAAATGCATAAGAATCCCGCCATGATAGAAATTTTAAAGCCATTGAAACCTTGCGCAAGATTTAAACCGACGTGTTCAGGATTTTAATATTAAAATCCTTCACTAAAAAAAGGAGTTAAAATTGCTGAAACATGGTTAACTCAGGTTTACAGTTTAAAACCTTTTTAAAATTAAACCGTGGCTAACCCTGTTTATAGTCGATTTTAAACCTTGCCTCAAATAAGCTCTTTTTTGAGTGAGTGCTTGAGATTCGAATTCTATTGAGATTAGAACTAATTCTAAATCAAAAATGTGAATTTCGAATATTCGACATCGAATTTTGAAAGTTTATCGAAATATATGTACATTTCAAAAACAGGAAATTATGTATATAACTCTAACGCTGTACAATTCTTGCAGTAGAATGACCTATTTATATAAGTATATTTGTTTTATAAATTTTCGTAACAACATAAGCATTGTTGTAAAATAATTTTCCTTTTGTGGAAACATATACTTCATTTCAACTTATCTGTTTATTCACAACATCTGGACAAAACAGTAAAGAGCTCTTGAGTTCCTCTCTGGTTATATGAATAGTTATGTAGTTTTAAAGTGGCATCCGAGATTTAGGAATAGAGCATAGAACCACAGATTTAAATAAAACATAATATTTTTGATGTTACATAAAATGGTTTCACACATCAACTTTGATTATGTGAAGTATCATAAAATTTTAACAATATGCAATATGGAAATCATGGAAATAAATTCCAAGATTTGGAAGAATTTGATGTAAATTGTATACCAAATTTATTTTAGTGAAATTAACTAGTAATCATTTCGTAAAAGAAGTAAATATGTTGAAGAACACTCTGGGCGTATTTATCTCATTTGTTCATTGTTAGCAATGAAATACTTGTGCAGAAGTACTCGAATTTGAAGGCTTGTGTACCATATAGTCACAATCTCCTGAATATCTCTATTTAGAGTGGGTGGAAAGACAAATTACAGCGCCTCGACTGTAATTATTTTTGAATTACTCATCTCATTCATCTCAGCAAGTGATACATTGTATAATTAACTGCTACAATTTGCGTAGACAATATCCTTCTTTTGCAACTTCTTATCGAGATGATTTCCAAATGTGGGTGAATTTAAAGAATACCAAAAATAGGCCATACGATAAAAGTTCTATCTCAGAAAGAATAAATTAGTTTTATGGCTTTTGCTACTTCGTCAAATCTAAGATATCTCTAAACTAAGGGTAATTCATGGGGAAACCATGACCTTACTTGAATATTATGGTGATGATAACACATGGAAGTAAAGTCGTTCTGATTATTGATTGTTAAGACGATGGATCAAACGAATTGTTACGGTCTCCTTAATAAAAGATACACAAAAGTGATTTATTAGTTTTCTATTGCAATGTAAGGGCCAATTTTTGAACTTTTATCTACACTATCTAATCTGAGAAAAATAGTTTGCAAAAGGATGTCAAAAGTTGGTCATTATTCCATGTAATTAATCAAAAAGGAGAGTAACCCATTTTCCAACCAACATTTTAGTAGGAATTCATTTTATACATGTTAAATCAGATACCGTCGTTGCGGGTGACTTTGCACGTTTTTTCGCTGTTTTTCAACTTTGCCCTCTAAAAGTGGATAGTTAAAGTGAAGGGAGGGGGGTTTTTGAGTAAAATTATTTTTATTCAGTTGTTAATGAATGGATTTTGTGCCACTAGCATTAATTTTATAAAATTTTACTATGTTTAAAAATATCAAGAAAAAAGGCTTACACTGGGGATAAGGTGCGGGTGACTTTGCACTTTTTAATAAATACTAAAAAATCAACAATTTCTGATAATAAACGACAATGAAGATTTTCACATCTAAGGGTAAGATGCACGAGATCTACAAGATGACATGATCGCCATCTTGATTTGACGTTTCTGTCCGCCATTTTGAATAACTGTCAAAATCTAAAACAGGTTCGATTGGGTTGAACTTTTAGTATGTTATAACTGATATCAAGACCTTTTCAGAACGTATTTATGTTCCGGTCTACGTCAAGTATTTACCTTGATACAGAGGCACAAAGTTTAAAAATTTGAAATATTCATATTTTGGCGATCTTTATTTTCTAAACCTGAATTTTAAAACCTAAACGAAATGTCTTTAGTAACCATTAGAAATGGTTGAGGCTTTTATTTTATATATTTATTTACTCTTACATAATTAAAAAAAAATAAATGAAAAGTGCATTTATTTATTTTTTCATCTTTGCAAAAGTTTTTCAGATCTTCAAATAATATGCTGTTATAAATAAAAACATTACTTTTCTTTTTGTTTGTTATTTAGATCTCATCGCCTAACGATAATACTGCCTTTTTTGTGATGGTTTCGATAAAAGAAGCTCTCCGTAGTTCTGTATTTATGAAAATGTCAAAATTTTGAACTTTGAGCCCTAGTATCCAGACAATCGCTTGACCTAGCTCGGATTTTATATATGTTCTGAAAATGTCTTGACATCAGCCAGAACATACTAAAATTTCAGCTCAATCGGATAACTTTTTTGTTTTGACAGTTATTCAAAATGGCGGACAGAATCGTCAAATCAAGATGGCGACCATGCTATCTTGTAGATCTCGATCATTTTATCTTAAGTTCCCAATAAATTGGATAATTTTTAGCCAAATACTTTTCTAATAAAGCTTTAGAAAGACCATTAAATGCAATTTAATAACATAAATCGTGCGTTCTTAGGAAGACTATAGTTAAAAAAAGGGAATTTACTAAAAATAATGAACAAAATCGAAGTGGATTATTCTAGCCAGATAAATTTAGAATAGATTTGGGCAATTTACTTCTCTGAAATCGATCTTGGAATTGCATCTTCAGATAACTTTTTCGCGGAGTCGTTTTTTGACATAATACCTATACTAGGATTTCATTGACTATTACTGAAACTACAAGAATCCTTTTGAGGATCATAGTACCTTACTTGGTACTTAACATATCCCTATATACTTTGACATGGTAGACCGGATCGGCGAAGACTATCAATAAGTGTTAGAATTGTTCAAAGTCTCACAAACAGTAAAATGCAGTGTTAAAAATTTCACTGTCAATATTCAATATTGGTGCGCTTAATAATATTATAAAAACTCACTTCAATGCCTTCATTATTTTCTGTTATCAATCCTTGCTCTCTAGATTCTTCTACAGTACTCTTACAATTACTTTCTATATGTTTTTTAAAAGACAAGATGCACTGGAATACTTGAGTACAGTTTTCCTGACCACAACATCCCCAAATAGATGAGGATTTTAGCATTTAGAACACAACATTTAAATTTATATTGGCGTTATCTTTTGCAACTCGAAGGAAATAATTAATACTTGGCTTTGTTACCCAATTAAATTGTTTGTACAAATTTGCAAAATTTTCACAAGGATGGCAATAATTTGCAAAAATACACCCAAATTGAAAATATTTGCGAACAATTGCAAATTTCTCGATTAATTCAAAGTTGACCTCTAAAATCAATCTATTTTTGCATCCAAATACAAATTTTTGCAAATTATTTTTTTCAGAGTACTCATCAATTTGTCGGTATACTTTTAAATTCTAAACTTTGCCAAGAAATAGTTCTTTATTTAGAAATGCCCCATCCAATGCTTGATTCAATTGTTTTTTTGTTTTTGGAATTTTTCTTCTCATGGTGCTCCTACACCTTTCGAATTTATTGAAATTCAGTCAATTGAAATATTCCCCTCGTTGTTTTGCTCAAATATATTAGATTTGTGTGCCTATCTGAGAAATTGAATTTTCTTGTGGGTATTTGGAATCTGTGAAATCTTGCACGTATCCTATCGCGTTTCGATGTCTATGAAACAAAAACAAATTCAAAATATTTAAGGGAATAAAAAAAAGAATGTTTTTTAATGCAAATTACTGTTCCTTAATGAATATATTATATTTTTGTAAATAAACTAAAAAGTTCAGCTTGATTTTCAATAAATTTCTGAGCAAATATTTGTGTGTTATATACTGGCAATCTACTGACACTGTGAATTGTAATTGAAATTCACTAAATTGAAATGTGTGCGAGGTGCGAGTACCATTAATAACGGGATTACTGAAAGAGCAAATTGTTTCCATTATTTAAATATACGCTAAGAAGACACAAAGATATAAACTGTACATAGGCTTCAGCTTAATTCTAGAATGCAATACTACAGTTAACTTCCACTTTCTTTTTAATTATATAATTTTACTGATCAATTTTGAAAAAAAATTTAACTTACAGAAGATCGAATAGATATTCTTGGTTAAAAGTTAGAAAATAAGAAAATGAAAAGTCAGTAAAGTATTCAAAGAAGCTTTATTCAACTTTATCCTAATTTAGAATAATAAGTTAGATTATAATGCAATATATTACTGCTCGAACTCAAAGAGAGAGTAGTTGTATAATTCACTTTTTTTCAACTTGTGATACAGCTAGAGGCAAAATGGTAAGAGATATCGACTTCCGGTTTTCGACGACCCGCCCCTACCGTAAGTCAAAATTATTTAGGACATTCTTTGATCCTTCCCCCCCACCACCTTCTTACCCCACCAAAACCATTTTTATTAGTTTATTTCGAAAACGGCTCCTAAGATATCTTTCATTTTCGAATATGTTTTAGAGTTAGTCAAGGCGAATATTTCATCCTGGGACACCTATGTTTGAAAACCAATTTCGATATCGAATTTTCGAAGATCAAAGTTAAACTACTTTGGAGGGCCTATTTTTCAACCGATTTTCTTAAATTTGGATTTTTAAGTGAAGATAATACCCGTAAAGCCCGTAAATGATTTATTTTTATCAGATTTATTTATTTATTTCTTTGAAAGCTTGTTACTCATGCTAAAAGTATTCAAAAACCTACTTTTCTTAAGCAATTTCTTATTTAGAAATGACTTTGAATTTATCAATCATTTTAATCGGTGGTAAAGCGGTATGTACCCACAAAGCATGTTAAAAATTTAATACACGGATAGCTCTTTATCGTGAGTTCGAGCACTCCGCAAAGCTGGGATGCTTTGCCATTTTTCTATATATTGCAAAAAGACAGCATAACTTTGAGCGAACTCTCACTGATTCTCCCTTGTAGAACCGATTTTCACCAGTAGTACTGTTGCTGTTACCGCGCACACAACAAAGAAGAATTAAGTATAGTGAGTGATAACGATTATTACGATTTTTTGTGCTTCCCATAAAATTAAATGCACTATTGAATGTTAATTTTCATATGATGGGTAGACCATAATCAGCTCAGTGAAATTTACCATCCTTATATTAAATTCATTGGTTAGGTAGTCCACAGGTAGTGACAGAAATCACTTATTTTACTGTACATTAGCGACACTTAATGTGAATAGCATTAAAATTTTAATGGGCAAGTGAGATAACGTCGTGACTAATTGTGATTACTGAATTTTCAACTAAGTAAATTATATAAATTTTAATATAGAGTAATTATCGCTGATTTATTGCCTGTAAAATCTAAAAACATTTTAGTAAATTTTCAATTTCAAAGTTTGCAATCTAAATTAAGTATTTTTAGTTGATATTGCTAAATATTATTTTTTATATTTAATATTTAATCATTCTTCATTTCATTATTCTTTATGAACTAGTTTAAATATGTAGTAAAGTAGTACTGAATCTGAGTAGTAAAACATTTTACACTCCGACGAAGAGGAAATTCACGAAAGTTTCGTATATGGATATCAAATGCAAAATTAATTAGGGAGAGAATTCATCTCAAAATCTGTGGAACAAGTCTTTTGTCAAGACAGTTTCAATAGACCAAGTGTGAAAAAATCTCTCATTTACGGACTAATGCGCATTAAGGTGATGAAAAACTTCTTAGAACAAAGCTTAAAGATTTTCGATTGAAGAACTCAGTGATGTGAATGTGTAAACAGGTACATTCGGATGTGACAATGATGAAGATTTACCAAAGTGTTATGGAAGCGAGTATTGGAAACAAGATTCGAAATTCTGGTTCACTCTATCGATTTATTTTAGAAGCAATAATAGTGAGGATATACCTGGCATATCGTTTTACTGCGGATTGTGGATGGAAGGATTTCTTCGTGAGTTTTGTGAATGAAGGAAATTCAATTGTTTCGGTCAGGTTACGGATATTGAAAAGAAATTGAAAGAGCTTTTTGGTTCAATTGACACCTTATTCAGGTTCTTGAGAAATTCTGTGGGAAACTCTTAACTCTTTCACTAGCCAATTTTACTACATTTTTTTTTCAATGAAAAATATCTTAGTTCAGGAATTAATCGAGTATCTACCAAAAATTGTCCTAGATTTGGACATCCTTTTAGATTCTAAATAGTCCAAAGAAATTGTTTTTCCCACAGTATCCATATTTTCCTTTAGGTAGTCAAAGTCCCAAAGGATGCGAAAGAGTTAACAGAGAAAATGCCAATGTACCATGCGGAAAATGTTCTTTTAAGTCTCTTTGGATTCTTTTACAGAAAATCAACTTTACTTTCTTCAATTTCTTTCTGACAAATTGCAATTTAGAGCTGTAAATCTTGTGTATAGTGTACAATGGGGTAAAATGGAATTTTGAAATTTCTTCACTATTTCAGATGGGCAAAGAGAAAAAAGGAAAATACGATGAAGTACAAACCTTAGAATACTTACTTTACTTTGCCCATCTAAACAACAAAGAGGAAATCTAAAAGTTCCAATCTAGGTCTGCTCCAAAATGCCCCATTGAACCCTTTGAGAGTTAAATTTGACCCAATTTTACTGCTGGAACTGAAAGAGATAGCAGTTAAATATAATCGTCTTTTTTTTCAACTTGTCACCGTCCAGAGCTTTAACGGCAAAAGATATCGACTTTCGGTCTTCGATGACCCCCTATAAAAAAACAATATCTCCAGACGTTTTTTTCTCCCCCCCCCCCTTCAACCCTTGCAAAACCATGTTTATTTATGGTTTTTCTCAAAATTGGCCAAATCTTTTTCAATGATTTTCGGATAGGTTTTAGATGTAATCCAGGCGAATATTTCGTCCTAACATACCTTTGACCGGAAAATTCACAATTTTGAATTATTGAATTTGGAGGGCCCATTTTTCCAGATGATATCTTCTTGTCCTTAGAGTTAAGGTCCATTACGATGATCTACATCCTACACCACATATATATGTATATAATTCCAATTGAAATGCAATATCAAGTCACGATATATAGTGAGTTAGAACGCCATCTCTTCTAGTATAGAAAATGTAATAAATGTTGGAGTGTCTGTGATGAACCGGACGCATGCGATTTCACGATATCATCCAAAAGGAGGGAAATGTGTTCATGGTTTTTCTCCGTCTTTTTTCCACCCACCAACTGAGGTATGAAATTTACTTCTATCAGTGTTCAGTGCCAAATAGAAGTTCGTTGTGTTGAGACTCGCGCGTACACTTTAAATCCTCCCTTCTTCATTAACAATAAATTATATACATATATTTAATTATGTACTAAATATCTAACTATTCAAAAACAAATTACTAATTAATCATACCTGTGTATAGAAGAATTTATTGAAAAAAAGATATTCCGTAAAGTTGCAGCGTGTATATAGCATGTTTAATGGAATTAATGTGGTTATGTAATTAAAGTGGTTTCGCCGTTATAAGACACAAGGGAGAACGAAAAAAATTTAAAATTAAAAAAAAATCATCAAGTAATAACAAGTTATACAACCTGTACTTGAAGTAACTCAAGAAAAAGTGCGATATGATTTAAAAAAAAGAGAAATTGTGAATAAAGAATTAATGTCCTGGAAGTGATATACGAATGTAGAGAAGTTCCTGCTAACCGAACAAGAAAAAAAAACAATTTTTTGAGCATTTTTGGTGGCTATAGCAAGTCAATTACATCAATTACTTGCTCACAAATCTCAATTTCAATTGAGATTTCTCCCTAATTCGTGAAATAAAAAAAAAACTGTGTGTCTCGAAGGGAGGAATCATCTTTCCTTGGCGCGAAGAAAAGTTAATTCAATTTATAAGCTTCGTGTTTCGCAATGCATATTTGAGTTTACAGTAACGGAAATTTATTTTTCTTACGGAAAGCAAAAAAAAAAGAGTCTTAGAAAGAAATCTGTGAAGGAAAATCTATAGGGAAGACGAGATTCCTCCTCAATGAAGTGATTGTGGGGGTTTTGGTGAGAAGGCGAGAAAGATTTGTGCAAGAGGGAATTGAATGTGAAATGGTGTACAAGAATACGGAGAATTTTCTCGTTACATAATGTTTTGGAATAAAATAACAATTTATTGGATTATTATGCCACTCTTGGAATATTCTTCGCCACTTTATGGAATTTACAAGTCGTCAAATGCAGAAAAGGTACAATTTTTTAGTCACTCTCTTTCAACATATCACCTCTTTTGGACTACTTCACCAGCATTTGTTGGTTATATCTGTGAAAAGCACCTCTTCTCGCCATCCATTTCATACCACGAAATCTCTGTGATTGTGGTGAAAGGCTCTAGAAATTTTAAGATAAGAATGTCACCCACAAAAGTGTTGTTGGAAGGGAAAAGCTTTGTGCGTGAAATCAAAAAACCTTATACGTACTATTTTACACGAAAAGTAAAGGTGAATAAGAACGACGGAAAAGGTGTTGAAAATAAGACATGGAGCAAAAGATCCCGGAAAATCCTTTTTCTTGTTGGTTTTTCTTTCTGATCCTCTTACTATTTTACCCTTTCTAGCACCATTTCCCCAATTTTTTCCACTTTCCCTCTCAAGATTACCTTCTTCCATTGGGTCATGCCCATGGCACTCGGAAATTGAATTTTAGTTTTCCTTGTATTTGTTGAGTATAATAAAAAAAGTCAAGGCTTACAACTTAGATTGGAAAAAGATAGACAATAGATGCTTTTCACAAGAATTTATAAATAAGCAATCTTAAAAATCACATAAATTGGCTTAACTCTAATCCTAATTTCTAAAGTTTTATCATTTCAAACAAAGTCTTTAGTTGAAATTTAATCTTACGGCTAAAATACTGGCCGTACATACTTTTGGTGACCGCTGTTCTAAGTTGTAATAAATGATTTTTTATCGATTTTGAGAAAAGTTTTTGGTAACGAATAGAAATCTTCGTCCTTTAAGACACATAAAATCTCATGTTCTTTTACTTAAAACAAAAGTTCTTTAGGGAGTTTTGTGCGATATAGTTGTGATTTGAGACATAACATTGCCCTACAACTTTTGCAATTACACCCAAAAAATGTCTTTTCTTTTGTGAGATAATATTTTTGTGGTATAAACATTTTTCACTAATAAAAAATATGGTTTTAAAAAGTTAAAATGGCACATATAAAATGTTACATTTTAGCCAGTAAATAATGCAAAATTGATTAGAAGTATTATCCTGTAATTCTGCAAATATTAGGAAAAGACATATTTTACATTCTTAATTTCCCCCTAATTTTGTTACTTTTAGAAAATAAAAATCTACAATTTTCATTTTAAGTGGTATTTATCGTATATATCAACTATCTTACTAAAATATGTTTAAGTAATCAAAAGGTTGCAGTAATTTTTTGTCCTTTTAGAAAAAAATTGTTATTATAGAGGTTTGTGAGGCAGTTTTACTAATTTTTTTTTGCTAAATTGATATAAACTTTGAAATGTTCGATCTCGTAACTTCGATGTTATAAAAAACTTTCTCATCATTTAAAAATTACCGGTTAACAACTGAATTGAACCGACTTATAAATTATACTAGAAAAATCGTCCAAAATAGCTCGGGAGTAATAAAATTCGACGGCTCCATTCCATACTATTCTAAGTCTTTTATTACTTCTACTATTCTAAGTATTTTATTACAACGAGAGATATGTTGTTCATGGAATCGGGATCTACAAATGGTGAAAGTTTGGTGGTCATCCGACGTCCGGATAACGAGATATCTCATTTTTTCGAAAAAAATTATACAGGAAATCGCCAACTTCAAATGGCTCTCCTGAAAAGTTATCATTTTGAGATAGCATAGTAAGGAATGTAAGCGTTGAAATGATCTTCAAATAAAAATTGCTTATTATCAGTTTATTACCGGTTCCATTTCGGAACTGATTGGAATCTGCTTAGTCTTGTTAGATATTCTAAAACTTTTTCAACGAGCTGTCACATGAATCCCTTCGGTTGCAAAATGCGCAACCTAGTTAGACTTCTTGCTTTCAAAATCGGTTTTAGGAATGATAATCGCGTGATGAGTTTTCGAGCAATCCAAAAATACATGGTTTTGGAGGGGAAGATAATGGGGGTATAAATGGTATATATTTACGGTCTTTGGGTTGACTTATGGAGGTGGTTCCCCGAAGTTCCAAAGTCTCTATTTTTAGAATTGTCAATAACTGGACTGATTAATGGAAACAGCATAACGTCAAAAAAAAACTTAGAAAATTTTCCATAATTCCACTAAAAGGGACAGATAATCCTAACCGGCTTATGTAGGTGACATTCTTAATGTAAGCTAGCTCGGAGTGCATGAAAATTCGATTTAGAGCTGAAGTTGGGGTACGCCATTCAGTTATTTTGAATCAAATTCGTGAAATTATACAAATTTTGTATTTAAACCAAAATATCAAAGATTTGGATGGAGTGACAGAAAAGTGATATATGGGTGAAATGTAGACCAGAATGTTCTCTATAATTTTGCCGTAGAATTTGATCTCATCGATTAATCAGAAACCGAGATAATCGAGGTTGTTTGTTTCTGAACTCGTTTTTTCGACCAGAGCGCCCCAAGTGTTCATTTGATGAACTTCAACTATATCAAAGAATTGTTGTATTTTGTGAGACTTTCCATTTAAAACCCTATTTTAAGTGTCTTGGTCGAGAAGAAGTAGTCAAATTGGCATCTGAGTGGTTTCAAAGCATTATTATGGGAAAAATCAATTTTTTCATACTAAAATTTCATTAACTTGCACAATGCCGTTTTTGAGAAAAGTGACTTTGAATTTCGATGAATTTTGACGCTATCACAGCGCCACCTGTGGTGACTTTTTGAACTTCCATCTGAAAGTGCTTTGATAGGTATAATCAACGGCTACAACATACTAAAATTTCAGCCCGATGCACAATGGAATTTTTGAGTTATTTAATTTAGAAAATTGAAAAATCTTCTTTTTAAAAATAACGCCCCTAGCGGTGGATTTATGAACTTGTGATGTTAGAAGGGGAAGTGGCATTTCACGAGAGCTTTCCAAAAAGCCCTCACTTTTTAAAATCTGATAATTAGAACCGGAGTTATGGCCATTTTAAGAAATTTTTTTGGACCCTTATAGCTCGGGTCAGGGGGGTCGGGGGACCTTAAGTTTGGTATTGATGGAAAGCCCTAAGGCCCAGCTATAATATACTGAAATTTGAGCCCGATCGATGCCATATGGGCTGAGCTATCGAGAAAACAAAAAAAGGGGGGTATTCAAAATGGCGGAAGGAGGGGTGGGGGTGGGGGGTCAATGCACCAAGTTGCAATTTTCACCCGATATATAACCTTTGCCGAAAACCGCAAGTCGATATCTTTTTTAGTTTAGGAGCTATTAAGCTCCAATGAGCGGCCGGCCGGGAACGTAACTTAGCCACATATATATTCGTGATCAGGAAGTGCTGAAACATATTTTGGCCAAGTTTGAGCTCGATCGGACGACATGAAATTTTGTTAGGATTATAGTAGGTGAGATTATTAAGAATCTCACCTAATATGACCTACATACATTACTAGGTGATCTAAGGAGTTGAAATATCATATATGTTACATTCTTAATAAACTTATCTATTTTTTTTAAGACATACGCTAGTGAAACTACACCACTTTCACCCAGTCAAAAACTATATGTCAAGTTCTTCACCAAATTCAGAAAATGAAAGTCACAAATTTGCATGATACAACTTTTCATCAAAGTACAACTTTTCTTCATTTAAACTTTTTGATGATTTGCAAATACTTCCAGTGAATCTTTCTATAAAAGAAACTTAAAATTAAATAGAAAAAGATAAATAGAATTAAAATATAATTGAGTTTTGGTTAAAGTGATTTTTCATAAAAACCAATTGTTGGATAAAAAGTCTATTTGCTTCTTTACGTATATTAATTATTGCTCGAAAGAACTAAAAGTCAATACTATTCGTGAATTATTTTCATCTTTATATTACCTTCTTCACAATCGATACAAGCTTCACTTCCCTTATTAGCAAAGCAGCTCATAGATAAGAGTTATTAAGGAATTCAGCATTTAAAAACACAAACCTTAATTCAAGTTATTTAAAACTCGACTAAGCCTTTGAACTTTTGACACCTTTTTACATTTTTTCCTTTCCATATGATTATTTTTATATTATCGGACAATAGTTAAACGTTTCCATGCCCGTATCGGTCGTTTTTGGTCTAAAATTTCAAGATTCACTGAATATCCCAATATGCTTATAAAATTTTATAAAAGTCTCGACTTCTGAAACTAATCCTTGGTTAGGCTAAGGGTCTTTAAGCGATTTTGTAGGTTAGGCAATTGTGTATACCTCGCTAATAGTGAATTTTTCGACTAGAATCGATGTATTTTTAGTAACGATCTTGGAATAATTTCTCAATTGCTTAATTTTATAGCAAGATGAAGCACGGGCGTGCAGTCCAGTCTAGTCACTGATTATATGGCCTACGCCATGTTTGGTAGACATTTTGTAAAGTAAAATGTGTTTTTGTTTACTTTCTCTATATGCTGCTGTTTGGTTGAAAATGTCTTTATTGTGGTTATATGTGAGAAAACACCGGAAGTGATCATGCAAATAGGACTTATAAAACTCAGAAGCCATTATATTACACCTTGATTTACGTAAATTGTGCGAAAAGTAAAATATAGGATCGAAAAGTGGTATTTGGACAGTACCGGTAAAAGTGACTCAATGCATCATCTTTGATAAAAGAGTTAATTTAGTAGCTTTAGAATAGAGCTTTCAAGGAAAAAAAGTTGAAGGTGATATAAGAATTAGATCATGAAATATTTAATTTTTATACAGATCTGCAAAACATTGGGTCACTTTTGCCGGGTTCTGTACATTTCAGTAATATGCAGTATATAAATGCAGTCATACGAATATTTCAATTTAATTCAATTTTCAAAATAATCTCTTTAGTTCAAGATAGAATTTGTGGGAGTAATTTGCTAAGGTGTGATGTTTTAGTATCACCTTAACAAATAATGAACGTTAAAGAAAATCAAATTTGATTGACAATAAATTCTGAAAAAAGACGTGACCAAAATAATTTTTGCACGAAGTTTCCTTGGGAAAATGGGGAAAATAATGTTAATGCTAAATTAAACCTTAATGGTTTCCACAATTATTCAGTTGCATTTGGTCTAGCCTATCAAGTCTATTCAATAAAGTTCATAAACCCAAATATCGTCCAGAAGTCTTTTCATTTCGCTATCTTCTTTATCAATTTTATGAAGCAAATTCTTAGATTGTTAACAATTTTTATTTCATTAAATAAATTTATATTAAGTTAATATACTTTTAAATTTAATTTTTCATATAGGTTTACATCTCATTTTGAATGTATTGAACATCCTATTCAATACACCATTTCTAAATTATTGATCTTTCTGTGAAAATGCTGTGGAAAAAGGTCAATTGAATAGATTTTATTGCGTCACGTTCATGTAACTCTATTATAGTTTTCAAATGTTTGTAATCCTATATTCCTTTTTCTATTTTTTTTCAGGAGACCCTTCTTTATGAGACAATAATTAGTATTTTGTACACCTGAATAGGATTATTAATTAAGTCAATGGATACATTGTGAAACGTGACTGGAAATAAAAAGAGTAACTTTTTATTCAGAATCCCATAACCAACTGATTTCGATTAGGGTTTTCTTTTCCTCTTTTCAACTTCTCTTCGTCTCTTGGTTCAAGAAGATGTCTTATATATCTGTAGATGACCCGAGGAAATGACGAGGGAAAGGATTTGAAGACTGTTTTAAACTTTAAAACTAAGCCATAGAGACATCAATCTTCTTCTCTCAGATGGTTCTTATAAGGACTACCTCTTTTTTTCGTAACCTAAAACAAAGTGCAAAGTTTGTGCTGCATTATCAACTGTCTTCTTGATACTTAAATCAATAGCATAGAAAACTTTTGAAAAATGATTCTATAAGAATTGTTCCAAATGATCTTTTATATTAGTGGAAATGCATTGTGATTGCGAAGTTATTTATAAAACCGTGTAAGAAAAAATTAAATGCTGAAAAATTATTACGGAAAATATATATTTCTATATAAGACACTCTAACTTTTCTTTTGATGTATTTATGAAAATTTGAATAATGTATCCCTTCTTCAACATTTAAATTTTAAACCATTAAAAAAATTTGGCATATGCAATTTCATTTATCGATAAAATTTACAGAAGATTTGGGACAAAAATTCTTGAATCTTTCGATTTATAGGAAGATTTATGTTTAGTTTATCTTTCAATTCTTCCTCTTCGTGTAAATATGCGTTTCAAGTGATTGTTCTCTTTAGAATCCTCTTGGCATTCTGTCAACAATTTGGAATTAAATTGTGCAGTATTGAAATTTTTAATATAATTTGTTGAGGTCTCTTATGATGTGAAAATATATTCTCTTTAAAATTTACATATGCGGAAGAAACTGAGGATTACTTTGAGCTTTAGAAAGCAAACATTGTGCAGATTTTTTTGTGGATTTGTTTATGTTTATACAAACATGAATTACCACAAAATGTATAAAACATCTCGGTCATTAAAATGACAACTTTGTGGGATTGGTTTGGATGAAGTTGATGGTGCCATGTCTAACCAAGCACGTAGCCCCATGTGAAAATTGTGCCAAGTATGCAGAAAAACAGTGTCTGGTCTCAGAAACTTCTATCAATGTTGTTTCGAGTATTGCGATGAGAGAGGAAGGAAAAAAATTGGTGAAATAATCAAAATTTATGAGATTTTTCGGGAGTGTTTCATCAGCAGAAAAGCCCAAAATGTCTTGGTTGTGTCTTTTTCTTTTACTACTCTCCTGTGTACATCATAATCAAGGTCATAAATTCGAGTATGTGGTATATTTACGACGATTCTTCTTAACAAAAAAAGTTCAATATATATATAATGTATATTATAGGTATATCGCTCTATGAATATGGGACTGTCTTGATATCTTTATAATACATCATCAAACTTCGCAGAAACGTGTCATTTATGCTTTATGTTAACATTTAATAGCGAAATTATGTGAGTGTGCAATATACAATAACGCCAAATCTTTAAATTCACGTCACGTTTCGCTGCATTGTGTGGTCATAATAAATTGTACAATAACTTTTGGCAGTATTTTTGATACTTCTAACTAAACTTTATAAAATAAAAATCAACGCTTTAGAACTTTCTTAATTACTTAAGGAAAATATTGAAAAACTTTAATACTGCGAAAAAACACAACTTAAACACTCATCAAAATGAGAAGAAAATAAACACTAAGGAAGTTAAAATAAATAGTAGCTCATTAAAATTACCCCACAACTGTTCAATAACAGTGAATATGGGTTTTATTGGTTTAATTATTTTCCCTTGTCAAGATACTTACAAATGAGAATTTTATTATATAATATATGTCTCAATTTGACCCAATTTCACCTTATGATTTTCTTTATTGATATGGGTTTAATGGGACAAATTATTTTATTTTACACAAGTTCAATTTGACTTGTCTTTTTCACAGTAAAATAAACAAGTTCCGAGACGGATTTCAGCAAGGTTTTGGAAATTTTCAATTATAAATTTATTGCCCAATGGGGAAATTCTCTTAAATTACGGAACTGACAAAACCACTAACGAAAACATTCTCTGCAAAAGTAGTTAGATTTGTTTATTGTTTCTTTAAATAACATGAGAATAAAGTTTCGAATAATGTGCAGTTCTCAAAGCTCTCAACTTCAGACGTACAGTTGAATTGACATAAAATTTCATATAAGATCTCTGTAAAGGATTATTTTTTTTTATTATCACTGCAGAACAAATTTTAAAGAAAAACCATTTGTAAATCAAGATAAGTTTATGGTAGTTGAGATTTTTTACACACAACTTTAGAATGCTTGCAACGAAGCGCATGCATATTCGATTATGAGTAGAAATGGAATGAATTGCTTCTATACGATCCTTATTCACACTCAAAATAGAGTTCCCAATCTTAGGCATTCTGATTTGCCAAAACTTCGACGTTGCCTTTAAAGAACAAGGCTAGAATAGGGCTATCTTAACAAGGCTTCTCACTGATTTTGACCGATTTTAAATTTTTCACACGACAAATAAAATATTAGAGTAAAATTTTAACAAAATCAGTTACAAATATTTGGTACGGTTGAATTGCTTAGAAAAACAAACTAAAAAATAGGACTTCATTATAGAAAAGTGTAAAGATCGAAACTTGAATGTAAAAATTTCTTTTTACGATTTTTTTCGAATCAAGGAAGATGAAAGAGGAGATATTACTATAAACAGCTAAGGTTCAACTACAACATACTAAGATTTTATTTAAAAGGGGTGGCAAAGCGTCCCAGGCTTTGCGAAGTGCTCGAACTCGTGACTTAGATGCTATCCCTCAAAAGCCCTCTCGCATCATTTACCGTTTACCGGTTCTCAACCGATTTAAACCGGTTTGTAAATCACTTCAAAGATCCCACAAAATAATTTTAAGAGTAATAAAATTGATTATTATTGAGTGATTTATAAACGGATTTATAAATCATTCAAAATATTGCCCAAAATAACTTAGGACTAATATAGGATAAGTGTGCCAAATTCCGGCCAGCTTGCAATTTCGGCCACCCTTTTTGTTCCTCGAATCAATTTCTATTAAAGATATTACATTTCAAACTTGAGACTTGCATGCAACTATGTCGAAATTTGGCACACTTGCCCCAATTGAATTTCGAATAAAAATTAGTTATCGATTATGAACCGGTTTATTGGCGGTGCAAAACTGATTGGATCGGATTCAATTTTGTCGAAAAGCGAAGACCTTTCCAACGAGCCGAAACATGACCCCATTCACCTGATAAATGCGCTCTCTAAGAACCTTTTAGACTTTGACCTTGAAATACCGTGAAACGGTATTTCGAAGTTAACGTTGATACCGCTATTTTTGAAAAAACAAAAACGGTTGATACCGTTGAGGTATTCGACAATAAAATTTTGAAAATCGATTTTTCGAGTTCTCTGGTCTCTACAGACTAGAAAAATTTTTTATCCTTATTTGATAATTTTTCCTATACAAGAAGTGTAGACAGTTTGCTTCAATATGGACATAAACTTTTGTGGAGTGCAGAAGCCATTACTTTTAGCGACTTTAGATGCGCTCATACAATATCGTGATGTTCCAAAGAGTTTAATGTTTGAGTTAGCTGAGGTCCTTTTAAGAATTGGAATTAGACGTTCTACTTTGTATCAAGAAATTCGATGGAGTTAAGAATTTTTGACATCTAAAACCGTTAGATCAAGTAATATCGTACAAAATTTGAAATCAATCCAAATGAAGCATTTGTAGGAAATCATAATTGGAAAGAAACAGCAGTACGATAACTCGAAAATCATTCTTTTAAAGCAGCGGGATTAAATTGAGTCAGAATGTTTTCTTGCACAGTTAGAACCACGAGTAGACAAAGTTGGGTTTCAGTTCAAATCGCAGAAGTTGAAATTGTAACAAAATTTCATCTGAAAGCTTTCTTCTGTCTATAAGAATGAATGAATAAGACATCAAAGAAAAAGGAGGAAGACAAATCTTCTGGGAAAAATGTAATCTTCTCTCCAAAAGAATGTCTAGAATTTCCATCGTGACTTTAATTCAAAATTTATTGTATTACGCGACTGAGATATGGAAAAGAAGAGTTTCGCGAAATTTTCATATACACTAAGTTTCATATTCTTTCTGTGAATTAGATATTGTTTATTTGTCATCATTCGTTGTTAAATGAAAATTTAGTAACTGTTTCGTTTTATTTGCGAGAGACAACAATTGGCAAATAGCTTTATTTTATAATTGCTGAATTTGTGACTAGCAAACTTGTATACACTACTTAACATTGAGAATTGTTTTGAATATAAAACCATTTTTTATACTTCAAATATTGTTATTTTAATAAATTATATTCGAAAATTTGTTTTATATGAATTTCGATAAAATATGATTATGGTTGACTTTTTTTATTTTTTAGAAAGTTATCTAATACTCTATTTTAATTGAAGATAATGCTATTAAAAAAGGAAAGTTCGCAAAATTTAAATTGCGAAATGAGCAATTAAGTACATGGTGCAAATTAATGTAATTAATTTGCAAATTAAGTCACAATAGTTCTTTATCCCTGTGTAAATTTTTGGGTAATTATAATTAAATTATGATAACTATTAGTTTTAATATAAGGACATATCTTTGAGAAAAGTTGAAGAAATTAATAGAGAAACTTTTCTCAATGCGAGAAAGTTGATTTTGAAATCAATTCCTAGAAAGTTTTAATTGAAGAAATCATGATATCTCTATTATTGTCTCTAATCTAGGACATAATCATTTATAAGAATCTATAGTGTTTGCGAAAGAAGTTGAAGAAATATTCTTTCGTAATGTGCTTGTTATCTTAAGCACATTCTGATATAGGTAGGTATACAGCATTAGAGAGCAACAAAAGGCCAAGTGAATCACTCTGCAATATCTCATCTTCTACTTTTCTTTCTTCTCGTTTATCTTAAGTGAATTGTGCGTCTGTGTACCAAGATGAGTTTCTGAGAATCACATTAATGATGCTATATTCATTTCCCACACTATAACTCCATCCATTTTCAATCTATATTCCTCCCTCATCCAAAAGCATTTGGATAAGCCCTTCGATGAATTTTCTGTGCATACGCTAGACAATTTTCATCATATTTCATGGCATCAACCCAGACAATGAACGAAAATGATTTAATTACCGAAAAAGTAGGTTAAAGATAATTGTATTCCAGTGGCAGAGTGCCATTCACAATTCCATAATATCCATCTCTATATTGCATGAAAATGAACATAGGAGACCTCATTGTATTGAATTTTCTTATCATTGAAGGAAAAAAGGGAAAATCCTAGCCTTCGCAACCCGGAACATGAAAAGGCAGATAATCGTATTCAATCTTTTTTCCGAGTGACATATTCGCACTCTCTCTAGCATCGAATTCACAAAGAAATAAATGCGGAAAATCTACCAGCACCACACAGACTAACAAATTGCGTGAAAAAGATTTAGTGAAATCTCATCTTTTCCTGTCAGACTGAATTGAAATCCATACACATTGGCCCATATCCTCTATATAATACAAATTTGGGATCCATTAGACATCATCTATCCTACGGATTTCTAGGTTTTGCATATCACGAATTAAGTGAATTAGATGGCATTACTATGAATTGAGGAATTGAAGAGTGGGAGTACTCCTTAAAACCACATGGCCATTTCAGAAAAGTAAATTATTTTAAGTTGATTGAAAAATAAAACACTATCAGTATGACACCAGTAATACAGTATACAGTAGAGTATCAAGAAGGGGTACTTTATTTTTTTTTACTTTTCGTGCTCATTTGTGATAGATGGTATAAAACCTTTTCTATTGAAGCAGTACCTTCGTTTAATATCCATTAAAGCAGTAAACAAAACTTTACAGAATCTCTTATTCTCCCCAATTACTGAACTATCGCAATTATCTATTGAAGTAACGGAAATAACATAAATACAGTCTTAAGAAAAGATCTGTAGATCTAAAAGACATTAATTAAACTGAAATTTAATCTCATCTAATCCAATAACTCATTCCTTCCTCGGGGATCTCAGTGGCGCAATAAGTAAGATCGTTGGCTCTTGGGTGGATGAGATCTCTGACTCGATTTTCATAGTTGTGAGTTCGAGTCCCGCCCGATTCAAATATTTAAATGTTTGATTTAGACCATTTTCATTTCAAAGAAGCATCCATACCACTGTAAGGCACTCTGGATAGTCTACAATGGATTTAGCAGATTCTTCCACTATACGAGAATTGATATTGTAAAAATGATTACCTTGTAATACAATATCTTGATACGATTAATAATAATACTCCTTCCTCCATTCCGTTTGAGAGCGGTATGATTCATTTTCTGAATGATCATTTCTGGGAGGTCTCAATACTTAGATTCACACCCTGGGTCTCAATCTGTCCGTTTGGCTATTTATCAAACCTAGAGGCAAAACGATTTGAGATAACAATGTTGGGTCTTCATATAGCTCCCTCACCTGGGTCATGGAGTCGACCCAACGATCATTAACATAACATTAATTTTTCTCTCTATTTTTTCCTTTCCCAACCAAAACCACGCTTTTGGGGTTAGTCGAAAATGAATCGTGCGATTTTTTCAACCAGATACGGCGAACATTTCGTACATATAGGGTAAGTGTGCCAAATTCCGGCCAGCTTGCAATTTCGGCCACCTTTTTTGTTCTTCGAATTTCCATGAACTTTTAAATTTTATGTACTCTAGAGACTATACAATGCAAAAGAATAACAAAAAATGTAGCTTCGACAAACGAGATGACGTGAAAAAGACATTGGAATAATTCCCGAAGGGCAAGGAACTATGAGAATGAAGGTGGCCGAAATAGGGTACCACAGCTATGTATATATTTTTATTTATTTTAAAATGTATTAAGAGTGATTTTAGAGTAAATAAAGACGGTAAACTCTTTACAAGTTTTCAAGCAACACTCTTTAAGAAGAAAGAATAAAAAAATCAATTTGAATTTAAAATATTACATTTCAAACTTGAGACTTTGACGCTTGCATGCAACTATGCCGAAATTTGGCACACTTACCCTACAAAAATATCGTTGAATAATTCCTAAAAACGATTTTGAAAGTCCAAAGTTAAAAAGACTTTACAGGACGTATTTTCAATTGAATAGGATCATGTTTGGATTCATTAGAAAGGTCTTCGATTCTCTGACAAGTCTGTATTAGTAGCAATCGGTTATTAATCGGCAATGAACCGTTTATGAACCGATAACTAATTTTTGTCCGAAACTCAATTTTATTACTCTCAAGTGCTTGCAGGCAATCTTTTTTTGTTCTTTATGAATCGGTTCTAATTGGTTGTAAACCGGTGAATATAAAAATCAAGTTGCAAAGTGGAGAAACCTTTGTGAAATGCTCGAACTCGTGAACATTTTACCTTTTCCCATTAGGTGAACATCTAAAGAACTTTATTAAAACAGATACAAGGTGCAATGTTTTTTCTTCGGCAGAGCATTTAAATCATGAGTTCGAGCATTTCGAAAACTTGTGAGGTATTGTCATTTTTTTAAGTATAAAATAAAACAAATTCTAAAATTCTTAATTAAAAAAAATCTTTTACTTTTTCATTTAGATAAGTAATAATATTCCTAAGAAAATTTTTATCTGCAAAACCTTTTTTGTTTCTTTTCTGTCATGTAAAGAGTTGAGCTTCAAACCTGTTCAAATCATTTTTAGTTTAAAAGTAAATTAATCTTTCTAAAAGTGTGACAGTTGTTTGTAGAGTCGTAATATGTTGATCCGAATTTTTTTGTTTTATTTTTAACTCTTGAAATGATTTATTAAACTATATTTTAATAATGGTCACAAAAGTGTCAATCAATTTCTATTTATCAAAAAGAGAATATTAAAATTTTAATAAAAGCTTTTTAAATCTATAAATAATTAAATATTGAAAGGACAAAAGTGTGACGTATTCGAAATATATATATGTGCAATACAAAACATTTAAAAAAAAACTTAGATATTCTATTTTTGGATCACAATTACTAATCGATATCATTCTAATTTTATTCATTCCCCTTCACAAGAGATCACGGAGTACATCAAACCTTGATGCTCAATTTTATGTTTAATTCACAGCTGAGAATTGTTCTATTTTTTTCGCACGGAAGAGAACATTTTAGCCCTGAGAGCAACGATGAGACAATTCCAGAGTTATGTGTACAGAAGTGGTAATTTGAAATGTCGAGTGACAGATCTGGAACACTGAATAGGAATCATTTGCCTACAAAAGGAGCATTGGAACTGTGAAGTAGAGATATATAATATCTATAATTCACACAGTATATCGTCATTCCATTTAAAATCACAACGTCAATTTCATTGAATAACCCGCACGACTCCTTTTGTGAATGCTCTCTTTGTTGATAAACCAGCAGAGAAATTGAGAGATGTGACCTTTTTGTCACCCTATGTGCTGAAGTACCTTTAGGCTTTATTCATACTGTGAAGCGGAAATTGTGAAGAAATTGTTCTATAAAATAATGACATCATTGACTTTAGCACTGACTGGGAATTCTAACGATAGTTAAGTTCGAAGTATGCAAACTCCTTAAGAACTTTTCCAAAATACGGAACAAAAGACTTCACAGGGAAGAGAGAACCATTCATTACACGGAAATTCATTACAAGTTCTGAAAATTGCTCAATTTTGTCCAAGGAAACATGATAATGAAGCGAGTACCGCGAGATAGAAAATTCTGTCGTAGAATTTTCTTCGGAATCAGAAAGATTTTTGAGCTTTCTTGCTACCCAAAAATCTTTCATTTGACAAATCGGTAATTTTTGTATAACAATGAACAAATACACAGAAAGTAAAAGATTTACAAACTTGTACTACAAACTGTTTACTCGATAAATTCTAAATGCTATTATTCTACATTTGAAGTATGGACTCTTCAAATTTTGTAAAAACTTTTCGTCAAGATGAAAGCGATTTACCACTTCGAAAATTTCAAGATTTTGAAAATTTCTCACAATAATGCAATGTGTAGAGGTTATCTAATGGTCACGCGAAATATCATACGATATTCAATTAATAAAGAATTTTCTAAAGTTTTCCCTAAAATTTGAACTCTCACACGAATTTTCACGTATTTTAGGTTTAAAGTACGTTAAGGTTTTGCAAAAAATCGTAATTTCATTTTAAATACGGTCAAGGTCCTCATATAGGGGGAGGTAGGGCTACTTTGAGCTGTGGGGCTACATTGTTATACGATTTTTTTTGCATATTTCTAAGGGAATCTTGATTTTCACATGATGTAATTTGGATGGACAAGACAATTATTATGGATTTAAATGAAATAATCGTAAGAACCAGCTTCATTTAGAAATTAGGTGGAAAAAGCGTATAACAAACTAACCCCACAGCTCAAAGTAGCCCCACCTCCCCCTACAAACTTCTAAAATTCGAACAACAAAGAAAAGAAAATCCCTGAAATTAGTATACGGGCAACAGGGTTCAGTAGTGGAAAGTCAACAATAGTGGAGTGAAAAGGCCAAAAAGAAATACTAAAGAACCACGTAGATTATGAAAGGATGAACTACTATCTGTATAGTGATCTCTAAAATTATGTACAATACATACTTGCGTTTTGACGCAAAGTTACATAATCTTACACAAAAGTCGTTATGTCATTATTTTATATTCGAAAATAGCATTAGAGTTGAGATTAGGAAATATATTTTATCCTCCTAACATTCGTATTTGAGGAACTTGACTGTAATTCTTTCAAAAAGGTCGTTAATTTGAAAAAAAATATGAAGGAAATCAGATTATGTATAGCGGAGAAATGATACTTAATTGGAGACATTTTAAGACATCTTAAGACATATTCCCCTGCCATATTTATTGAGGATAACACAATGGATAATGAGAATTCTAAAATCAGTTTTACTTCTGTAACTCAACCAAAAATGCACTTCCAACCTCTAGACTCTTAGAGACTACTTTTCCAACATTACCTCCATCTTTCAGTTCAGCCGCCAGACAGACCTAGAGGCCACACGATTAGAGATAGAAATTACACATTTTCGGAGGACCTACAATAATTAAAACATTAACTTCATTCTCTTCGACAGCTTCCCCTTTTTTCTAAAACCATTTTTATACTTCGAAAAAATTTTACAAATACTAAGAAATCAAGAATGTGAAAATGTTTCGCATAACATACACCATTAACAAATTTTATTAATGTAAATAGATAATGCCAAAATAGATAAGAGACACTGGGGAATACCATCCATGTTTCAAGATCACATATTCTGTAAAGTTCTAGGATGCTTTGTCACCCCCTTTTTAAGTTAAACCACAGATAATTTAAAGCGTGTCTCAACCCATTTCAATATTTTTCAGCACGATTTTTTTATCCTTTTAGTTGCATGTGAAACATAACGCTCAGAAGCGTTTTAATTATTTTTGCGCATCACAAAGCTTTTATCGACGATAAAAGAACACAAGGACTTTTGAAAACATGTGCATAGATATTTTTGCATTCAACATAAAAGGCAATGATTGTCATATAGAGAAATATGTACGTGTATAAAATGTTGGTATCTATGGGGATTTTTCTGTGAAAATTTACTTATTTTTAGAATAAGCAGGATGTTAAGTACATTTTTGATATAGCACATCCCTCACATATTATTATCACAATGATCATCGAAAAAGCGATAGCATAAGATAGCATTTCCGTGTTATAGTCAGGCTTAAAAGTTTAAAGTAAAAACTTACTTATTTGCGACAGATATCATCGTAATAACATAAATAAAACATCATCTCAATTACAATTATCTTTTTTCTTCTACCCTTGTTCTTTTCTCCAAAAATATATTTTTTTTATAAAACAGGAGAAAAGGGACACCGCACTGAACACGGTGTAGTACCGAACACTACGATTTTTAAATTAGATATTAACCTTCAGAGGACGAGACCTGTATGAATACATATACATACTAAACGGATGCTGTTTACTGAAGAAATGATCGTCATAGTCGAAGTAGTTTAGAAATAAAAATCAGCGTTCAGTTCTACCCCATGTTCGGTGGTGCCCCAGTTTCCCCTATACTAATAACGTAAATTTATCCTCTGTTTTGATTTTAGGATATATTTTAGAGAAGTTTTCTGAATGAAATTTCTCAAATTTGGGATCGTTAGGAAGGTTTTGGAATTCTCTACAAGTCTAAATACACTCAGTCCCGGCATTAAGTCCTTCGGGATTATGCACCTGACGCAATTATGCACATAAAATTATGCAAGTTTGCCTACCGTTAGGAGTCAATTTATGAAATCATTATTGAAAGACGCCTGAATGTATACTAAATTACGACGCGGGAAATTTGAAAACATTTTGCGTTTTTTTTTTTTTCAGAATAAAACTTTAATTTCTTTTATTAAGGTAAATTTTTTAAGTATTCTAACCATTTATTGAAGTACTCTGGCCAAAAAGTACTGTTTGTTAATGCATTTCTATTAAACAGTTGAATCTTTTTTTTTTAAACTTTGATCTACTTCGCGCGAAATTCGTTCTACGGTCGATTTATTCAAAAGACCGCCCCTGGGGGTCTGCATTTTCCTCGATGCATAATGTCATTTCGCGCGTTTTTTTCGGTCCCGAAAATGTGCATAATACCGGGATTGGGTGTAGGGTCGGAGGTACGTCTGTTCGACGGGGAACCCATATTTGACACTTTTGTTAAAATGTTGAAAATTATTTAATGTATCAGTAAAATATAAGTAATATAACGTTTTTTCTGTAATATACCTTAGAGAAGTTCAAATTTCGTATCCCAAATGGTACAAAGTAGGGTGTCAATAGGTGTTGACGCTGACACGAGTTCTTAAAGTGTCAATAGATGTTCCTTTCACCCTATTTTGCAATTGCTAATGAGTCACTAAAGGAAACAAAGTTCTTGAATTCAAGCATTTCGCAGATCTAGGAAGCTTTGTCAATCTTTTTTTAATGTAATTTTTCTTTTGTATTCAAAATGTGCAGAAATATCGATTCATCATATATTTAAAGAGTGATTTAAATTATTGTAAATTCATTAATGGAATATATTATTAGTGAGTTACCATCCCCTTATGTACTGAAGATTTATGGGTGAAATCTGGCGAAAACGCATAATAGGTGCAAAGTACATTTAAAGTGAATTTTAATAAGGCACTGTGGTGAGTTTTTCGTTAAGTTTGCAGAATATTTTCAGTTTGATTAATGGAATGAGCCATCGGTGTGTAGACCATGATTGAAAACTTTCTCAATTACCCTTTCATGCGAGCTGTTTAATTCGAGAAAGAGAGAGATAAATATTTTGAATAAAATGGATGGTAGGTTAATTGAAAAGTCCGTCCAAAGGAGATTAAGCTGTTTGCTAGATGCTAACACAAACTATCCTGTAAATCACTTACATGCTTCAACATATAGTTTACCACAAGCATTCCTAAAGGATATACCTTGTCTTGTGATTGTGATTAACACACATTTTATATAAACAAGCCCAAGTCTATTGGAGGTAAGATGAATCTACAATGGTGTTTAGAAAATGCACCAGTATTATCTAATTAAGTTGACATCCTAATGATCATCTTTAATGTAATGTCGACAACATCGAGGGACTTAATTTTGCACACTAGGGTGCTTTCAGGACAATTTGGGGTGTGGTTTCATAAAATTTCATCTCCAGAATAGAGAATGTCTCCACTCAAATGTGATTCCTGCTCTAAGGCCTCTCTGCGGGAGACAACAATTGCAGAAAAAAACATTTTCCTGATGACCTCTTCTTTCTCGCTTGAAGCACTATATAAGAGCTGAGGTACACGAAAACACCTTCCAATAACAAAGTCAAGTGCCATAAAAAATGTTTTTACAATAATGGCACAAAAAGGTGCCCCCTGACTTTCCCCATCTCGGCCACTTTTGTCGAAGCAGTAGCGCTCTTGTCATTCCTTAAGGATTCTAGTATCATATTCATCGGTCTGAAGAGAGACAACCTGCAGAGTTTTCTCATCCAATTTGTACCAATATAGAAAATTTATCCTTTGTTACAGACATGCTAGGGCTTTTTGTCTTCCATTCTATGTAATATTACTATTGTAACCTTTTCTCTTAACCTACTATGCGGGATTTTCTTTTGATTCCTCAAAAAGGAAAAGAATCATGCATATAGAATAGGATTTCAATTGGAAAGATCTTTGTACAGAGGTGTTTGCATAGGTTAAAGGACTAGGTTGCTAAATTAAGGATTTCCATTTCATTCTAAGATTTTTTTATTATGAAACTTTAACTAAAATTTATTTATGTTGGGTATCCCAACCTCTGGAATACACTGATAAAATATACTTTATCATCATTCTTATGAACTTGTTATTACTTGTTCAATGTATTGTATTAGGGGTAAGTGGGGTTGATAAAATATAAGAATTTATTCTATAATTTTTCATAGAAGCATCATAAAGGACTTAACGGGACTAACTTAAAATGTATCCCACTGAGCTATGCGTTGTTGAATCTTGGCAAGTCTCTCACAGTTCACAGTGCAGTGGTTTGTTTCCAAGTGAATATGTCCCTGCCATCGCTGCCATCTATTTCCGTCTTCCCCACCCCAACCCCCTACAAACACGACATTCATTCACAAAAACTTAAATCAATTTTGCGATTTTAGCAATGTCTTATCGCGTCGTGAGCTAATTTGCTAAGGCCATGTCCTAGAATGCCCAGGAGCGTTTCCCCGTAGTGATCGATTCCACTTTCTTGATCCCGGAGTTGTTGAGCACAGGCGGTGCTTTATTACGTTATGACTTAGAAACACTTACGACTTAAGTCGAGAGGCGCCTTAACGTAATTATAATCAAAATAATGATTTGACTAAATTCCCATCAGTTTCCCACTAACTAAACCGTTTATCGGTTTAGGCCGAGATACGGATTAGGGCGGAATCACATTGTCAGTAAAATGCTCACCGTATTTCGTTAATTTACGCATTTTCATAGCAATTATTACGCAAATTCTCGATTATCGTATTACATTATCTCATACTCGGTGGCACTAGGTGAATAAGAAAATTTAAGACATAAAACGAAAATGCAATAAACAGTGAGCAAAATAGATATACGATTACTTTCTCTTACAGTTTTTTTTGCTTATCGTTTATCGAATTTTCGTTTTATTTCTTCAATTTTCTTACATTATTTACACCTAGTGCCACCGAGTATGAGATAAGGTAATACGGTAATAGAAAATTTGCTTAAGAATTGCAATGAAAATGCGTAAATTAACGAAATACGGTGAGGCTACGGCGAGCATTTTATTATCAATGTGATTCTGCCCTTAGTTGCAAACTGATAGATGTAATCTGATCATTATTTTGATTATAATTACGTTCAGCCGTCTCTCGGCTTAAGGCGTAAGTGTGTCTAAGGCATTACCTGAGATTTTTTATCACATGTGGATACTTGCTCTATGATACAAATGTCCCGGGTTCGAATCTCCTTTAGGTCCCCAGGAATTTTTCTGGCGTTAAGAGTGTTCGAGGTTCGATTTTTTTTTAGCTTAATCGGAAATATTTCTCAAAGTAACATTATTGTCCCATTAGAATAATTCAGCATAGTCGCACTGTGTTGCCTGTTCTTTCGAAAAAAAAAAACCGAAAGTCTAACTTTAAATTAGGAATAAAACTACCTCGTTGTTCTCTATAAGTATAGAAGGTGATTCTTCAGATAGCAGGAAGAAGGCTCAAAATGCTGACAAATTGTTTGTAGCGTGGGTTGGCAATTTTCCCACATGGTGGCAAAAAATAACACGATAAAGTGCAGAAGAAAAGGAGTGATAAATTAATTTAACTTTCTGATTAAATTCTCCGATCTTTCAGTGTGAGAAATGTTTCTGTGACATCTTTTTTTTTTTCTGGGCACTTGCGAACCCATCAAGAAGTGGAAGGTATGCTGAAAGTTGGGGGAGAAATTGGCTTATTTAACACACTCACGTCCAACCTAGTGCCATCTCGTATGTTGAGGGTTGGGGATAAAAGAAGAATGGAAATAGAGGCGACAGTGAGGTTCTGTCACTTCACCGGAAGTGTGTTTCAATGTAACCCACAATAGGATGATATTTTTACGTGAGGTGACGGAAGGTGAGAGTATTGTTCCATTTCTTATGAATACACACAATATTGCTGCCTGATGGAGGTGCACAAGGGGAAATTTCATTACAAGAAAATTTGCATTTACTTGGGGGAAGAGCGATGAGATGTGGCGTTACTCGTGCCACCCGTCGTCGTCCTCATGGAGAGATCGTACATCCTAGACCGAGAGTTTGATATAAAGAAAAAAAAGAGCACGAGAGGGAATGTAATTTCTGTGATATTTATGCAGATTGTGTTCTATGTCACCAATTCTCTAAGCAGGTGGCATCAAAAAAAGACACCTTGATGAGACACTCTTTGAATTACATGGCATTATCGCAATTAATTGTTTTGCGTGTGACATGAATCAGTGAGATAGAGCTGACATAATAAGTGCTAAACAATGTGTCGTCTTCAATGCTTTGAGCACCATGTGTCCAAAATAATTGTTAAGCAACCCAGCAAGATTTTCCACCCCATGTCGACGTGCTCTATGGTGCCCCCAAGGGTGAAGGCGTGTGTTCAAATGAAATTTGATATTATCCCATGGAACGTGATGACAAAATTGGCGGTATGCGCGTGTGAGCTTTTGGAGTGGCACCCAAATTTGCTTTTGGTAAATAAGTATCTCCAATTTCTCTCCTCCTAAAATAGAGTGTTTTATGATGTGGAAAAGTCTTGGTGCTTATAAATAAATAGGCTTTGTATATAAAAAGAGTATCTTTTAATATTTATAATTTTGTCATTTTATGCAAATTAAAAAGGGCGAAGGGTAAAATTATATTACCCCTGATTTATATATTTACAGTAAAATTCTCATACAGCATTGTTCATCATACACCAGTTTAAAGTACAATGGGGGCGCCTGCGGTGTCCCAAGAAATATTTTCTTTACCATGTTGCTTCACAGAAATCTCTACCCTGAGAGAAATCCGAAACAGTTAAAATAACATTCCGGAAATGTTAATTTTACCCTGAAGTATTGATCCGAAATCGGTGTAAATATTACCCTTTTTAGGTGTATTATGGGTTAAAGTAGTATGTATGTATTTATTACATTTACCCTTTTTTAATGTTGATTTTACCCTCAAAAGGTGTAAAATTAACATTAAAAAATGTTGATATATTTTTACACCCGAAAAGTGTTAAAGTTATGACGAAAAAACGTTAATCGTAGCCTCTTTTTTTTCTCAGTGTAGGTATAGTATTATTCGTACTTCAACCGTAGTTCAAAGTATAACACGTCTTTTATAGTCACTTTATCGTGCATGCCCAATTTTGGAACTTGGGAAAAAATTATAGACAGTGAAAAAATAATCAGTAAAATAGCAAACTAAATTCGAAAAAAAAATATTTTGTTGAGTAAAACCTAAATTCGCTCATGTAGGGCGTACGGCCTATTCGAGACATGTCAACCCTGTCGACGGCTGTATCCCACCAATCCAAATCCTTTGTTCCTTTTACACGCCCAACCCCTACCATCAAAAATTGTGTGGTGAAGGTTGTTATATGGTGCTTTTTTTGCTTATGGCAATTAACATCAGTACTTCAGTGAGTGCGCATCAGTCACCGTGGACAGTTCACTGTCAGAAAGTTGAAATAAGGGTAGCTACCTCAGTTCCCCATTTTCCCTCTAAAATTGTTTAATTTCATTTAGGTGGGCCCCATCAGGGCTTACACGCAGTTAATCCTTTAAGGATAATTGTTATATCAGTGTGCCATAGAAAGAATGATTTTTTTTGAATATTTAGAGTTACTTTTTTCTAAACATTCGGTCATGATCATAAAGTAGAAAGTTGTAAGAATCTAGGATTTTTTTAGAAAATCTCCAACTAATTGCCAAATAGTCATAGTAGTAAATATTTAAGCACAAAAGTGAGGAATTTTCAAATTCTCACATTGATGAATGAATTTTTATATCTTCCAACTTATTTTAAGCAAAAATTTCTTGGGCTTGAAAACTACAATATTGTACGAAATATTTTTCATAAGAACAGAAAAACCCGGATAAGCTTATGGCAGTTGAGATTCTTTACAGGTGACATCGAAATGCGTGCAACTCGGGGTACTTGTAACTCGGAATGCGTGAAAATTCGATTGAGAGTTGAATTTTGGGGTAAAGAATCGCGTCGAGCCAATTTTATCCAAAATTCAACTCACAATCGAATTTTCAGACATTCCGAGTTGTAAGCATGCAGAGTTTGTTGCGAGCGCAACATATTTAAATTTAAAACTGTGGAGTGTGTTGCCCTGCTGAGGCGACGAGGGCGCTAGCGACGAGGAGAGGAGGTAGAAAAATCAGTAGCAGCTGATAAGAAAAAGAGCGCCAATCGGCCTCTTTCACCACTGACCGCCGAGGAGGCAACATCAATCACCTCGCCCATCTCCACCAGCCCAATCCCCAGCAGCAACACCATCATCACCACCAAGCATTGAAGCCACTGAAGCCACCGGGAGCCCCCAAGAACACCAAGCCCAGTGCTGAGCTTTCCGGAGTAACCTCTGCCACATCCACCTCTCCCAAATTCCCATCTCAACCTCCGTGGGAGTGTTCTCACCGGAGAACACAGGGGAGTGTGGGACATAGTCCTTGCCCCGAACGTGGGACCTGAAGGAAGGAAGGAACGGAGGGAATAGAAGAGAGGAATAAAAGATTTTTCCCAATACTTTGGCTTGTATTTGGTTTGTAAGGAATCTCAGCTAAGGAAGCATTTATGAACAGCAGCCGCAGAATTTCACACCCTGTGCCTTTCACAAGAAGTGCCTGGATGAAATTAAAGTGTCAAAAACATTTAGTAGGGGAAAGCGCGCTACTTTCGGACGATTTATGCTTCGCACAAATCATTTTTTCAACGTGTTATAAATGAATTTGCCCCATTATAATTGTTCTCGTCAAAATTCTCCATCGGAATATTCATTTATTTAATAAACTCAAATTCTTCTAGTGCGATAATTTCAATGTCTATATACTGTATGAGTGATTAAAGATCTGAAGAGAGGGAGTCAGCCATGATTGTCTATTTTATTCTAAGCCTAACCTTACATACCTGAGCAGTAAACTTGCCCTCTTTAAATCTCCACAAATTCTCGCTTTCCTTTAAATATAAAGTTACCTATAAATAGAACAATCTTTAAGTTTTCGTAATCCCTATTTTCCTTGTTTCCTAATTACAGGTTTTCAATAGATTTCCACAGATTCTAAATCTCGTGTTCGTCCTCGGAATCTCTATCACAAAATGATATTTCATTTCTGCTATGGCAACACTAATCTAAACAATAGCTGACCCCCCACATTTAGTACTCATTTCAAATTCGAATCTGCAACAATACTATTATATTTTATTTGCTAATCCAGTGCCTCAAATTTTCAGAAAAGACCTATGGGTGATATACATAAGGAAAATAGAGAAAAAACTGAATTGTGCCAAGCTTGAGTCGTCCGAAGGTAGCGCGCTTTCCTCTATTCCGCGACAGCTTTCCAAAACACCAAATTATTATTGAAATTCTGATTCTGACAATTTGAACCGGAGATATGGCTATTTGAGAATTAAATTTTTGACCCCTTATAGCTCGGGTCACAGGGGTCGGATGGGGGGTGAAGTTTTTTTTATCGAAAGCTCTTAACCTCGGCTATAACATACCAAAATTTGAAATCGAACGATGTTATAGGGGTTGAGTTATTTTGAAAACAAAATTTGTGGTGTTCCAAAATGGCGTGAGGTGGGAGGGTGAAGGGTGGATCTGACATCACCTAGGGTAAATTAAGCTAATTCAAAACCTGCTCCAATTGGAATTTTTTTGCTACTCCAAATGGAAACTTATTTTTTCCATAATAAATACTCCAATTATATTTTTATTCATATATTTTCTGTGCTATATTTTTATTATTTAGTTCCTTGTGGTTCAAATGAAGCGTAAATCCATTCATATAAATAAATTTTAACATTTAAAAGTCTCATTTCAATTGACAGTGTAACTTTTCACCGTCGAAAAAATTCATCGATTGACCATTTTTTCTTATGAAAAAGGCATAAGTAAGCTGATTGTTGTTTATTAATTTCTTGACGTTTATGCACTATATCTGGCAAATTTTAGTGAAATTAAGTCTTAAACTTTATTGTTAACCGTAAGTGAAGTGCTCAATTAAAATAATTACATATTTTCTGAACAAAAAGTACTTTTGTGAAATGTGCGCAAGTGCTTCAATGGGAAACACCGAAAATATGGGTTTATTGGAGCGATCTCCTTATTGTTTCAGATGGGAAAGGAAAATAAGACCAGGAAAAAGAACAAAACCTACACTTAAGAGCAACTCAACAAAGCTTTGGAAGCCTTTCATCGTGGAAAATTACTAAAAGAGGTGTCTGTTTTGTTTCACGTTCCGAAATCAACACTTTATAATAAGCTTACTAGAAGATATCCGGAGGAATGCAGTGTGGGAAGGCGCCCCACTTTACCAAAGGTCATGGAAGACGAGCTTGTTGAATGGATTTTGGAATGCGCTGACAAACGGCATCCTATAACTAAGGACCAAGTCCTCGACACCGTGCAACTCATGTGTAAGAAGTTCGAGATCACCAATGAGTTTGTAGATGGAAGGCCAGGATATGCTTGGTTCAGGAAGTTTTTGAAGAGACATCCAGAATTAAGCCGTCGTAAACCAGAATCATATACCACCCAAAGAGCCTGTGTTACCTCTGAGAACATCACTGACTGGTTTGAGAAAACGCGTGAATACTTAGAATCGAAAGATCTTCTGGAATTCCCTCCTGATAGCATCTTTAATCTAGACGAAACTGGTGTTATGCTTTCTCCCAAAGGCGAAAAGGTGGTCCATTCTCCACTGAGCTTTAGCTTAGACTAGCTTTTATGTCTGAAATCAGCTTGGAATGATGGAGACAGATTGAAACCAAGAAATCTTGCAAGGGTATTATCAAATGCAGTGCCACTCTTAAATCTCGAAAATATAGCAAAAAGTGGATTTAGAGCATGCGGCTTGTTACCATTTGATCGTAACGGTATTGACAATGTAAAGTTCTTAAACGGTTCAAAAGATGATCAAAAAGTAAAAAAGCAAAAAGGTGAGAATGAGGATACTAAAAATGTCATCTAAAAAAATGATTAAATAAACTATTTTCTTAATCACTTAGTGTTTGTCTCCAATTGGAAAATTTCCCTTGTCTCCATTTGGATTAAATTGTTTCCAATAGAAGCATTTTGCACTTGTGTATTTTTCTTGTTTTAAAGTAGTTTTCAAACTCAATTTAAAGAATTTGCACTAAATAGTAACATTCTAGAAGAGTCAAGGAACAAATTTATGTAATTCTCTTCAGAAAAAATATGAACTTAATGTGTTGAATCTTCTGTCAAAGTTAAAGCGTCTGGAAATGGTTTTGACTTAGGACAGTTACCCTACTTCTAGCAACTCATCGACACTTAACTTTTGTCGAAAACCGCTTGTCGACATCTCTCTCCGTGTTCTGTTATTCGATCTGACAACGTCGCATTTCACCTCGGACCTCAGATCACAAAAGCTGGGATTGCAAAGAATCTTAGCTAATTGCCCCACCACCCCCTACTGCCCACAAACTATTTTTTTAATCCTAAAATATTAGGGAGAATTGTGGAACTTTTGAAAGTGGGGTACCTTTGAAATTGAGATTTTTCTCCATGTTTAAATGGAACTGAGCCATATTATAATGTAACTTAGCTTCTCAATCTGCTTGTGCAGCTAACTTATATCATGATAAGGCTCAAATTTATTTAAAAATGATTGAAAAATCCCAATTTCAAAGGTGACCCACTTTCAAAGTTGCCCCACTTTTCCCTATAGGTATGATTTTGGTTATAATTGCAAAATGATTGAATACAATCTTTAAATTTACGGATCTTCGATAAAACCGAATATGCCCTGAAGAATCACGTAAAGCTCGTTGAATGCCATTCGAAATTCGAATACCATTAACGTCAGAAAAATTTCTGGTGGAAATCTAAAATGGATTTTTGAACGCAAGGCACTATAGCAGAGCAGCACACAGCGAGCGGTCTATACCATTTAACCCATTGAATGATATTTATTGTAGGGGAAACTGGGGCACCACCAAACACAGGGTACCACCAAACACTGCGATTTTTTAATCGAATATTCGACTTCAGAGGATAAGACCTATAGGAATTTATAGGCACTATAGGGATGCTTGTCCACTGAAGGAATGGTCGAGATAGCCCAAGTAGTTTAGAAATAAAAATTAGTGTTTGGTGCTACCCCGTGTTTGGTGGTGCCCCAGTTTCCCCTATATTTGACTAAAAATTCATAGAAAATACTTTCACTAAATATTCCCAAACGTGCCCAACTTTAATTCTAAACCGAATTTGCAGACATTCTGTATTGACTCTTTAAGGATCTCACCTACAACAAGTTGAGACCTATACGCCTTGGCTTTAGCTTTTATAGCAAGAATGATCTCCTAGAATTATGCTGTCCTTTTCCATAACCTTTATATTCAGAGGTCATGATTTTTCTTTAGAAAAACATAGATTAAATATGTATAAGACAACTTTGGTTCTATAATACAGCGTTTGCACTTCTTGGGCAAATTCAAAAAATTCTATATCTCACTCTGTGAATGAATATTATTAGAGTGTCACCGGAACCGGAAATTTATCAAAATGCCACTATGAATGTCACATTGTGTGGCTAAGAAAACAAATCCAGTTGTGAATTGTGGAAAAGCATAAGAAATAAGACGGGAATAGTTTAAAATTTATCAAGAAAGACATTTTTCACCGAATTCTCTACAATAACATTGACTTTCACAGTTCTCCAAAGAAAATTCTCTTGCATGTGAAGAATTTTCACATTACATATATATAATGAGGAGGAATTTGATATGAGATGAGAAGTTCTTCCAAGTTTGCATTGTAACTCCTGTCTTAGATAAACCTTCTTTAGGTCAACACTAACAGATATTACCCAGCTAAGATCAACAAGATACATGAACAGAGTTCTGTTTTCATTGAAGAGTACGAAAAGAAGATGAAATTTCTATTGAATTGATTTATGTTTACGCTGAAAAATCCTGAAATTGCTAATGAATTCAGAAATTCAGAGTGATGGTATACTTATATGTTAGATATGTGTCAGTGTATCTGATATGTGGGTGCAAATATTGAATTTATTTGCCAGAGGCGCCAACACTTCTGCACACTTTCAGAGACATTTTCCTCCCAATCAGACGGATTGTGTGTATTGAGGAAATGGTAACCTTTCTCCCGCAATTTTACGAATATAAATCACATATCCGTCACGAACTTTTCATATACTGTATAAGTCTTGTATAGGGAAAATTTTGCTCTTTTCGGGTCACACATTCGTCCTAAAATCATCATCATACCATCTTACATATATATACTCAGATGCTATTTCAATGCTTCACTCTGATTCTAACCATTCTCAACCAAAGGATCAGCCACACAAAATGTGAATTGTGATTCAGTGTCCGTTTCCATTGTGAGCACGACAAACATGACAAACATTCAACGAATCAAATATCGATAGAAGCGTGACAAACAATATATTTTACTAACCCCTATCCATACTTTTCTCCCTAAAAAAACAACATTTATTAAAAAAAATCTGCGAGGAAAAAGCGACATAATTATATTTGTTTGCAAAAATTCACAATTTATTTTAAAACTGTAACTATAGGTGTAAAGATCCTTGTAACCAAGTTTATGTATTCACTTAATGAAGCATCTTGAACTTTGCAGAATATTCAAACTCGTTGCTTCAATGCTATATCTTGTTTCATAAGTTTCACAATTTGGATGAATAAAGTTTTCCACCGATAGAAATTCATGCAGAGCAATATTTACAAGAGTTCAAGTAAAATTACATGAGAATCTTCACAATCACAGATTTTGTGGTCCAAGATTAACTGTACGGAGCAGATCTGGAGGGAAATTCTGTAACGCTCTGGCAATGCCATATGACAAATTGGCTTCGAATCTTAGAAGAGCTTTTTCGAAAATGCGATTCTGTAGCCGTGACATTGCCACTTCAGCTCACGTGGCATTGTCAGAAGTCACATAATTGAGATTTATGGCAATTCGAATGACAATGAATTTTGTTAAACAAATCAACCAAGACGTACTGTATTTTCATAAAATCAAGTAAAGGGATTTCATTAGAAAATCAATGAATTGAATTTTCGAACTCATATGATATGACAAAAAGAGCTCGAATGGCATTGTCAGGTTTCAAACTCACGCGTGACAATGCCACGAAAATTACAGAATTACACTACTAGTTCAAATATTTCTAGATAGAAACAGGTTTCGATTTTTGACACTGATGGATTATAAATAATAGTTGTATTACATATAAGGGATGGTATAATTGCTAAAAGCAATAGTAAAAGATATAGACTTGTGGTTTTCAACGATTATAAAGAGTGTGCACGCTAAAATTGTGCCATTGAAAAATGGCTCTCAAACATTAACCACAAAAAACAAAAATATTTTCGGAAAGATAATTTTATTGGGGTTTTTCTGAGATTTTGTTTTTTTAGTCCAATGACTTCTCGCCGAATTCTCGCACCTTATTCTTAATTCCCTTCATTAAGGAGTTGACAAACCCATTTCCACAGTACCGGATGGCTCTCTTTCACTTCCTCTCAAAATTCGGTAAGTTTTCGGCTGTCTGACCCTTCTTCCTGAGATTTGTCTTAAAAATTCTTCAGTATTTCTCAATCTCCTGGAGTGCAGGATGGTTTCAACATCTTTCCCACAAACTTGGAATCCTTTGAAAAGATGATCATTGAGTTTCCACGACCTTGTTTTAACATTTTGACGATGTTTGTCGGTCCGATGGGGAGGAGCCTGAGCTTTGTGGGTTATCAAATCATTCCTCCTCTTGATTTTATGGACCAAGCTTCAACGTATTCCCATCTTTTTGCCAACATCAGGCATGCAAAGATTGAGTTGGTTTTCGAAAACCTTAAGCACTTTCTTTTCCATCGCCTTGTCCTGAATCCCAGGCTTTTGGTCACTTCCCCCTGGCCTCTTAGTAAGAGTCTTAAGTTCCTTGAACCGAATTATATAATTGAACCTAGTTTGCAAAAACTAAAAATTATCTTGAATGTTTCCTAAAAAACTGTGTTTCAAGTTCAAAGGTTAGACAGTACTAGAGAACGTATTTCTTAATTGATTGGAGAAGGTATGATACTACACATACCATGAATAAATTACACAGTATAACACACTTTACATTCCAATCCAACCGTTATACGGGCTTCAGACCCAAGGCTTAGCCATATGGCTCATCTTCTCTAATTTCTTATCAATCAAGATTTTTTGGAAAATTATCACTTAAGATTGGACAATATGAGCAAGCGATCCATTAAAGCAGAGGCGTGCAAGAACCGTTGAAATCGAATAAACGTCAAATGAAACATGTACGTCAATGGTCAAAACGCTACTAGAACAAACTTATTTGACGTTTATTCGGTTTCAACGGTTTTTGCACACCTCTGCATTAAAGTTTAAAAAACCAATAAACTTAATTACTATTTTGAATTTCGAAATCATCGGGAACTGGGCTGAACCTTAGGTCTGAAGCCGGTATTACCGTCAAGGTAACCGTATTAGCATTTTTTCGATATCCAAGGCAGAGCTATAGATAAAGAAGCCTTTTATCGGGTAATACATATATTTGGATTCGTTGAAAAGCTTTTGTTTTCTTGATCAGTTTGGACTGATACCCGTTTTTATTGGTTTTAAACCAGGGAAGTTCAGCCAAAACTGATGCGTACGTCTGCTCTTGCGCTATCATTTTCTGTAGCAGAGTACGCAGCTGAAGTATGCTCTGAATGATACCGCTCGGATTGTAACAGGCTGCTTAAAAAGCACTCCGGTGGCCAAACTCTATCTCTTAGCTGGAATTGCTCCATCACGCGGGTAAGGAGACAAATCATCTCCAGTAGATCATCATATAAAAATAAAGTACTCTCTGAACCAAAGCAACTTCTCCATATATGATCACAAAAAACCAAAAGCAAGGTTGATGACTTGCAAGAGCTTTTGCCATGCTGTCAAACCACTTGATAAATCTTCGGAGGAGGCCAGATTCTATCGGTGAAACGAAGTCTTTCTAGCAGATTTTGTAGAAATAAGAGACAGCATTCCCCTCCTGGTGGTGACCAAAATTGGAAGATATGGAAGTCCCTCAATCGCTTGAGAACCGGCGTAGCGCGTTCGAGAGCTTTTATAATTATCCGAATGTGACGTCATATGTGACTGGGATAATCCAAACCACCCTCCACTTGTGTGTTTGTTTATTGTCCATTGCCTCATGTGGATTAGAGGATTTGGTTTTGGCAAGTCCACTTGCCATTGACGTGGCCCGTTTTTCGGCAAGACTAACTTCATTTTAGGCCTCGACATGATTAATAATAACCACAGATTATAATAATATAAGATAAGGATTAATAATAAGAAATCAGATATTAACCAATTATGAATCCATAATTAATTTTTATTCGAAATTCAATTGTGTTACTGGTGTTACTTATACGTTGTATTTCCGATAATCTGGTTTTTGGATCAATCGATATATCAAACATTAAAAAATGTGAAACAATTTTTTGTGAAATGCTTGTAATTGTGCTCATAATGCTTGTATCGAAATTTTCTAATGAGTTTCTTTATGCTTAACAACTTTGTTAATCTCTAAACAAATTATGCAAAACCACTTTTAAATGTCACATCAAAGTCACTAGTTCGAGCATTCATCACAGCTGGAGTACAATGTCAGCAATTCAAATTCTAAACTTGTTGATATATTAAAATGTTCTCAGAGTAAATGAGCTTTTATAAGTATTTATACCGCTTATCTTCAAGTTTATCTTGGAAAATTGGAAAAACAAAAGTATTAAGTTTATGTGATCGCTTTATGAGTATCTCACAAAGGTTTTCGTAAGTTATTCATGTGTATTATAACCGATTTTATAAAGGCATCTTACATCTTTTGAAACTTCGAACAGAAGTATAAATCCACAATTTTAAAGTCTCTCCTTATACATAAATTCAGCATATGCTTACTCTGAGTAATTATACAAATCTATTCGAATTCATTAATACCCTTCCCCTGAAAAATTTCTTAAAGGCCTCTGGGTGTTGCATAAACTTTAATTGATTTATTTATCTTGCAATATTTCATACAATTGCTCTAGTTTCTCATCTGAAATGTCTAATGTCTACAAAGAGAGAATTAAATTATTCGAGTTGGAACATTTTAAATTAACTTCACACGACTAATTGATAGAATAGTTTATTTGGTTTATTTGTGTCACGTGTCAGTTGTAGAGAGGTATACATTTTGGAAAACTTCTGTGTAGATATTTCCCATTCCTAAATCAAATGAATAAAATACGAGGATGTGTGTTCAATGATTTCAACTGGGAATGAACATGAAATTCTGGCATTGAAATCAGTGAGTAAGACAATTATTTTTATTGTTCTATTGTCCCAGTTAGGATATTGATTTCATTGTCCATGGTTTATCTTCGTAGTGGCTTCATGGGGGAACCATGACATCGACCATCTATGATTGGGCTCCATTGTGTATCTGTAAATAAGAGTATTGGCCAAAAGCTACCTCAACCGTAATGGCAAACCTTTGAATTATGCAAAACTTTTAAGCCTTAAACGAGATATTTTCAGTTTAAGCCCAGTGTGACTGAATTAGAGAATCTCCTTCTCATTTCTACACATTTCAGGCATCCTGGTGGAATGGGGGATTAGATTTTGGGGATGTATTTGACACCATATCATGCTATAGGGAATTGGCAATGAACGTCTTTTATCCTCATTGACAAACTCCCCAATTTGTGTGATGAAGGGTGTAAACGAAAAATTGGATACAATTTTCCTCTTGTATGATTTTTACTTCAATTTTACGTAAATATGAAGAAAGAAAGAGACTCCATTTTTTACCGAATAAAGAATAAAATTTATTAAACTTTAAAAATTTAAGAAAAAAACGGTCCTTGTTTACATACATATGTATAGGGGAAAGCGCGCTATCTTCGAACGACTCAAGCTTCGGACAGCTCAATTTTTTCTCTATGTTCTTAATGGATTTGACGGATTTGACCTATGGATTTTTCAGGACATTTTTCAGAAAAAATAAATTCAGGAAAACTAGCTATTAGAATATTAATATTATAATGGGTCAAATAAATTAATAACACATTGAAAAAAATAAGTCGTTCGAAGCTTGAGTCGTCTGAAGGTAGCGCGCTTTCCGCTATAGGGAGAAATGAGGTACTTTTGAAAGTGGGGCACTTTTGAAAGTCGGGCACCTTTGAAATTGGGATTTTTTACCTATGTGTAATTGGAACTGAGCCATATCATAATGTAATTTCAATTTTATTTAAAAAGGGACAGATAATCCTAACCGGCTTATGTAGGTGAGATTCTTAACGTGAGCTAACTCGGAGTGCATGCAAATTCGATTTGATGCTGAAGTTGGGAGACGCCATTCAGTTATCTTGAATAAAATTCGTGAAATTATACAAATTTTGTATTTAAACCAAAATATCAAGGATTTGGATGGAGTGACAGAAAAGTGATATATTGGTGAAATGTAGACCATAATGTTCTCTATAATTTTGCCGTAGAACTTGATCTCATCGATTAATCAGAATCCAAGATAAGCGAGGTTTTTTGTTTCTTAACTTGTTTTTTCATCCAGAGTGCCCCAAGTGTTCATTTGTTGAACTTCAACTAAATCAAAGAATTGTTGTATTTTGCGGGACTTTCCATTTAAACCCCTATTTTAAGTGTCTTGGTGGAGTAGAGGCAGTCAAATTGGCATCTGAGTGATTTCAAAGCGTTATTATGGGAAAAATCAATTTTTTCACACTTAAACGGCAAAATCGGAGTGATAGCGTAGTCTGAGCGGAAAATGATGTATGGACGAAATGTAGAGACAAATGTCCTCTACAATTATGTTGAAGTAATCATCAAAATCGGTTCAGCGACAGTCGAGATAATTGAGGTTATGTGATATTGAAATTGGTTTTTCGACTGTGGCGCCCCTGGTGTTGGTCCCACGAAGTTCAAACATTCTAGAAAGTTGTAGCATTTGGTGAGATCTTTCGTTTAAGCCCTCATTCATCAAAATCGGTCACATAGAACCGGAGATATGATTTTTTGAATTTCGTGAACTTTGACCCCTCATATCTCCGGTTCTATTGAAACCACAGCGCACATACGCACCATTTTGGAAACGTCCTAGACTGGACTACAACATACTAAAATTTCATTAACTTGCACAATGCCGTTTTTGAGAAATGTGACTTTGAATTTCGATGAATTTTGACGCTATCACAGCGCCACCTGTGGTGACTTTTTGAACTTCCATCTGAAAGTGCTCATCGAGACGAAACCAAAAAGGTAAAATTTAGGTCGCTATGTTAGTTAGAACCGGAGATAGAGGGCGGTCAATGTTCGAACTTTGACCCCTTATAGCTCGGGTCAGGGGTTATGGATCGACTTAAGGTTTTTTTTGTTTGATAGGTATAATCAACGGCTACAACATACTAAAATTTCAGCCCGATGCACAATGGAATTTTTGAGTTATTTAACTTATAAGATTTAAAAATTTTCTTTTTAATAATAGCGCCCCTAGCGGTGGTTTTATGAACTCGCGATGTTAGAAGGGGAAGTGGCATTTCACGAGAGCTTTCCAAAAAGCCCTCACTTTTTAAATTCTGACAATTAGAACCGGAGTTATGGCCATTTTAAGAAATTTTTTTTGGACCCTTATAGCTCGGGTCAGGGGGGGTCGGGGGACCTTAAGTTTGGTATTGATGGAAAGCTCTAAGGCCCAGCTATAACATACTAAAATTTGAGCCCGCTCGATGCCATAGGGGCGGAGCTATTGAGAAAACAAAAAAAGGGGGGTCTTCAAAATGGCGGAAGGAGGGGTGGGGGGTGGGGGGTCAATGCACCAAGTTGCAATTTTCACCCGATATATAACCTTTGCCGAAAACCGCAAGTCAATATCTCTTTTAGTTTAGGAGCTATTAAGCTCCAAAGAGCGGCCGGCCGGCCGGCCGGGAACGTAAAATAGCCACATATATATTCGTGATCAGGAAGTGCTGAAACACATTTTGGCCAAGTTTGAGGTCGATCGGACGACATGAAATTTTGTTAGGATTATAGTAGGTGAGATTGTTAAGAATCTCACCTAATAGATGAAAAATCCCAATTTCAAAGGTGACCCACTTTCCCCTATAATCCTAACAAAATTTCATGTCGTCCGATCGACCTCAAACTTGGCCAAAATGTGTTTCGCCACTTCCTGATCACGAATATATATGTGGCTAAGTTACGTTCCCGGCCGGCCGGCCGGCCGCTCTTTGGAGCTTAATAGCTCCTAAACTAAAAAAGATATCGACTTGCGGTTTTCGGCAAAGGTTATATATCGGGTGAAAATTGCAACTTGGTGCATAGAACCCCCACCCCCCACCCCTCCTTCCGCCATTTTGAAGACCCCCCTTTTTTGTTTTCTCAATAGCTCCGCCCCTATGGCATCGAGCGGGCTCAAATTTTAGTATGTTATAGCTGGGCCTTAGAGCTTTCCATCAATACCAAACTTAAGGTCCCGCGACCCCCCTGACCCGAGCTATAAGGGTCCAAAAAAAATTTCTTAAAATGGCCATAACTCCGGTTCTAATTGTCAGAATTTAAAAAGTGAGGGCTTTTTGGAAAGCTCTCGTGAAATGCCACTTCCCCTTCTAACATCGCAAGTTCATAAAACCACCGCTAGGGGCGCTATTATTAAAAAGAAAATTTTTAAATCTTAAAAGTTAAATAACTCAAAAATTCCATTGTGCATCGGGCTGAAATTTTAGTATGTTGTAGCCGTTGATTATACCTATCAAACAAAAAAAACCTTAAGTCGATCTAAAAGCCCTGACCCGAGCTATAAGGGGTCAAAGTTCGAACATTGACCGGCCTCTATCTCTGGTTCTAACTAACATAGCGACCTAAATTTTACCTTTTTGGTTTCGTCTTTCAGATGGAAGTTCAAAAAGTCACCACAGGTGGCGCTGTGATAGCGTCAAAATTCATCGAAATTCAAAGTCACTTTTCTCAAAAACGGCATTGTGCAAGTTAATGAAATTTTAGTATGTTGTAGTCCAGTCTAGGACGTTTCCAAAATGGTGCAAATGTGCGCTGTGGTTAAAACAGAACCGGAGATATGAGGGGTCAAAGTTCACAAAATTCAAAAAATCATATCTCCGGTTCTATGAGACCGATTTTGATGAATGAGGGCTTAAACGAAAGATCTCACCAAATGCTACAACTTTCTAGAATATTTGAACTTCGTGGGACCAACACCAGGGGCGCCACAGTCGAAAAATCAATTTCAATATCACATAACCTCAATTATCTCGACTGTCACTAAACCGATTTTGATGATTACTTCGACATAATTGTAGAACACATTTGTCTCTACATTTCGTCCATACATCATTTTCCGCTCAGACTACGCTATCACTCCGATTTTGCCGTTTAAGTGTGAAAAAAAATGATTTTTCCCATAATAACGCTTTGAAATCACTCAGATGCCAATTTGACTGCCTCTACTCCACCAAGACACTTAAAATATGGGTTTAAATGGAAGGTCTCACAAAATACAACAATTCTTTGATATAGTTGAAGTTCAACAAATGAACACTTGGGGCACTCTGGATGAAAAAACGAGTTAAGAAACAAATAACCTCGCTTATCTTGGCTTCTGAGTAATCGATGAGATCATGTTCTATGGGAAAATTATAGAGAACATTCTGGTCTACATTTCACCCATATATCACTTTTCTGCCAGTTCATCCAAATCCTTGATATTTTGGTTTAAATACAAAATTTGTATAATTTCACGAATTTTATTCAAGATAACTGAATGGCGTCCCCCAACTTCAGCTCTAAATCGAATTTGCATGCACTCCGAGCTAGCTCACGTTAAGAATCTCACCTACATAAGCCGGTTAGGATTATCTGTCCCTTTTCTCATAAAAGCATAAACCACAAGTGACAATTTAAATTGTTTTCTTCACTTTGTAAAGTTTTAGAGAAAGAGAATGATATAACATTGAATCTTATTAATATAACGTAAAATCATATAAAGTTACTATAACTCTATAACCTTTTTGAGAACTGAAAATTAATAAAATGAAAACCATTTACCATATAACCTGATAATCTTTTTTTTATTTTTAATGTGAAATTTCGTGAATAGCACCACAATTTTTCCTTATTCATTTCAGTGCCAACACTGTGTCTGGTGAAATAGTTTCCAGTGATGATCTCCAGCTGGTACTGCGGTTATCGGTCAACTTTTCCAGCCACCAACCCATGCATTCCACTCGACCTACTGAACGGTAGAAGCTTTCGTGTGGCACGAAAGTTGAGGAAAAGTGAGATATCTCCCTATGAAACACTTTAATACATAAAAATAGATAGTATGTTGTATAAATTTGCTCTTCTCAGCAAATTTTAACTTAAATTCTCAATAGATTTCTTTTTTTTATCTATAAGATTAATTCTTACCAATTGGTTTTCTTCACTGACTGAGAGTAGAGAAAATCCATGAAATTCAATTGTCAATACTTGTAAATTGTATGTGAATTTTAAATAATTCACTGCAGCTTCCAACGTGCAACACTGAGGAAACGAATAGCATTGCAATCGAGCAATTTTTGGCGACAATGAAACTCAGTGTCAGTGCATATCGCGCTCATGCATCAGCACACAAGAAGATCCTCTCAAGCAGTTACCAGACACAGTTCAATTACGGAAGTACAGCAGCTGCCTCCGTGTCAGCACCACCACCCACAGCTCCAGGACTTTTTGCGGTGAGTCATACAATTTGCAAACTCTTCTGGAATAGCAATGCACATTTCCATAGTCACATTGTCTCAATATCTGGGAAATCAGAGTGATATAAATTTAATCAGTCTGTTTATTATGCATGAGCTAATGCATAAATTTTCGCATAAATCATTGTTGAATTCAATAAACACGTCTATGAACAAGTGAAAAACAATTCTCGGGATGTTCGAACTGATGGTGACTTTTATGCTACGACCTATAAATTGGATTTGCGTTAATATGAAACTTAATAAAGTTTAGCGGTGTAGCTGGGGAAGTGGGGCACCTTTGTATAGGGGCAGTTTTGAAATTCGGCTTTTCTGTCCTATTTTACTGCTCGAACTCAAAGAGAGAGCAGTTATATAATCGATCGTAAACGGTAAGAGATGTCAACTTCCGGTCTTCGGTGACTCCCAATAAAAAAAAAACGTTATCTCTAGTAGCTTTTAAAATGTAAAAATTTTCGAAAACTATTTTTGCAAGATTTTCAGGTGTTTGTTTTCGATTGCTAAAAAATTATAAAACAATTCAAATCGATATTACACCGGTATGGTAAAACTTATGAAGTATGTCAAAGTGTAATACAAGGTGAGCTCGACCTCACCAGTTCGAGCATTCAGGAAAGTTGAGACATTTTTCATCTCTTTTTTTATATTTCTTTATAAAAATCACAGCTGAATATAATGAATTAAGATTAGTCAGTTTGGCATCATTGTAAAACATAATCACTGAATCGTTTTCTACTTTATAATACATATATGTATCATATACATTTCCTCCATACTATTAACACTTAGAACAATTTATGGTTTGAATAGCCTTCCTCTAGTAAACTAAAACTTTCAGCTTAAGTGCTTCGAAAGTTTTTGAATTTGATTTAGGTTGAGTTCAATTACTGGAAAAGGTTCTCAAGTATATTTCGTATAATAATTGGAATGCGAATAAGAGAGCATTATAAAATCTCATCAAATAAATCTTTACATAAAAGAAAATCTTATTTATGGTCAATTTATTCGTAATAAAATTTCTAATTTGCAAAGGAATACATAAGATAATTTGTCTTGGGATTTAGGATATTTTTGAGGAGATTCTTACGGATAATGTTATGCAGTTTCAGTAAGCTTAATTTTCTTCACGATTCTTTTGCAAAATGTTCCTAATATGATTAGTATTCAAACTAATTTTATGTCCATAAGAAATATGTGAAAATTGAAATTGTATATCTATAGAAAAAAAGCGTACCAGTTTAATGAAATGCTCATGGCTTGGATTTTGCACCCCAAAAGCAGTTTTGCCCCATATACCTACATTATTTAAGATCTCCAAGTGTTCAATTCATTGGATTAAGTATGCAACAGCAATCACAAATTCGAAGATTTCGTAAAGCTTTTCCTCCAGTATGTTTTTTATAATGTTTACTCATCTAAAACCGAATTGAACTCATCAACAAATCTCATAAAAGATTACCAAAATTGCTTAGGAGGTACAGATGCGATTTTCGGATAAAAATTATTAATCGCTAAAAGGCTCATAACCTATTACAACTGATTCAGGCTTTCCAGAAATTTAAAGACCTCTTTGCCGAGCCCAAACAAGGATTCAATTTAATTGTGAAACACGTTCTCTACACAGAAAAAAATATTTCGTAAAATTTTTCGTAGGGTAAGTGTGCCAAATTTCGGCATGGTTGCATGCAAGCGTCAAAGTCTCAAGTTTGAAATGCAATATTTTAAATACAAATTGATTTTTTTTTATTATTTCTTCTGAAAGAGTGTTGCTTGGAACCTTGTAAAGAGTTTGCCGTCTTTATTTACTCTAAAATAATTCTTAATACATTTTAAAATGCATAATAATATAGACATAGCTTTGGTACCCTATTTCGGCTACCTTCATTCTCATAGTTCTTTGCCCTTTGAAAATTCTTCTAATATCTTTTTCACGTCATCTCGTTTGTCGAAGCTACATTTTTTGTTATTCTTTTGCATTGTACAGTAGACTCTCTCTCAATCGGGAATATGGGGCAAAATGTCATTCGGTTTAGCGATAGAATTGAGCATCAAAGCCTTTGTAAGTTCCACAAAAAGCGCCCAATTATAAAGAATCACGATAAAATAGGAAGAACTGTAGCGAATTTGAGTAAATTAGCTTCATGATTAAACGTGAAAATTGTAAACAAAATTTGTCGCCCGATTGAAAAAGAGCCGATTGAGTGAGAGTCTACTGTATAATCTCTAGAGTACGTAAAATCTAAAAGTTCATGGAAATTCGAGGAACAAAAAAGGTGGTCGAAATTGCAAGCTGGCCGGAATTTGGCACACTTACCCTAAATGTTTGTGAATTTTGTAAAATGGTCACTTGACGAGCATTTTTTGTACTTTTACAAACATTTGTTCGTAAATGTTCGTAAACACACAAAAAATGTTTGTAAAATTTTGAATTTGTTCGAAAATTTTTGTTTTCCTGGCGAACATTTTACGAACATTTACGAACAAATTTACAAAATATTTTTTTTCTGTATAGACTCTAGAGCTTTTTAATATTGACCTTGAAAAACTGTTATTACCCAGCAATCACCAAATGCTAGCAGATTTCAATTCAACTGAAAACATATGAGCTGAGCATTCATATGAATTCTGCTAACCTCAAAACGACACTCGCGAGGCATACGAAGTTTTCAAATCCTACCATTACCATATAATTGGTTAGAACTTTTTGTTCGAGAACTGCTGACCGGTCAGCATATTTTGCTGATGGACTCAGTAAAAATATGCTAAAAACGCTGCTTTTTTCAGCTAATTGTGTTCACTGGGTATAGAAATATGTAACTTCACATTTTCGTGTATAGCCGAAACTATGCAACCTCTAAAACAAAAATAACCTGGGTCTCTCTCTCTAACTGTTTGTTCTGTAACTGTGATAAATACAGAAGGATTGACGAACAAACAGCGTGACATCTTTTCTCAAAACTCAAATACGAGATAAAGTTGAGAAAATTGGTCACCACGGGGAGGAAAGTAAATTTTAAGATCAAAAAATCGAAAGATTTTAATAGTGCGCTATTGGTAGAGTTCGAGCAATGAAATGGATTTTTTGTCTCTCATTTCTGCAGTTGTAAAGTTCGATTTCAGGAATAACATATCTCTAGGAGTAATAAATGGTCTAATAAAACGAGTTAGAATGCACAGAAAAAAATATTTTGTAAAATTGTTCGCAAATGTTTGTGAAGTCATATGGCAGACTTAGGAAATGCTCCTGAATCATATAACCAACAAACAAGTTTTTGTACTTTTTTCACAAACATTGTTCGTAAAATGATCATTTGACGAACATTTTATGTACTTTTACAAACATTTGTTCGTAAATGTTCGTAAACATACTAAAAAATGTTCGTAAAACTTTGTCATTTGTTCGTATTTGTTCGTAAATTTTTAGCTGAGTTGTTTGTCTGGCAAAAATTTACAAACAAATACGAACAAATGACAAAATTTTACGAACATTTTTTTGTGTGTTTACGAACATTTACGAACAAATGTTTGTAAAAGTACATAAAATGTTCGTCAAATGATCATTTTACGAACAATGTTTGTGAAAAAAGTATAAAACTTTACGAACTTGTTTGTGGGTTATACGATTCACGAGCATTTCGTAAGTCTGCCATAGGATTTCACAAACATTTACGAACAATTTGACAAAATATTGTTTTCTGTGTGGTATGAAATGGGACCATCAATATGGATATTGACAATTTGGGTTATTTGTTTATAGATCGATCATTTTAAAGTTACTAATTCATCATTTTTGTATGTCTTAAAATCATACATACGAGAAATTACTTCACCCTCTCCTATTACTTCAAACTTTCAACAACTTACTTTGGAATTTAATGTAGTGTTTACAAGAAACATAATCAGCTTGCCCTCGTCATCCATTCTGCACTGAAGGTCTTCAACCATTTCCAGCATTCATCCCAAAAACGTATCTTGTTGGATTAGATTGCTTTGGTGTAAATATATGTAGTACATACCAACGAATTGGTGAATACTGAAATTCCAATTTCAAACAAGCATCCATCGGATAAACAAAGCTTTTCGCATGGTATGAGGCCAAATTTCAAAAAGGAAAACAACCCAAAATATTAGATATTCATTGTGCTGAGATAATATAATGTGTCTAGCCAATTAAAATACATGGAGAAACTAATTTACATTATAGATACTAACATTCAACTTTGAGGAAAGATACTCTCTTGGGGTAGATAATGATGTTTACTTTTACAAACTTGAACGTTGGTTTAACATCAGTAAAGAGCAATGACTTAATCTACATGCTTTTCAACTTTTATTATTGATTATCAAACTTGGGTTAGCATATTTTAAATTTTAAATTTTCAATTTAAATTTTAAGAAGTTTTAAGAGTCATCACAATAAATTAATATAAACACATCTTGTCATTTCTAAAAAAAATATTCTTTGATTAGAAACGATGCGTTTTGAAATGTAAATCTTCCAAAATTAGCTAAAATCTTATGAAATGGAAAAGTGCGTAAAATCTAATGTCTCTAAAAGCTTTCTTCGTTCAACTTTGCGACCTCTTTTATTTGCGCTTTTAAACTTGGGTCATATAAATTTTGCATTATATAGCTTTCCAGGACACGCTCGTATCTCTGACGAATGCCTGATTTATGGGCCAAAGAACACCATCAGCAGTCACGGGGGAGTCATGATATAGATACATTCAATGTGAAGGATCATTTGTGTAATTCGAATCTCTGATCGATACGATATTATCCCACAGACTTTTTTTTTAAAGAAAAACTCTATACACTTGGGATGTTATGTTCCATGTCCTAAGCTTTATGGGGACTGAGAAGTAATGTGCTGATGTAGAGTCATTGCTTAAAAATACTGTAATGGAGGAAGAAGTGAAAAAAAAATGCGAGGAATAGAAAGGAAATCATCATAAAATGCGGCTTTTTATGTGAATATGAAAAGAAAATGGTGAATATTCTCGCAAAAAAAAAACGACCATGAGTCCACAAGAATATGGCACTCGAACGAATTACAAAATCGTCTATAAAATATTGGTAGCAAATTATATGGAAACATAACCGAAATTGCCAATACATGCGTTGTATAGAGGTGAAATAATATCATTGCATCATTATGAAAATTACATGAATGACCACATCAAACACTAAACGTGTTACATTTGAATCGTGACCACACGTGTCCCATGAGGAGCATCAGATAGGAAACCATCCTTAATTTTTCAGAGCATCCCCTCCAGTTTGGGTGATATATAAAATCACACACATATGGAGATATGAGCTCCAAGAGGAGGTGTTTTATTAATTAATGAAATTAAAAGTAAGTGTGTGTTTGCTCTTGGGAACAATTCTCACGTATATACCTAATTAAGTGAGAATTTGTTAGATATTAACACATTTGTATCTTTTATATACAGTCGAATTCCACAAATTTGAACTCCTCTAATTTGAACGACGGTTGAGTTTTCAGAATGTAAAATTTGAGGATGTATGAAGAAAATTTTGCGTGGAGTCTGAATTAGAACCATTTTTCTCTAATGTTTCCTCAATATTATCGTATTATATTGACTTCCGCAACAAATTCCATTTATTTCACAAATAAATTACATTGATATATTCTCTAAAGATATTTATCCCTATTTAGGGAAAGTTCATTTCACATGAATTCCGTTACATTTTTGAAAATATCGTTCAAATTTGAGGAACTCTACTGTACTTATAAATGGCTACATTTTCTGCTTAATAAATTCAAATCAAACACCGAATATTAAAAAATAATGATAAAAACAAAGAAAAATAACAACTTGAAGCATCAAAAACAGAACTATTTTTGACATTAAATCAAAAAGTGACATACTCATTTTGTATTGTACAGCAAGTGTATTCAACAAGATTTCCGCTGGCTGTTTCATTTTATCATATTGGATAAAAGAAGCTACACATATTGAATTTGAATTTTAATTTTATTCATGCCCAAAAATACAGAGTACTTACATAGGACTATATTATAAATGTTGTCTTAATATAAATTGAGTTTGTATCTAGTTCGGAAAAATAGTAGTATCATTAGTTAGACTCCACAGGAATGGCACTGAATTATAATTATTATAACTAAAATTTTTAATTCTTTGAAATTTCTCTTCGGACACATAAGTTGCTATTTAGAGCCTTTTTTAACGCCTCAATGTACATAAATCTGTTGTGTCTCTATCCATAATTCGATACTGGGATACTGGTGCGATTGCAAAACTCCAGGCTGGGATTCGAAAAAACTGCATAATAATCAGTTATTATTGTTAAAAAGAAGTCCGTACCGAAAGGTCAGAGAAATTGGTAGCAAAATACACATTTGGTAAAAATAAAAGGATTAAATTGATCCAAATTTGATCGTTTGCAAAGGATAGATCGAAATAACATGTTTTGTTATGATAAATATGTATTCAAAGTTTGAAATTTGATCTATACTTTGCAAAGAGATCAAGATTGGATCAACCTGATCCTTTTGTTTTTACCAGTGCATATATCGTAAACAACCATTGAACGAATATTCAAAAACAAGGTCAATGTAAAGCCTTGCAAACTTAGAAAAAGACTAAGATTTCGCAGATGTATGTCGAGTGACCGTTAGTCCAAGCGATGCAAAAGAAATCCAAAAAATTCTAAATTAGCAAATCGTAAGCGAAAAATATGATAGTGTATACGTGAGAGAATTATTTTACGATATTTAATTGAGATATTCGATATGTCCCACCAGAAGTTAGGCTCTACCACTTATTATGGCTTGGACTGCCATAACAGACGATGTCTGCTTTCCAGTAGTATTTTGATACCGATGTATATTACGAAATTGTCATGAAATTATAAGTGAAGCCATGGATATGCAAACATTTCTGTGAGAGGGAGTGGACGTTCCAACAAGACCCGATACCATAAAAAAATCGCACTTCAAACAAAAAAATGGCAATAAAATGTAAATATAGAGCTTTCAAACCAGTAGATTAAAAACTTAACTGTTACTCAGAGCTTTTCACACGCTGAAATTGTCAAACTCTGATGCTTTTGAAGATTAGAGAATATTTAGTGCTGTGTCTTTGAGGTCTTTGTGTGAGAATTTTGGAAACCTCCTGGCAAATTTATCAAATTGCCCACTAACCGTGTAAACAGACGGAATTCCCACGGGAATTCCCATGAGATTTTCCATTCCGGATGGGAATTCCGGATGGAAATTCCCATATTGAACTGTCAAATTTTTACCATCCGCTCTATGCGCCTCTGGTGGACTTAAAGCGCAACACAAAAATGCTCCGAAGATTTGAATTTCAAATTTTGTTTTTTCCGAATATAAATAACGGAATGTGTATTTAGAAGATATTTTACGTACTTTATTTTATTAAAGTGGCTTTATTATACCACAAGGATATTAGTAATATTATCTATTAATACATTTCATGGAAAATCTTTTAAAAAACCCCCAATTAAAGTGGATTAATCAACGACAGGCTTTGGATATCTTTGCTGATAGGACCTATTGATTAATTTTCGTTTAATTGTAGTGCTGATAATTTAAAATTTTATAAAGTGTTGGAAGAAAATGTATAAAATATCCCTGGGTGACCAAACAGTCAATCTAATTCTGAACAGAGATGTTTACAAAGATTAGTTAATTGTATAATAATTGAATACAAATTGTTTTAAAAAACAAGAAGACTGTAAAATATTTTAAAATTTTATTTCCAAAAAAACGTAAACAATAAAAAATATTGAAGTAATATTTTATATCCGAAAAGGCAGTTTATATGGTTTCTGGCTATAATTTTCATCAGTGAACTTCGATAGTTCTTACTATTCCTTGTATTTCCTTATCTACATTATTATATTCTTTACATTTTTTAATAATGGGATTTATTGAAAAAGATAAATTTTGAATCTGCCTTTCCAATCATTTAAACCTCTTCTGAAATGTTTTTGATGAATATTTAATTTAATCCAGAAACACTAATCCTTTCAAAATTATTATAGTATTATTATTCGATTTCAAATTTGCTTTTAAAATCAATGTTTTGATCACTACAGGAGATTTTACATGTTTTTTCATATATTATTTGCTTAAAAACACTCCAAATTAAATTTTCGGAATTCTCCGGAAGCAAAAAGCTATCTCAAGCGAGATAGCTTTTTTCCATTTTAGAAAATTGAATATTTCACCCTCCAACGGAAAATTTCCATTTGAAATTCAAAATATTTCAAGACATTCGGGCAGTTTCGTGCACTTTTGCAGAGGGCGCTTGCATAGCAAATTTACCATTTGCTCGTGGGAATTCCCGTGGAAATTCCGTCTGTTTACACGGTAAAGGAAACCCAATGATCCTACACATGACTTGACCACTAAGGAAGATATGGAGAGTGTCAAAAGCCCTGGATAAGAATCGATGTTTTGATACTGCGTTGAAAGCTTCATAGGTTGTGTTGCTGAATTTTTACAGAATTTGAATGGCAATCCTCCTCACGTAATTTTTTTATTTTTTTTACTGCTTAATTTGCTAATAAATTTGCTAATACTGCTAAGACGGCGGTGGCCGCATGGGGGGTGGGAAAGATCAAGAATGAGATGAAATAAATTCAATTCAATTCAAATTTGATTATAACAAATGTAACAAGCACCTCTCGAGGGGCATATTTATAAATAAAAATTTTCATTAATTAATAAAATGTCGAGATCTGTTAATAGAAGCAAACACTTATTAATTTAAAATTAAGCTTTTTTTTTAATGAGTCATATAATTTATAAAGGGACAGATAATCCTAACCGGCTTATGTAGGTGAGATTCTTAACGTGAGCTAACTCGGAGTGCATGCAAATTCGATTTGGAGCTGAAGTTGGGAGACGCCATTCAGTTATCTTGAATCAAATTCGTGAAATTATACAAATTTTGTATTTAAACCAAAATATCAAGGATTTGGATGAACTGACACAAAAGTGTTATATGGGTGAAATGTAGACCAGAATGTTCTCTATAATTTTTTCGTAGAACTTGAACTCATCGATTACTCAGAAGCCAAGATAAGCGAGGTTTTTTGTTTCTTAACTCGTTTTTTCATCCAGAGTGTCCCAAGTAGTCATTTGTTGAACTTGAACTATATCAAAGAATTGTTGTATTTTGTGAGACTTTCCATTTAAAACCCTATTTTAAGTGTCTTGGTCGAGAAGAAGTAGTCAAATTGGCATCTGAGTGGTTTCAAAGCGTTATTATGGGAAAAATCAATTTTTTCACACTTAAACGACAAAATCGGACAGATCGCATTATCTGATCGAAAAATGATGTATGGACGAAATATAGAGACAAATGTCCTCTACAATTATGTCGAAGTAATCATCAAAATCGGTTTAGCGACAGTCGAGATAATTGAGGTTATGTGATATTGAAATTGGTTTTTCGACTGTGGCGCCCGTGGTGTTGGTCCCATGAAGTTCAAGTGTTCTGGAAAGTTGTATCATTTGGTGAGATCTTTCGTTTAAGCCCTCATTCATCAAAATCGGTCACATAGAACCGGAGATATGATTTTTTGAATTTCGTGAACTTTGACCCCTCATATCTCCGGTTCTATTGAAACCACAGCACACATACGCACCATTTTGGAAACGTCCTAGACTGGACTACAACATACTAAAATTTCATTAACTTGCACAATGCCGTTTTTGAGAAAAGTGACTTTGAATTTCGATGAATTTTGACGCTATCACAGCGCCACCTGTGGTAACCTTTTGAACTTCCATCTGAAAGTGCTCATCGATACGAAACCAAAAAGGTAAAATTTAGGTCGCTATGTTAATTAGAACCGGAGATAGAGGCCGGTCAATGTTCGAACTTTGACCCCTTATAGCTCGGGTCAGGGGTTTTAGATCGACTTAAGGTTTTTTTTGTTTGATAGGTATAATCAACGGCTACAACATACTAAATTTTCAGCCCGATGCACAATGGAATTTTTGAGTTATTTAACTTTTAAATTTAAAAATTTTCTTTTTAAAAAAAGCGCCCCTAGCGGTGGTTTTATGAACTTGCGATGTTAGAAGGAGAAGTGGCATTTCACGAGAGCTTTCCAAAACGCCCTCACTTTTTAAATTCTGATAATTGGAACCGGAGTTATGGCCATTTTAAGAAATTTTTTTTGGACCCTTATAGGTCGGGTCAGGGGGGTCGGGGGACCTTAAGTTTGGTATTGATGGAAAGCTCTAAGGCCCAGCTATAACATACTAAAATTTGAGTCCGCTGAATGCCATAGGGGCGGAGCTATTGAGAAAACAAAAAAAGGGGGGTCTTCAAAATGGCGGAAGGAGGGGTGGGGGGGGGGGTGGGGGGTCTATGCACCAAGTTGCAATTTTCACCCGATATATAACCTTTGCCGAAAACCGCAAGTCGATATCTTTTTTAGTTTAGGAGCTATTAAGCTCCAAAGAGCGGCCGGCCGGCCGGCCGGCCGGGAACGTAAAATAGCCACATATATATTCGTGATCAGGAAGTGCTGAAACACATTTTGGCCAAATTTGAGGTCGATCGGACGACATGAAATTTTGTTAGGATTATAGTAGGTGAGATTGTTAAGAATCTCACCTAATATGCGTTTTGACAGGTTTTGCCCCAGTCTCCCCTAAGTGATTCATTTAGCTATCTGTGCATTTAAGTATTAAATTTTTACAACAATTTATTTAAAAATAGATGTATTTGCAGCTATGTACTCTGTACTTCGGATCGTCACGAATTTAATCAAGTGTCTCACGAAAAAATTGGTTTAATAAATTAAATCTGAGCTACATTCTTGTGAGAGTTAAATTGTAAAAAGTAGCTAATAATTTATAAGTCATTTGAATTGGTGCAACAATATGGTAATAACGATCCAGGGAACACTGCCGATCGCTAGTCCTCTTCCCTTATACAAAAAGCGAATAAAACGATTTTTGGAAAAAATCGAGTTGTTCGACTTATATTCTGAGTCTTCTGAGTCGTCGAAATATCATATTATTAATTTTAACCAGGGAATTAATATTTTATAGGACATTACCCAGACTAAGTTTGAGAATTTTGTTGAGAAATCTATTTCAATTTTGTCAGTTCTGTCTATTTCCTTAAATCGTATTTTTTCTAACTAGAAGTTACATAATACTCAGATATCTGAATTACAAATGAATCCATATCTCACAAAAATACCAGTGAATGAAATCGAATGAACTACAAAATTTTTGTACCCCCTCTTGGCAGTTTCAACAGCGGAGATGACTGGGAATTGTTGTACAACATGTGTATATTATGTGTAATTGAGTTTTGCTCCCTTTTTATGCTTATACGAACCACCCGATAAGTGTGTGGGAAGGATGATAAAATCGTTTTTATGGTCTCGACACACAAGGATGAAATCAAATTTAACACCTTTTCAAATTCAGACTAGCTGAACAGGGAGATTGCTGTGTATAACCCGAACTTTAAATCAGGAAGAAATTGAAATCTACAATGTAATTGAAACTATAAGTCATTTTAGGGATTTACTAAATGGCCAATGGTCACTGGATAGAATGGTATAAAAGGGGGGAAAGCGCTTACAAAGGATTATTAGGTGGAAAGTGGTGGAAATCTAGGAAAGGATATAAAGACTAATTTGACCCCTGAAGGCGTCATAGTTCGTAATGTCAGTCAATCTGTGTAGCAATATATTGGATTTTCAGGATAAGAGTGAAAATGGGCGTGATAAATACACAGATGAGCGTTACAAAAATGCCTAAAACTGTCTTTTAGTGATTCCACGCGAAAATCCAATTCGCAGATTGTGAATCTCGCAATAATTCTGTCTTTATGATGGCCTTATAGTCCATAAAATGAATCAATTTAGTTTGACTGATGTCTCAGTCGAATATCTGCAAACATTCACACTTCAGTTCACAGCTCATCATTGTAATATGTATAGCACATAATATGTACGTGCAGCATGAGCAAGAAAAATGAATAATGGTTAGTTATTGGAAGAGTTGGAAGACTATGTATGGTAGAATTCGATGGAGACGCCTGGTGCTGCGATTGGGTTTTCTGCGACAAGAAAAGTTAGCTATACATATATGTGATTTACATAAGATAAATACCCGAGATTTCTGGGGATTTTATTGCCCGCATTTGAGTATGTGTTTTTCAGTATAAAATTTGAGATGACTGGGTTACAAGATTTCAAGCAACCGGACCCCAACAAAAAATCATTTGCAATATCTCCCTAACGTTCTTCTGGTCCCTCTAGTAGTTCTTACTCATTCATTCTATCCGAACGAACAAAAATATTATTTTAAAATTCAAAATTATGTATTCAAAGAACATTTTCCACTGATATTTTTCCTTCTATTTCCACTTGAAATTTAGCATTATGAGCAAAGAGCCAATAATTTTTATTTTCATATTGATGGTCGGAATAATCGTGAGGTAAGATTATTAAATGAAATTATGTCTATGCTACGTCTGCTATTTTCGCAAGTGACCTGAAACTGAATATGGAAATTTATTTATACAAGTGATTTTACCAATCCTTAGCCACTCTACTTCCCCCTCTGTCTGCTCCAGGCACTGCCATATCCACAAATTTGTATCTATATCTGTCGCAATTGGAGTCTCAACGACTTTCGCAAGGAGCATGAGCTAACTTGAGACAGATACAAATATTCGGCACCGTCTTTCTGTGCTGAACCAGTAACAAGAAAGACATCCAGTGTCATCATCTTTTAATACATCTCTGGAATTCAATAGTTGAAAGTATTTTATTTTAACACGCTTTGTCCAATTCACAAACACCTTCGCGATCAATCTGCCTGAATAATGTGCAAATGCACTTATTGGATCACAAATGGCCTCCACGGTGCTTTTTCCCACGCGATAAAATAGAATTATCTATGAAGGGCTAAAGGGAGAAATATGTGGTAAATTCTCGTGGGCGACACCAATTTATACGCCATACACAGAGTTGAGTGCAAGAAAATGCTGCATAAAAAATCACACAATAAAAAAATCAATATCAAATGGGTTTGAACAGGAAGAAATAAATAGGAGAAAGCAGGGACTGTTTCGAACACTAGAATTTGATGTACAAAATGAAACTCACATTCAATCTTCACCTAAACACCAAATTACCACATTACTGGCAAATGTGTGGCCATTGCTAGAGAAATCTCAAAACCACGTTTTTTCTGTTTGCACTAAAACGCATTGTGCAATTTCTTTTCAATTTTAGATACGTTTTAGAGGTTTGCCTAAGGCAGACATTTCTTTGACATACGCCAATGCCATTGAATCACTTCTAATAACGGGTTTTCAAGGTTAAAGCTTAAAAAAGGCTTATTGGAAGTCTTGGAATTTCTGACAAGTCTGAACTGATAAGTAATTTTTATCAGATTTTTTTAATTTTATTTTATATTTTTATTTATTTTACTCCAAAGTTACTTTGGAGATTTTTTGAGTCATTCAATCGGTTCAATAAATCGGTTGTAAAGTGTAAACCGGTAAACGGTAAATGATGCGAAAGTAATTTCAAGTTATAGCGTCTAAGTAACGAATTCAAGCATTCAGCAAAGCTGGGACGCTTTTCATCCCTTTTTTGTTACATTACCACTTTATGCTTTTCTCTCAATAATCCTTCACATTCCCATAAAGCGTTTACACCGTTTACACACTATAGAAGCAATTTTAATTAAAAAAATGCCTTTCTATAAATTCCAATATCCAATATTTCTGCCTATAAAGATAGGGGAAATTTTCTTTTAAAAAGAATTTTAAAAAAATTGCTCCTAGTCAGAAAGCCCTTAAGGGAGCATCTAAACGGGGCGATTTTATTTCGAAACCGCCATTTTGACGCAAAAGTCCCCCATTGAGCTTTAGACCGGTGCATTTTTGCCTTGGCGCCTAAAATCTCCCTCTTCGGAAGCTCCATTTGTTTATGTTCAAATATTTTGACATTTCAAGCGATTTTAAATCATTTCTTTTTGTTTTTCAAGAGATGTTTCTCTCATGAACTATTTTCAAAGTTATTGAAAGTCGAAAATCATGTTAAAAAGGGACACGGTATCGATCACTCTTCTGAATGTATCGTTTATTCTTTTTAGAATATGGTCGAATTGTCAAATAGACATCCTTAAATAGAAATGCAGAAATAGAAGAAATAGTTAAATAGAATAAAGTTGATATATAAAAAAATAAAAACTTAGGATATTTTCTTAATATAGCAACAATATTGGCATCAAATCCTGCAGTAGGATGGTTTTGATATAGAGGATGGGTGCCCCATATGCTCTTCCTCATAAAGTGTTCGTCCCAAGGCTTTTAACTTTACCACTCTTTAACAAATTCTTTGATTATAAAATACTGTGTGATTGACGTTTAAAACGTTTCGATATAAAATAGAAAGTCTTCTAAACTATCTATTTTAGTTAGAGCACACTTGGAGAATTTATAACAGAGGGTGGAGAAAATTTATCTCAGGAATGAACCACTAAGGGAGATTTCCCGAGACTCACCGGTGCATAGCACAGTGGGGTGCATTTTGAAATCCCCCCGTATAGAAGACGCCTAAGGGGTTACATGGGTATCTCAGGTCAAAAAATAGGCCTTTTTCTGATAATAATTTATTATGAAGAAAATATTTTAGAAATTCCAACTTTTGGGATATGAAAAAGTAACTTTAGAACAAAATTAAAAAAAAAAATGAAAAATTTTGAAAATTTTACCGTTGGTTGCTGATTTTCGGAACCATTCCACAATGACAGGATTTCTCCCAGTAGGTTGATCTGAAATCAAAAAACCGAATATACTCTGTTAGAAGATTAGTTGGATCCCTGGATGAACGAAGGATTTTTGATAAAAAACAAAGTTTGGATTTTTGGCAAAAGTTTTTTTTTAATTGGGAAATTAAAATTAATTTTTCTAGATTGGGAATGTAAATGAAAATCATGTTGATGGTCCCCCGATCGATTTAAAGAAGAATCTCAACATTTATGTATGTTTCACATAAGTTTCAAAAGATATTTTCCCGGAAATCTTTAGGAAATTTTCTCTAAAATTAGTACTTCATATTTTTGGAAAATGACAAAAACCACCAAATGAGGCATTTAGAGTGAGCGGAGCGCGGTGTCTTAGATGAACAAAATTGTAGTCCTAAGTGTTTCCTATCGCCTGGTGTCAATGAATTTTTAATATTTTGTTTAGTTTATTTCATAAAAATTTTTAAAACCTCACTTTAAGACCATTTTTTTGGTAATTCTTAGAGAAACTCCAATTTTGCACCCTGAAGGAGTGGTTTTACAAAGTTTTTTGTATATACCAAAATTGAAGCACAGCTAATGAGCTTTCTAACGGATCTACACTTTTTAAGTTCTATTCACTAGAACCTGAGATATAACGAATAATGTAAGGCAAAACAGAAAAAATATAAAAGTATTAATAAAAAATCATTGTAACGTGATGGAGCAAAACCAAGTTTAAATTCTTAATCAGGGGACTTGACTCTATCAAACATACCATGTGAGATCTCCGTTAGCAAAATCGTGTTGCACAGTGTTATGGAAAGATTTCCCTAAAATCTCTTTTTCTGGTTAGGGGATTTTCATTGTATGTCCTGGAGGTTGGTCTCGATGCTAACACGGCGATGGCCTCCAGTGATTGGGTAAAAGAAGAATATGATTAATAGATTCTATTCTATAGGCCCAAAAGTCATATGTTTGATTTTTTTAATACAATTTGATACAGTCCCATTTTGGATTTAAAATTTGTTCAGGGACATGAATTTATAAATAAGTAAAAAAAATAAATAACAAATAATAGCATTACCTTCATAAAAATGACGCTCCCTTCTTTCTTTGGCAATTGAAAAACCAAAAATTCATTAAATTTTGAGAAGCAAAAATGGATGATGGCAAAGTATCTTAGATGGTTTGTGAAATACTCCAACTTGCAACTTGGATGTTATACCTCAAAAATACTTTACCTGTTCACAATCGATTTGAAACGATTCATACATCACTAAAAAAAATTAAAAAAAAAAATGAAATAGCTTAAGAGTAAATTTTCGAACAAACATTAATTATCGGTTGATAACCGGTTCATTACAGTTTCATAACTTATTGAAACTAGTTCTCCTACTAGATTATCCAAGATCTTTTCAATAAGCCCAAATATGACCCCATGTTTTACAACAATTGTGTATCATTATAATTTCTATAGCAATATTACATTTCTACATTTTATAGAATATTCTGTTCCGTAACATTTTAGAATTTTTACATGTCATATAAACATTTTCTATAGTTATCAATTTTTTATTGTATTGCGATAAGAAACAGTTCTTCTCAAATGTTGTATCTGCATTATTTTATTCTTTAAAATCAATACTGTATAAAACGAATTCAAGTTTTATTTTTAACTTTCTTCCTAAAATTTATCGTGTTTCTTTGGAAGCAATATCACAAGTTGTTTAATGATAATATATAGTAAGGGCTAAAAGTTTCTTGGAAAAGCTATGTTCCATTTATGTTTTTCAAAAGAAATAATTAATTTTATTTTATATCAAAAATAATTCTTTTCCAAAATTTGATTATTTTTCATCGGCTAAAACTTTCTTAACAAATTTGAAAAAGCGTCTCAAAATGTCAAAACATCTGCAATCAATATTCTTTCACCAGTTATATTATCAAGTTATGTTATTTGATCGGTTTGCATACTTATAAAGTTTTCAGTGGCCAATATATACATATAACCCATATAACAGTTTGGTTGCAAGATTTATGAAATACAAGCACCTAATTTGGGAAAAGAAAAATTTAAAACAGAAAATTTTCCATCTGGTTTTTGGTACATAGCTTTGTCAAGAAAGTTTTGGCCGATATTGCATTTGACAATATCACGTTTATACGAAATTTATCCACCTTTCTCTGTTGAATTAACGAATACGTTTTAATTTTAATCATTTTAATATAATTTAATTTAATTGTAATAATTTACAGTTGATAAATTTCTGTTCAAATATTGCATTACATATAGTTATTCTATGTGTATATGTAATCACTGATGCTTGAGAGAATGATAAAGTAGGATCAATGACATTTTCTTGACAAACTCGACAACGGTTACCTACCTTGTTTTGACCCAAAAGAAGAGAATAAATCTTTTATTAAATATCTTTCATTTGCTCGAAAATAAGATGTAGAAGATTGTTTATTCCTTTGGTACAAACTTGCTACATATTTTTCCCAGCGGTAGTGCATTTCAACGAAAGATTGCAACCTCAATTGAAGAGAAGTCAGGAAAACTTTTGTAGTTTAATTACCACAAAACTTCATTTGGTTGTTTATCAAACATAAAATACTTCTTAATCGTGCTATTTTCCCTTACTTGATGTCAAAAACTTTCTAATTGAATTTCTTGTGCGCATATTTAAGCATTTGCGAATGCATTTATACAGAAAATTTAATTAGACGTCGTTGTGGTATTCTAATTTTCTTAATTTCTGCAACTTTTCACCAAAAATGCAAAATTACACTGAATGTGTTGAACTTATTTGTACGATCATTTTAAGTATCTCTGGATGGAATAATACTACCAAAAAAAAAATCTAATTCAGAGATAATGGTATTCTGGTGGATACAGCAGAGAATTGTAAATGTTAACTGCGAAGTCAGACGTTAAACCTGAATGAGATACTCATAGAAATAGAAAACTATGTCGTTTATCATTTGTGTGGGTGTTATTTGGTGGCATAGTTTTTTTTTCCTTCTGGTCCCATTGAGATAGAGAAGGACATTTCAAGATGATATTGTGGAAAGTTTTTTTTTGTGTGCTTGTTTTGTTTTGTTTCATCACAAATTCACTCAATTTTTTTGTGTCTGTCCCTATTGTATTGATTGTGTCACTGTTATAGTTTCAAGAGATGAATAAATTCTATTAAGGTACCACGGCTGGGGTTGAAAACATATCGTCCTGAAAGCACGTTAGGACTTTTCTGTGGAAGATTTTATTATTCCAAGCTCAAGCACTTAATTCAATCTTCAAGGCTTCATCTTTGGTCCTTTTGTGATTTTTCAATAATCACACATACGATATACGTGAAAGATGCGGATGGAAAAAGGGGGTTTTACGCTTCAATGAAAATTCTACCTTATCCGGTTTCCCATTTTCGCCACCCTTCCATACATTATGCATATTGTTGAAATTTCCTATTCTATCATGGTTCTCACGGATCATGCCAAAAGGAAAAACGACGCAGAAGACAGAAAGCATCTTTAATGATTTGTTGAGGAACCTTTGGCTTCACATGGTAGGATATCAAAATTGAAGTATTGGTCGTTTTCGGGAAAATCTTTAGGAGCCAATATCAAATTCAATTTCGATCAGCTACACAACACATTTTCACATAAAAGTAAACATTAATTACACTATAATGTACATGTTGCGAGTGGATATATCCAAGTATTATGGTAAAGCAATAAAATATGAAATTACCACTCTTTGCAATATATATTGCATTTTAGCTTTTATTCATAATCGTATTTTATAGACGAAACGGCAAAGTCACGTTTGATGAATGCGTGCTGGCACAAAATACATATAGCAAATTGATATTATTGAACAATAATTTGCTTGTTTATTAGCCTGAAGGAGGGTGAAAAGAGAAAAGAATATTGCATTACATATATGACTTGTTATGGTTTCACTTGAGACTTTTCATCGTTTTGCCCGTATATAATTTATGACAGGGGGAAAAGTCAATTGACGAATATGTCAAAAAAAAAGTAAGAAAAATTACATTAAATATTGATGAGTACAAGGTATTATATACAAAGATTTTCTCGTAATTTTCTTTGCATGGCATGACATACCTTTCCGTTTTTCACTTTTGAGCGCAACAATTGTTCATAAATCATGTATTTAATTTCAATTTATTTGTACAGCATTTCATATCTACCATCTGCATACTGACTTAAGGTATTTTAATAAGAGTGGTTTTAAGTACATACGAATAACCTCATTTGCAGCATTCAAAATTTACAAAAACTTTGATTTTTTTTTGCAAAAATTTACATTTTTCTTCTCACTTAAGCTGAAAGATTCTTAATTTCATTTAAATGATGAAATCCCATTTTCATGGAAAAGAGTAAAGTTGGAAATTTAGGAGTTTTATAAAAAACAGTAAAATAATTTCAAAGCAAGAGTCATTCACTGACACAAGATGAGTTTTGCCGTAATCTACTTGTATCAAGTTCGTTTAGAAAAATTGTCATATTCGTAAAGGCAGAATCGCATTAGCAGTCAAATGCTCACCGTCACCGTCAAACCCTCACCGTTTTTCATTAATTTATAGATTTTCATTGCAATTCTTATGCAAATTCTCAATTGAGATGCTCAGGGCAGAAATGGTCTCCTTTGTATGCATTTCCTTATTAAAACAGTCCATTTCTGCTCTGAACGTTTCAATTAATGTAATAGGGTAAGATAAAGTAATTCGGAATCATGTATATTTTGAAATTTTGAGATTTTTCACTGTTTCAGATGGTCAAAGAGAAACGGAAAACCAAAAAGAAGTGCAAGACTTTATATTCGATAGTACTTATTCTTTGTTTTTTCCTTTTGCCATCAAAAACCGTTAGAAAATCTCAAAGATGATTCCGAGACGCTTAGAGTAGAAGTGGGCTCCTTTGTATGTATTTCCCTATTTAAACGAAACAGTCCACTTCTGCTCTGAGAGTATGAAATTACCCCATCTTACCCTACCTCATCAAATACTCTGAGGCACTAGATTAAAATAAAGGAAATTTAAGAAATAAAACGAAAATGCAATAAACGATGAGCAAAAAAATCTGGACGAGTGATTAACCGTACAGCTTTTTTGCTCACCGTTTAGGGTAAGTGTGCCAAATTCCGGCCAGCTTGCAATTCCGGCCACCTTTTTTGTCCCTCGAATTTCCATGAATTTTTAGTTTTTACACACTCTAGAGATTATACAATGCAAAAAAATAACAAAAAATGTAGCTTCGACAAACGAGATGACGTGAAAAAGGCATTGGGAGAATTCCCGAAGGGCAAGGAACTATGAAAATGAAGGTGGCCGAAATAGGGCACCAAAGCTATGTCTACATTTTTATTCATTTTAAAATATATTAAGAATGATTTTAAAGTAAACAAAGACGATAAACTTTCTACAAGGTTCCAAGCAACACTCCTTAAGGAGAAGGAATGAAAAAAATCAATTTCTATTAAACATATTACATTTCAAACTTGAGACTTTATCGCTTGCATGCAACTATTCCGAAATTTGGCACACTTTATTTCTTCAATTTTCTTATATTATTTTCACCTAGTTCCAAAGAGCATAAGAAAAGGTACTACGGTAATTAAGAGTTTGAGTAAGGATTGCAATGAAAATGCATAACTTAAGGAAAAACGGTAAATGCTATTATGTCTCTTTGAACATCCCTATAAAAGACCTACGTGCAGTTAGTAGACACCCCGTGCAGCTTTTTTTATTTGTCCTGGAGGTTGGTATCGATACTAAGCCGGCAATGAACAATTGAAAGAGTACAAATATATATTTTATATATTTTTCAAATATACAGAACATTTATTTTTTTTCTTCAAACTATTTTCTTATAATTTTTATTCATGCTGCGACCCTAAGGAAGTTGACTCTGTGCTTTCCACATATTTCTACCATAAAACAATTTCAAATGAGAATTTATGAATCAAGACTTATGATGTTTTATTGCAATGTTTTCTTCCAAGTTCCTGGAACTCTTTATATAGAATGAGAAAAGAGGTGTTTACGGGAAAAACACTTCTAATTATAATCCTTTTTATAAGACATTATTCATCCACGAGTTTCCTTCTCAGAATTTTCCAACGCTGTTGTGTGTGTGCATTATTCTAAGAGATCCTGTACTGTTTTCAAGGAATTCCATTGCTTTCGAAAGCGTTGGCAATCTTCAAATGCATATTTAATTTAAAATTTAGGGTAATAAGGATGTATTTTTGCAAAAGAAACATGAATAAGTCAATACAATTCCAGAAAATCTTCATCACAATGAAGGATGGCAAAGTAAGAATGGCTTCTCAGAATACTCGATATAGAAAGTTTAATGCTATGTCAAAAAGTTTATTGTACCAGTGTTTAACAGGATGATTAAAATCGTTTTGTATTTGTAATGAGTTAAAAGGCAAAGTATAGAACACAAATTCGCGAATTGCACAACTTCATTTCCACTTTATTACCTCTTATATGTTTACTGACTCAAAATGGATTTTATTCAATGCAATAATTACCGTCATATACCAAAAAAGGGGTGCCAAAGCGTTCCATGGTGTGCGAAATGCCCGAACTTGTAACTGAAATTTTAAATCTCAAAAGTAAGTACTTTCGCATAATTTACCGTTTACCAGTTCAAAATCAATTTAAATAAATTTTTAAAACACTCAAAAGATCGCCCAAAATGGCTTAGGAATAATAAAAATTTTCGGATAAAAATTATTTATCGGTTCATAATCGGTATATTTTCAATTAATAACCGATTGGAACTCGTTCAGTTTTATCAGAAATTGTTGGATCTTTTAACTATCCCAAAAATGATACCATTATGTTGAGAAATGCTCTAAATAGGGCTTTTTAAACCTTTGACCTTGAAAAACCGTTATTAGGAATGTTTCAACGGTATTTTCGTATATGGACGAAATGACCGCTTTTAAAAAATATCTAAATTTGGAGAGAAAGGCGAGGGTTGAGGGAATATGAGGGGTATGTTTGTTTTTGATTTATGAAGGAGTCCCTCGAAGGTCCTAAATCTCTATCTCTAACCGTTTGACCTCTAGGCGTACTAACAGCCGGACGGACCGACGAACAAATAATGCATTTTTTAATATTATACTATACTTCAGAGAACGAGACCTAATTAATTCATAGGTACTATGGGGAATGCTTGTACATTGAATAAATGGGCAACAGTCCACATGTACACCATGTTCGGCGGTGAGTGTACAATTTCCCCTACAACCTATTAGGGTAAGGCTAATTTCATTGGAAAGGGCTTGGAATTCCTGGCAAGTCTGAAGTAGCTTCTGTTGATTAACACGACAGCAATGAACCGATAATTAATTTTTAACCGAAATTCAATTGTAGTAACATTTTGAGTATTTTTTATTTGATCCATATATCGATATAAAAAGTATAAACACACTTTTTTGGATACTAACATTTTTTTCCGAATTCAACAACAATCATTTTCCAACTTGAAAATTACATTATTCTCCCAGGCATGGTTCACATTTGGCTTTTCAACAGTAGCATTTTTATGAATGATGCTTACTTGAAAAATATTGCGATTTATACCAAAATATTATTCATTCCCCTGACCTCATTCAGGAAATTTATTTTACCGCCCACTCTTCAAGAATTTCAGCAATGCCATAGAGAGAAATTTATCAGGATTTTCCAGCAATATGAAATTGTCAGTAGCTTTTACTGTTTTTATGCCTATTTTTTACCTTGAAATTTCCTCGGTCTCATAACGGGGAGGATGAGATGTTGGCTGCAAATTGTGAGATCTTACTTCCTTCACGAGGGAATATGAACCAAGTCCTTTGATTGGATGACTCACAAAACGGTCGATCTGTGAATGTGGATTAGTTTTCCTTTCATCCAGCTTTCTTTCCAGAGTCCAATGTTGTCAAGTAATTCACTCTTTACCATCCTCATCATCATCACACTCCATCTGTATATAGTTTTCTTGTATCGAAGCAAAGATAGAATGGGCAAATGGGGGATTCTCTCTAGTCCTCACCGTAATCCCCACTAGATCGATAAATGTTGTTGGGGATTGGGGGGTGCTTGTGTGATTTCGAATGAATGGCAAAAGAAATGGCTAGAAGAGGAAAGAATGCTACACATTGAGTAAAGACGTCGACGCGGGCAACAACAACGTGTATACTGATGAATAAGCAGCAAACTTACATAGTCCCATGAAAGTTGAAGGAAAACAGATTCAACATCTTCCTTCGCCACCTCCAAACGACGAATTTGCCTTTTTCACTCACTTTCTCTTACTCATGCTATCCACCCATTTAGTGGATCACTTTCTCTCCCACTTGCCCCTATACATCGTATCTTCAGAAAACTTTACTTTCGCCGGTACGGATTGGCGAGGACTCTTCGGAGGATGAATTTTATCATGACAGAGAGAAAGAAAGTGTGGAATGTGAAATGTTTTATAACATTTTATATATACAATTTGTGGATCTAATATACATTTACATTGTGTGTATATATATACATAAATACATATTATATATGAACAATTTTGCTGCTGCGTATGTAATCATGGGAACGTGTTCCTGAATAGTACAACCTTGAGGGGCTGTGGAAACTCCTTCACCAACTTTTCCCACATACATCCAACTCTATCTCTCCAAATGTGCTGTAGATATCAATGTTTTCCAGGTAATACAACCCTAGCACACCCTCAATAAATGAAACATGATGCCCCCGCAACATTCAATGCACGAACATCTCTCTTCACTTCATCACATAGCGCTCAAATCTGGCTATAGGTATTAGCCATATAATAAAATATTGGCTGGCATCGTCATTTATTCCACATCACGTGTACCTTTCATCCCCCTTGCTCTTATAACTTGACTCTGTTCACCATATAAATTTTATTATAGATTTCTTTCTCTATTATTTATCGCATTTCTCTCAGCCACTTACGTGCCTCTGAAGAGCTTGATTGAGCATTTTTATACCATCCATTCTACAAGCCAGATAAACTTGCTAAACAATTTTCCATGTGAATTTAATTTCAGAGACTGAAGTTGATTTATGAATTTGAATTTTGTAAATCAGAAAGTTCTCCACTTGAGAATATTTCGTTAAATTGTTATATTCAATTAAAGGTAAACAAACAAAGTGTTGGAAAATCTTTGATAAACTGATAAATCAATTAGTAGGTCAAAGCACTGAGCGGAGAGCAAAATTTCGGTACATCAACAATTAAAACATTTAAATTTTACAAAGCTAAAAGATTATTTGGTTTAAGGTAAAGTGACCTATTGTTGGCCCGGTTCTTTGACTCGACAAATGGAATTGTTTAATCAATTTTTTAATGTTATAGGGTAAAGTTATATAATTTGGAATTAGTGTTACAAGTTGGACAATTCGCCAGTACAAGTTGGACATGGCTTTTTTCTTGATAAATACGCAGTACAAAATTTGTTTTTAAGCACAAGAAACCAAATTATAAAACTAAAGCATTAAAAATATACAAATAAAAATGAAGTACTAAATTTATCAAGACAAAAAGCCCTGTCCAATACCATTGTCCAACTTGTACCACTTTACCATATGGCAAATTTCTATGAAATTTTCACTGATTTATATTTATAAAATATTTAGGCTTATGATAAGAAAAGATTTGCTAAATATGAAAGAAAATGTATGTAAATTAAATAAATAACCCCACCGATCGAGTTGAGGAACCGACCGACTTTGGGGTACTTTACTTTATTCACTAGATACACTTAAGACTTAAGCCGAGACACGGCTTAACGTAATTATAATCAAAATAATAATATTATATCATAATAATATCAAAATAATAATAATAATTGGATACAGTCTAGGTATACTAAGGGTTAAATGATCTTCCCAAACGGATCCAAACTTGTCTCAATCGATTTAGAAATGTGTTATTTGATTAACCGAATCAGAACCCGTTAGAACGAAAAATTTCAGAGCCATTGTGTTAACACTCCGGAACTATTTACATCTACCCCTGTTTTTTGTTATTATGAGAAAAATACAAAGTAATACTTTTTTTTTTGGAAAACTGAATAGTTTTCCAGCATCAATACCACTCTCGATGTATAGCCTAATACTCAACCGTAAGGGCCTCGACAGACCTGAGGATTAGCCGAGAGACGGATTAGCGTTATTACATTCTAAATAATGATTAAATACATTTCCATCATTTTTCACTAAGTCGTCTCTTGGCTTAAGTCGTAAGTGTGTCTAGGGCATAAAGCATTAACTTAGCAACATTTTCCAGAAATCCACTCCGTTCCGGGAAAATCGTGTCACCTGTGAAAAATATTCACTACTGCCCCAATTTCCCCTATAAGCTGTTGGGGAGACCCCAGTGGATCAGTGGATAGAGTAATATCCCTATGACTGTGAGGTCTCGGGTTTAAGCCCTGGCAGTTGAAGACTATTTATCTTTCGTATGAATTTCGTATTAGTCTAGTGAATGAATGCTATTGACAATTAACCATCTCTAAAAAGATAGGTTAGTACAGAAACAAGTGTCTTCATGGGAAGTTCAGTCAAATACAAGTAGGGGAAACTGGGGCACCACCAAACAAGGGGTCCCACCAAACACTGCGATTTTTTAATCGGATATTGGATATCAGAGGATAAGACCGATAGGAATTTATAGGCACTAGGGATGCTTGTATACTGAAGGAATGGTCGTGATAGTCCTAGTAGTTTAGAAATGAAAATTAGTGTTTGGTGGTACCCCGTGTTTGGTGGTGCCCCAGTTTCCCCTAATACTCATTTACTGCCCAGCTCAGATCCACAATCCGAGGCTGGTCTACTATGATATAAAGCGGTACTGTGTGTATCACTACATACAAAGAGCAGCGTGATATAGAGAAGGTTCACAGCCTTGGGGATTAAGATAGAACAGGAGAATGGGGAATACATAATGAACCTAAAGGGCCTAAATATGCTGCCTTGGTGCAGCAGTTCTGTAAGGAATATACCCAACCTATAGGCAAATCTTAATCCTAATCTTCTCCTATAAGCGCAATCGTTAATGGTTAATAAATACTATATATTATTAGTATTTAGGTGTAATTATCAAAAAAAAATCACAAACTCATTAGGATTGCTTTTCATTTATATTTCGTAATATTTCTTGATGGATTAACAACAATATTAATTGACAAAACAAACTTAATTTCTCTGCCACCCCAATAGAGATACATATGTGGTTAAATTTCTCTCGTGACTATCTTGTACGTGTAAATGATTGTCCTCCTTAGTATAGAATAATAGATTAGTCAGTGTATTTGCTCTGATCCAGGCGTTATCTTTCGACTGGTCCTAAGTGACGTAAGCACAAGATAGGCTTCAACATTTTATGGATCAACTCCGGAAGGACTTTTGGGATGAAACATGTGGTGCTGGAACATAGAAAAATGACAAACTATAAATTCCATCGTGCATTACATATTCACCATCCCACGCGATAGAACTTCCCGAAGACAATTTTTGGACAATGTGTCTATTGGGGTGTATATAAAGTAGATAAATGTGAATGAGATGAATGTTAAGCCATCCCAAAGTTGAACGCGCCAGGGTGAATGAGCATGAAAAAGGGAAACTAAGATACTATATACGCGATTGGTGTTTGGCAAATGTTTTTTGGAGGGAAAAGGGCTGAAATAATGGACTTCTTACTTCTTACTATATTGTGTACATTCCTTTTGGGAAACGGTAGTAAGCATCAAGTGCGGGAACAAGAATAGAGATGCTAGAAGAAATCTTAAGCCTGACGTCTTGCCCAAAGACTCATTGAGTGGCACTTTAATTAACGCCGCTACTTTCAACAGTGTTTGTTGAATAATGCGCGCTTTCTCTCTGCCAAAGCCAATATTACTCCAGTTGTAGTCACACACGCCCGTAGTATCCCTCTTCAGAGGGCAAGTCAAGAGAGACTTCCACTAAAGTTTTCCCTTTGGGTTTTTTTCCCCCATGATTATTGTTGTTTCTTGCCATTGAACATGGGGAGTGGGAGGACCTCTCATTTATCCATCAGACGTTTTTATTCTTCTCAGGACTGAACCGACAGAAACAATCGATTTTCTGCAGCAATAAATTCTAGATGGACGAAATTTCACTTGGCTCAATTAATTACAGGCGATTGGTGTGCAAACAGCGTAAAAAACACAACAACAACAAAGAGATACAATTAAAAAGGCATTCAGCATCTACCACCGAAAGATAAATGATTTTGCTCCAATTGCGAGGTGGACAACAAATAAATGTAAATTCGTAACGGAGTATCCTTCCTTATTTCTTCTAATTACTTTTTTATTTTTCTGCTTTCGTCACTTTCTAAGTCATTTATACAATGAAGTCTCTGTCAACGTCCGCTTCAAAAATATTCAATTAATGTTTTATAGGAAAATTTCATTCGTATAAATTTCTTCTTGGCATAGTCGTATCTGTAAATTCTTACCAATGAATTTCATTATGGGTATTTTTTACCAAATTTAATTTTTGAAAACTATACTTTTTTATGTTTCCGCAATATTTAAAAACCAAGTTAAGAAAGGAATATATTTAAGTTTTCTAAAACTCGTTCCTAGCCTTACTATTAGTATTGATCGAATATTAAGAAAGGTAATTACTGCTTCAATATTTTATTACGTTTATATTTCGTTTTGCTTTTGCCAGTGAAAATTGATTCTTATTAGTATAATCATGCGTTTATAAAGATTTGAGATTAAAAATTTATTCGTTTTGTATTTGTTTGTCATCGGTTATAAATTAAATAACAAGACATATAAGGCTGGTTTTCGATAACCCGACCATATTGTTAACCTTCTCTAAAAATGAATTTATTTTCTTTTAAAAAGAAAAAAAGAGGCTAAAAAGAGTCTTTTTACCATCACTTCTCCTCCCAATTCTCCCATAATAATATTTCTCTTTATATTATAGTACGTTTGACTTATTTAACAAATTGTTATCATAGTCTTCATCTTTATTCGTATAACACGCATAAAACCTTACTTGACGGGTACTGAATGCCTGCTGCTTGTTATTAAGATCAATGTGTCGTATAGTAGGAAGTGAATATTAAGAAAAAAATTGGAAGGTATTCTTTTGAAAATTATTATCATTTGAAGGTTCTAAGGTTTTGAGGTAAAACAAAGATTTTGTCCATATTTATAAACTATTGATCCTGAAGCTTGTAATTTTGTATTTTTTTAAAGTCAAAAATCGAACGTCAAAATGCAATTGTGAATCAGTAAAAAATCTATAGTAATTGAATTTTTTTAATCGAACTTTAGTTTTATTTGTCCATTTATTGTTACCGATATATGAATAAAACAGTAAGTGTAAGTGACTTCCGTTTTTTTTTCTAATTTCCAAATGCCTTCCCATTAAACGGAAAACATTTGCCAAAATTTCTTTCAATTTTTTAAAGGAAATTGGGTCACCGGTGACCCAAAAATTATTTTTTTTTTCCGAGGGCGATCTAAAGTTGTATTTTACGTTGTATTTTACAACTTTAGTGAGAAAACAATATTTTTTCCAACTTCCAATATTTTTGAGTGTGTCGTCTTTAAAGGGTTGAATCCCGTCTTTAGCCACTTCAAAGCTTTCTGACATATCGGTGTCTTCTAGGACAATATCTATCCGTATATATTATTGTCAATAATCTATGAGTTATATCTCAACATACTAGAGAAAATTATGTTCATATTGAAGAGTTTTTCCTACACAAGCGTAGGGAATTTGCTTCAATATGGACATAAATTTCTCTAGTGTGTAGAGGCTATTAGAGAGCATAGAGAGAGAGTGAGTCCATAGAACGTCAGAGAAGAAGGACGAATTGACTATAGTCCCTTGGGGAATTTGGCTGAATGCTAAAAGATGTGGCGACTAGTGGTCTTAAAAGAGTCTGTTCTGTCCAAACCCTTCTATAACAAAATGAAATCCCGACCGGAATTATTTTTTACTCCCACCCATTTCCTTCCATGTTTTGGGTATATTCCCTAAACAAATCATTTTTTCTATTTTGAATATTTAAGAAGTAGTCTAAATGGACATTTTAATTTTATTTGCCAATCGCCAGTGATTTAATTTTTGTTGCAATGTAAATCGCAATATAAATTTCAAAATGATTTATGAATAAATCTCTAAAACAAAAAACCAGAAACAAATTGCAAAAGACCGAAGCTTATGCGGTATGTACATGTACATAAGTAGGGGAAAACGCGCTACCTTCGGACAACTAAACCTTCGGACAATTCAATTTTTTCTCTATGTTCTTTATGGATTTTACCCATCTTTTCTGAAAATTTGAGGCATTGGACTAGCCATTAAAATATAATATTATAGTGGGCCAAATTAATTTATAACACAATCAAAAAAATGATTTGTCCAAAGCATAAAATGTCCGAAGGTAGCGCGCTTTCCCCTATATAATATCTAATACCCAAAATTTGTTAGGTTATCCCATTTTGTTAAGAAAAAATCTCAGAAATTAGCCTCACAAGATTAAAAAAAAATCCAAATACAAAACATTTAGGTATGATATATTTTTCCAGACATTTTTCATATTCCAAAACCTTGACAAAGTGGTTGAAAAATTTGCTGAGTGCTCTAACTTGGGCACGCCAGGAATTTTCTCTCTCTACTGTTTTAATTTGTAATATGCATAATTTGTTAATAACTTTTATACTAAAAGCGGTAAAAGACTAACAACTAAAATAACAACGATAAAGGAAGAAAATGATAATGGGACTTGAAACGTCTTGTGAGGAAATTTCACACTTGCGTTTTGATAACATAATCATCTTAAGTGAAGTTAATGGTCTACCAAAAGTTCTTCGTGGTTTGGTTTTAATGTCCTATTTACATATGTTATGGCAATATACGGAAATCTTTGTTCACACAGAAAAGTAATTTGCTGTCAGTTAATTATTTCCTGAGGAATATTTTTGAGAATAAATTATTGTGTACAATCAGTTTTATTGAATAATTTCATCATTTAATTGAAGTAAAAAAAAAAACAAAACTCATTTAGTATAATTAATTATTGGATAACATCGTCAAGTATGAATAAAAAAATATATTTGTTTTCACTAAGCTTATATTTGCGATATAAATAATTCGCTTTTATTGTTCAATTTATAGCTGGTGCTGTTTTCCCTGGAATAACAGTTCTTTTCGTGAAGTATTCATAAAGTTCTTATTCTCGTCTTGTTTTCCGTCTTCATTCGTAAATTTGATCTGACGGCGGGATAATAACGACACTTGCATAATTCACTCAATTTTTCACGTGCAAGAAGTCCACAGTTCTCAAAGCTTCGTAATTTATTCGACAAAAAGAGCTTTCACATTTTCCACTTATGCGCTAAGGATGGAAAAAGCGCGAAAACTTGTGAAAAATTGCAAAACATTTTTCCTTGCCTCATGTCTCACTCCCTTTACATAAAATCCCATGTCTGTGGGAAAATTGTATGTGACATGTGAGGAAAAATGTTTCCCTTTTCAAATTTGCCTTTTTGATTTGTTTTATCACCCTTAGAATTTCTTCTGCAAAGTCACCTTTCTAAAATTGTTGTTGCAAAAGTCTGAATTAAGAGTCATTTACAAATAAATTTGTTAATTAGAACAAGAAAATGCCAAGACATTCATACTAAATTTTGGGTATTAGATATTTTATTACGATACAAAATTCATCTTCACTATCGTTCTAAAATATCTCGGGGAGGAAATTTTAATTTGAGATAAACGACACTTTTATGGGAAACACTCTAGGCCAGAAGAAAATCCTATTTATGTTTATTTCCTCTCACTTTTCTTCCCACGCAAAAGTTCCGTGGGGTAAGTGTAACGAATGTGTTTAACATTTTTTTTCCGTTTCACAAAATGGGGAAACAAATAAAATATTTTTGCGGATATATTTAAAGGAAATTTTCAATTACTATGGGGACTGTAGGCTTTGAAATTTGTCTATGTAATATTATTACTAAATATTAAATTTTAAATGTAAGTGTTAAACTTTTTTAAATAACGTATCTATTTAAGTGGGCTTAAGCGACTTCCAATAGTCGCAAGAAATTATAAGAGTTCCTACACAGAAAAACATATTTTGTAAAATTGTTCGTAAATGTTTGTGAATTCCTACTGGACCTTTACGAAATGTTCGTAAATATCTCATAAGTCATAACCTATAAAACAGTTCGTAAAAGTTTCCACTTTTTAGGTGTGATTCTTTCATAATCACACCTATTTCACAAACATTATTCGTGACATGATCACTTCACGAGTATATTTTGTTCTTTTACATAGGGTAAGTGTGCCAAATTTTGGCATAGTTGCATGCAAGCGTCAAAGTCTCAAGTTTGAAATGTAATATTTTAAATAGAAATTGATTTTTTTTTATTCTTTCTTTTGTAAGAATTTTGCTTGAAACCTTGTAAAGAGTTTACTGTCTTTATTTACTCTAAAATCATTCTTAATACATTTTAAAATGAATAAAAATATAGACATAGCTTTGGTGCCCTATTTCGGCCACCTTCATTCTCATAGTTCCTTGCCCTTCGGGAATTCTTCCAATATCTTTTTCACGTCATCTCGTTTGTCGAAGCTACATTTTTTTGTTATTCTTTTGCATTGTATAATAACAAAAATATGACAAAAAAGGTGGCCGAAATTGCAAGCTGGCCGGAATTTGGCACACTTACCCTAAATTTATTCGTACATTTTTGTTTATTTGGCAAAACTTTACAAACTAATCACAAAATTGTACAAACATTTTTTATGTGTTTACCAACAAATGTTTGTAAAAGAATAAATAATACTGAAAAACACAATGTTTGTGAAATATTACGAACATTTTGGTAGGTTATACGGTTTACGAGCATTTCGTAAGTCCCCAGTAGAAATTCACAAACATTTACGAACAATTTCAGGAAATATGTTTTTCTGTATAGAAAAAACGGTATGGATTTATTGACTTGGTGTTTTCGTATGAATCCCGAATAAGAGAAGAAAATGACCTGGCAATCACCCCAATCACCGTTCCAGATTCTACTTAGAATATTTCAAATTCTAAAAAGCAACTGCACGGAAAATATGGAAAATAATTTTCTCCTTATTCTTATTTTATATAAATATTGGCATTGCAAAAGTATGCATGTTAGATGTGATTCTTTAAAATCTCAGCTTTAGTTGTTCGGGGTGTTTTCGATTTTGTAAAGAAAAAAAATATGTACATTGTACACCTTTCAACTAGTTATAAAACGAAGCTTAAATCCTGCTTTTCGAACAACAATTTTGCTATTCGATCCAACATAACAAAGTGAAATCGATAGATATCACGAAAATAGCATTCTTTACTGATCTCTTGTCAGCACATTAAGCTGAAGTTGTGAATGAAATTTGCATGAGGGGATCAAGTGTGGAATTCCTATTTTGAATTTAGGGTTTTTGTGTGGCTGGAAGGGGCGTTTGGTGGTTTAATGTGCGCGTGAAGGCATATGTGAAAATCAAAATTGAATGAAAATGGTACTATATATTTAGGTAAACGTTTATTTCCGCTTGGTTCGATGGCAAAAGTGTCGGTGGAGTGGAATACCAAAAATGAGGAAGGGAAGCTGTTATTCACACATCAAATGAACTCAACTCACTTGGGACATAAATACCCATATATTTTGTTCACACGCATAAAGCTTTTGGGAGCCACTACTGGCTTTTATTCTCCCATTCCTTATACACCCACAGATTCATGAGATGGCACTGAGGATGGAGGTGCTGTAGTTTCTTGGATGCGGGTGTTGCAAATAAGATTAGGGACTTGTTTTGCGAATTTGGCCTTCGTCATTTGTGATCTGCTATGGGTTAAAATGTTATTATAGCACATGACGCGTGAAAAAATGTATTTTCTGGTGATGTATGCTATCATTTAATGCGATTTCTCACACTATCTCCTAAACTCTTGCCTCTTGTGTCACCTGGCCTAATTTCTGATGGAAGACGAAATGAGGGGATCAACTTGAGCTACTGGGGGATATTGTCAAGTGGTCTCTTAGTAAAATTAATTCCACTTCCATTTGTACCTTCTCTTCTCCATAGCATTGTACACTGGAGACCAGAGAAAATGCTTCAAGACATTTTAGATTTTTATCCGCTTATCATGGTATCACAATGAAAATATTCGAAAAGTTTCACCCTGATGAACATTTTGGATTTCCAAACAAAGGTAGTTCATTAATTTGCCTCAAATTTGCTCTAAAGCATTTCCGAGAATCATTTTCGATTTCATTGAGAAATCAACTGATATTTATTCAATAGATGAAAATACGTTCATTGGAAAACTAATTAGGGTTTTGGTTTGATTCAGTTGGGCTACATAAAGGGAAAAGTTATTATCTGGCCGTTATCGCATTAATCCTATAAAGCACAAGATTAATTTGATAATATAACTCTATACCATGGTATCTGAATTTCTTTACAGTTTCAGATGAGGTCAAACTCGACATCATCCAATAGGGCTTACGGTGTTATCACACTAGAAAATTTCACATTGAAAAGTTGCTCATTAAAACTACTAGAACCACTCGAAATCGCTGATTTAGTCAGGACACATTGCTAGAATTGCTCAATGTCACGATGGCACACGGGTTGTCAGATGAGTGTTTTTGTTTTTGAAGCATTTCAGTCGTTTGAGTGAAAATGTGTGATTTTAGTGACGAAGAGGAAGTTATCCTCCTGTACACTGCTTTTGTGTCGTGCAAAAGGACCCGCCAAGCGAAAAGAAGAAGGGTGTGGGCGAGAGAATGGCTTTTAACGCGACCTTCACATGGTTTCGTTGAAAATTTTTATGACAACATCGCAAGTGGAGATTTTTTTGGAGACAATGATTTTCTCCGGATGACTTCCGAGGAATTTGAAGAGCATCTTCAAATCGTAGGGCCTTATCTACAAAAGAAGGCGATTTGTAACTCAATTTGTCGCAAACGAATTGAAAACCATCAGATCGGCTGCCTCTATTTTTGAATTCTCGACATATTTGTAGTCCCAAATGACGGATTCTTGATGTATAGCCTCAATCAATTCCGCCACCATCTCATTTGACCACGAAATCCTAGAAGTTTATGAAGGAATATAAAATGTAGATCGAACACATTTTTATTTAGCTTTTTTCTTACTTATCCTCTTCGCCGATCTTTTTCAATGCCTTTTGCCCTTTCTTCTCCATCTCGTTTACGATAAATTGGCACTACTTTTAATCACAATTTCATCACTAATAAACTGGTGGGAGAGTTGTGGTGCAGAAACTACCCGAATGACTGCAATAAAGTAGTACCAGATGCAAATGTAATGAGCAAATTTTGCTCATTATTTGCTCATTATTTGCTGATTAGTTATCAATCGTATTTATGCTATTTTAATCTATTTAAACCAATTTTTGTGACTCGAGTCTACTTTTTTATCACTAAATGAATCGATTTCTAAAAGTTCTTGAAGGAAATTGCACAATAGGGCATATATCAGCAACAATTGATGTGAATCACATGAAAATTTTCATGTGAAATTCTCTAGTGTGATACCACGGTTAAACTTATATTATCATAACATTTCTCCCCTTTATAATGAAATGCCCAAAATTTAATATTAAAATAGACATAACACCTGTTCTAATTGTTCGAAATTGATAATTTATAAGCAATTTTTGGAAGGTTTAGCAAAATACTACAACTCTTCAAAAATAGCAATTTCAATCGGTCATTGCATTAAAGAGCGAAAGTCGAAAAATAATTTTTAAAATTTCCCATCTGAAACTTCTCTTTATTGATTTTGATGATATTTTAGTATATTGTAGGAGAACTTGAAAACTTCTCCAACCAATGCACTTCCAGTACTGCTCTTTGATTCTCACTATCCAATGAACTCTGATGAACGATAATAACATGACCGAACTATATCTTCCATGTATTAACATATTCCATTGATTTTATTTCTTCTGTTATTCCACTGCACTAAAACTATTTAAAATCATGAAGCCAATGACAAGCATAGATAAACATAGAGCAGCAGATATTCTTAGATAACTTCTATATAAAATTGAAACTTTGAGTATACTTGTCAATTCGACTGTGAATTGAATTTTAGAACAAAGAATCACGTTGAGTTAATATTATTCTCAAATCTTTTCTTTGTGATTGATTTTCCACGAAATTCAACTCTCCATCAGATTATATATATTCCGATTTAGTAGACATATTCTGAAGCGACTTGTAAAGAATCTCGTCTACTTTAGGCTTGTCTGAGTTTATTTTACGTTATTCTCTTAATTCTTCACAAAGAGCAGATGACTAAATATTTTATTTTTAAATTCATATCTCTTATAAATCCTAAATCCCAATTAGAGATATCTTGAGAGATGTAGAGAGGGATAACAGCGGAAATGATATTCACCAGTTGTTCACTATAAGCATGGGTGGATTAATCTGAGCAAGATTTGCGAGAGTTTTATACATAATCTTGCTCTAGTTAATCTCCATCGAGAACTTTTTTCCCCATGTTATCCTCTGACGCAAGATAAATTATTTTATCATTGGAAGTAAGCATCAACTAATTCTGCTGACTTTGTTAGGCCAAACTCCAAACAATGCTGGCTTGTGCTACATAGCAATATGTGTTGCGATATATTTTCCCATGGAAAATATTATATTTTGCACGCAGTGTTTGTGTCAAAGTTATGCCACTTTGGAGGCCACAAACCACAAGATCCAGTGACATTCTGCAACCACGCGTTATTCCTATTTCCATCAACAGTTAGTCAAGTAGATTTGGGAGAAATAAGGGTATGTGGAGGAGCCACCCCCAGCTGAAATTACTTTAAATTTCACGGGGCAAAAAGGTGTACCCGTGAAATATGAGAGATAATTTCTACGCTCAACCTCTGAAGAGCTATTTTCCTTCAGATATTTCCATAGACGTAGAGGGAGGGATTGAGTTCGAAGGCTATGCAGAGAAGCTGATGATAAACTTAGAAGTGCTCAAGGGAAAATATGATTCGTATTGGACCAACAGTAGATTATATTTTCCAAATTTTAAATCAGTTATTGACAATCTAGAAATTATTAATGGTAATGGTCGCATAGACCGGGGCAGAATATCCAGAAAATTAATTTTGCTTATAATTAAATAAAAACTTGCTTAAATTAGATTGACAAATATTTCAGTGGACAGGAAGGAATAAGGAAGGTAATAGTAGATTTTTTAATATTGCTTCCAAGATCTATAACACCGCACTGTCTGGGTCTACAGCTGGCTAATTTTGCCCCGGTTTCCCCTATAAGATAATTTTGGAAATTTATACGCAGCCCAACCTTTTTCAGCGCTCTTTTGTCAAATGAATAAGATTACTTTAAATTATTTTATAATGTAATTAATTAAGAGATTACAAAACTTATAAGTACAGCACGATTCCCAAATTTTTATTATAAAAAAATAATTTTAATCTGCCAAAAAGTAAAATTGGTCAGTAAAGAATTAAAATAGCTCAGTAAAATATTAAATTTTGCTCAGAGAAAAACTAATTCAAAATGAATCTGATTTCTAATACAATTACTAAGATGTAAGACGGTTGTAGGTAAAGCGAAAACCTCGTTTTTCCAGAACTTGCATAAAAATTTCATTATACTTTCTAACTATCTTAACTACTGATCAAATTTTACTGACCAAATTAGCATTTTTTTGCTGCTTTTTTTAAACATTGCTTTTGTATTTGGATCAAATTGACCTAAATTTTAATTAAAATTCTTTACAATATCAGCTTATGTGATCCATAGTCAAGCCTGATCTTGCACAAACGATCAACGTTTTTAATCCATTCCTTGCCATGGTATTATACATTATACGCTAATTGAGTGATTTTATATGATTTATTTCTGGGCAATTGATATTCGAATTGCTCTCGGGAATGGATTTTTAGTTACTTTAGTCCTTCAATTACTTGGAAAAAGTAGTCCGACATAGGTAAAAATACATTTTGTTATTCTTTTCTCACTTCGCGGAAAGTCATGCAAAATTTTTGCTCAAAATGGCGGATGGAAAAAACGACATCCCGAATTTGTTAAAATTGGCCTTCGTCCTCTTTCCTGATATGAATTTTGGTGGCCAATTTGTATTATTGGATAGTTATTCTATCTATATCAATATAATTTGTAATGAATGAAGGTACAGAATTTAAATTTAGAGTCCGTTAAGACGTCTCTTTGACCACGGCTCCCCGCGCCCCCATAATGGATAAAAAAAATTTCTTTTCAAATAAATCATCTATTAATCAGTAAGAATATAATTGCAAAATTTGAACATTCTATCTCAAGTATTTCTAGTATATTGATTGAATGGGTTAATTACAAATATTGAATTGATATATTACAATATCCGATAAAAATCTATTTTCCATATTATTAAATTAATGTGTTAAATTTATAAGAAATTTGGATAAAATTTACTCAAAAAAGTATACTGATATGTAAAATATATTTTTACGTTATTCATTTATTTAATTTATTAAGTTATTGTTTATTGTGCTAAAGAAAATCGAAATCGGCAGTAACATGATGTGATGAATATAAATATCTTTATCTGAAACATGCATTAGTTAGAATAAAGTCCCTATCAAAGGTCAGATATCAAATTTTAAATTTTTGTTAATTTCTAAATATTCGCGTAATTTTGTGTGCCAGATTGGTCACCCATTTTGGCCCTATCAATATGATTTTTTGTATCACTTTTACAGAAAGAAGGGGAGTTTGAGTGTATTTGAATTTTTGGAACGGTTTCGGTCGTTCCGGTAAACCTTTAACCGTGCTATCCCACTAGAATTTTTTTCAATTTATAAATTCAAATTAATTTTCAGATGAATTGTTTCTATGCGTTATTTTGCATTAAAAATCACTGGAATTGATAGATTTTCGATTTTCGCTTATTTATTGATATAAACTAATACTTTGCTCACCAAAATATGTTTAAACATGCTAAAATAGCATAAATTTTGTTGATTAATTGAATTTAAATTCAGCAAATTAAAATTTTAAAATTGCTCATTAATTTCAATTTAATTGTAATTAAACAAGTAGACTTTTGAACCAAATTGTTCTTATTAAATTTATTCACACGTAATTTAATTATTATTTGTGGCCAGTGATTCGTGACAGTGATTAGTGATAAACTTGTACGCGAGTGAAGCTTCAGTATCGGGAGCAATTTGCTGAGTTCCTTCAAAGTAATTTGAAGCAAATTGTTGTGAAGGAAATCGCAGTTGAGATGACTTCATACAGATTTGCAACAAGACTGTATGAGAGTCTCTTCATGAGCCCCCTTGCCTATAACCCTTTCTTCTTGCTTTGGAGATTCTTTTGCATAACAGATAAGTGACTTATAAGACATTTTAAGTACTATCACACATTTTCAGTAGCCTTTCACAATCAAAAATCTCGCGGCACTATTTAATATTGAGCAATTTTCTTGCAAAATGTGTCCTGGCTGTGAAAATTTTTAAGTAAATTCTAGAAATCTTATAATGCTCAATTGGCTCAATTGAATTTAAAATTAAATTGTGAAAATCCTAGTGTGATAGCACCGTAAGTCATATCCATTATCTCTATTACTGATTTCAAAATAGAAAGTACGACCTTTTATAAAAGTCTGATTTACAGAGCTATGTGAAACTCTTTGATAAAGTTTAAGCTTGATTTGAAAAGATGAAATTCCATGAAGATCACAGACAATGGGATTATGAAAAAAGCCATTTAACACCATAGCAGAAAAACATGGTTTTAGGAAAAAATGACTTTTGGGTCATTTTTTGGTCTAAATTCTCTACCATTTTCTTCAGGAAAAATAATAAAGTTACAGAATTTTCTCATCTTAAGACCAAGATGGTATTACCAGGCAAAAGATAAAGGAAAATCAACACGCTCTCGATATTGATTGAAAAAAAAAATCTCAATGGGCACATCAGCCTAAAGAACTTTCCTATAAAGTGTAGTATAACCAGACGCAAAAGGAAATGACAATCATGACACTTCTAGGGCCAAAAAGACAGTGGGATGTTCAAATAAAATTTAATGATGAAAATTGAAAATGAGGCTTTTCCTCCTCGTTTTTCTTACTTTTTTTTCCACTAGAGCGTTTTTTTCTTCCACTCCCTTTTGGTGTTTAAGTGTGGAAGTGTTGGAAAATTTCCAGGCACAAAAGCATGAGAGCAACCTGCGTGATACCTGTATGTATATATTTGAAGAGGATGACTGGGAAAATGAATTTTTGATTAGTGAAATGAAAATAAATTAATGCAAATTTTTGGTGGTTCTCCTTCTTTCAACTTTAATGTGAGCTGGCTCATCAAGAGGCCTATGTGGGAGCTTTTCCTGGAACACACGTGCGCACTTTGGGAAAAGTCTTCAGCAGACGGAGATGAAAATTACCATCATCTGAAATTAAATTCCAGCGAAGAACGAAAAGAACGCTGCCGAGTTTCTCAAGTGGGCCTTAATAGGATCAACGATAGGTTTAACTTTGAAACTTAATTTTGTATCAAATAATTTTCAGTGGCTGCAATTTCGCAAATAAAATGGATGATGTTCTGTGGTATAAAGTTTGGCCCAACAGTGACATGAAGCTTTTTGCAGTCTTTGGTTTTTTTTTCTCCAACCCCATGATGTAGCAAATATATTGGCCATCGTAGCATAAATTTCCAGAAGGAAGGGATGATTTTGTATATTCCTTATAGGGGGCGGATGGGCAAAGGAAGCTTAAAGTGATTTTGGTGTTTTGTGAGTAATTTCATTTTAATTTCCCCAAAGTTGGATGGCATCTGAAAGTATCTGTCTAGAGATGCTAGCACAGAATTTATGCACACAAAAACACAGCATCGTTATGCCATAACATTCTCATGCAAAAGGATTCATGCAGCAGAAAAAGATATATCTCCGTCGATATTTCTTGTAGGGTTGGGAACTCATTCCCAAAACCATCAAATCCATCTCTTTCACTCTTTAGTATGAAAACTTATCATATCGCTAAGTTTAGCGGAAAGCCATGAGTATCCGAAATATGAGAATGTTTTTCATCGTCAGAATCCTTAGCAACTCTGGGCTATGTTTGAAGTGTGGCCTCATGCTCGACTTTTCTTAATTGGTCCATAAAAGACAAAGAAGAAGTTTGCTCGGGATGCTTGGCAAATGATAATTTTTTTTTGTTCTTCGTCATGAATTCAAGAAGCACAATACGAAAATCTCATGCTTTTTGACGATGATGATGATGATGATGATTGAGATAGTGAAGAGAATTGATGTGATATCCATCTCAATGATATCTAATACTTGCAAAAAGTCTTGAAGTGAACAGAGGAGGAAAATTATTCGAACATCTTCTTCTCTGTTGTGAATCTTGCAGACTCACTATGAGATTTCCAAAATAAACACTTCCACATATCTCTCAATAATGTGAGAGAAAAAGTTTCATAAAGCGCTTTTTTCGTTTTTGCCAGATGGAGCCCACTGACATCCATCTAAGTGGAACAGCTGCAATTTGTCAGGGTACAAGTAGTACACTGAGTCCTCCTGATGCAATCACATCACCTGGAATTGTGAGAACCGAGTCAAATGCTACCTCCCGTGAAGATGAAGAAGACTCCAGTAATGCGGCATCTTCGGACTGCAAAAGTCCAGGACAACGGTGAGTGTTTTTATCACCTGGAATCTGTCTTAAAACGACTCAAAAAAAGCTAAGAGATTTTTTAAAAGCATAGATCTAATTAAGAAGTTATATACACTTGTGCTGGCTTACGACTGTTTTAAGTAAGAAATTGAATTTCTATAATTTTAAAATACTTACAGTAGGTGTCAAAAGTTTGTTGCCTTACGTGTGATCGGGAAACCAGGTGCAAAAAATTATAGAAAAAATTACTTTTTCGAATTTTTCTTTTTGCAAATTAGTTGCCTGCAATCCGTAGATCTTATTTATGTATTTCGAAAAAAAATTTCATTTTATTACATATAAAAAATAATTGTTTTCCAAAAGTTGTTCATTTTTCTTGCTTCAAAAGTTTGTTGCCTTATTTGAAAACTTATTCAAAATGGTCAAAACCATATAACCAACTTAATGTAGTTACATTTGGAGTTTATGTCATTTGAGAGGCAAATGGTGGGTTTGTACATTTCTAAACTTTTCAGTGGAAAATATATGTATATAAAAGTATTGATAAATAACAAGAAATAATCTGTTTTTTTTTATAATTAATATTTAATATAGGTTAAAAATTAAAAATTACAAAAAGTTAAAAGAAGGGAAATTGTCCAGATATACTGCCGGAATGAATCTTCGTCGTCAATTGTTTAATTTTATGGAAAATCTCTACAAAATATACATAAAATCGTCAAAATATCTGGTGATAAGGCACGACTACATCTAAAAAACGCTACTGACAGATCTAGGGTTTCGACTCAGGGGGTCGATAACAGCATTATAAGTATCTCTGATAGTGATTTATTAATTCACCAAGTGTCTAAACTTTAAATTTTTCGAATATCTTTTAAAATTATTTGCTAAATACTTTTATAAAAAACGGCCCAAATTTCAATGAGAACAATAAAATACGGTTCCGATATTTTAATCAGTACAACGTATTATATGCTAAATATGTATGAAAGTCTTGTTTCCAACCTTTCCAACCAAAAAAAATATTTTTTGAAGACTCAAAACAAAAATTTTCGAAAAAATGCCAAATCCAAAAAATTTTGATATTCTTACTTTAGGTTAGTACCTAATTGTAATACTATTCCGTGAAAATAAGAGTTTCCATTTTTGAGTTTAACTACTCAAGAATTTTTTTGAAAATAAAATAAAATTTATTTTTTTAAGTAGGTAAACTCAAAAGCAGAACATGTTTTTTAGGGAATGTTACTGATTACCAGAAAAAATCAAAATATTTGAGATGTGTTTTCCGAGAAAAGTTTTCTTATTTTTTCAAAAAAAATTAAAGGCTGTAATGAAAAAGAAATTGAAGATATAATTCAAAATCGAGTATTTCGTCTTAAAGAGAATAAAATTGACTTTCAAATAAACAAGAGCAATAAAAAATCTTAACCCGTTCCCAAGAACGAGCACTTTAAAATTTATGTTAAAAATCTCAACTGTGTATCTTGGACTAGGAATTTTTCCGAATAAAAAGAAAAAAATCGTATAGGGGAAACTGGGGCACCACATTCGACTTCTAAGGACAAGACCTCTAGGAATTTATAGGCACTATAGGGATGCTTGTCTACTGAAGAAATGGTTGAGATAGTCCAAGTAGTTAAGAAATAAAAATTAGTGTTTGGTGCTACCCCGTGTTAGGTGGTGCCCCAGGTTCCCCTATACACTGCTGGCAATAATCATAGCTCCACTTTTTCATACTGGAAAAACTTTGAAAAAACAATTTTTAGAAAAAAAATAAAAAAAATCATTTGAAGGTATTTTCATACCGATATGAAAAATTGCCATTAGAATTTCATACCGTTAGAACTGTGAGTATTGTGATAGAATCTTTATCAAAATGGCGATTTTCGGGTGGCAATAATTATAGCTCCACTCAATAAATTTGGCTCCAGGGTATTTATTTTCAATCAGTGAAAGTAAGTATCTTTTATTAATTTAATTAATAACTTTATTAAGCTAATTAGAATCATTTTTATAAAGTTTTTCATGAATTTTGCTGAAATTTTGTAAGGAAAATGTTTAATGAACAAAAATAAGGGATTAATTAAGGTCTTGAAATGGATGGAAGTTGATAACCAAAAAAATTCCATAAAAATGACAAGATCCTATCACCTTTCATCCGAATTTGTCCATATAGCCGACATATATGCATTTTAAACCACTCCCAGGGCTAAAAATCTTCTTTTGTTAGAGGCAAAAGTGTGCAAATTTCCGTGTTACAGTCGAAAAAAAAAAGTTTTCTACCGAAATTTGATGTAAAACAATACTGACTGCTTAGTCTCATCATGTCCTGTTGACTCTGCCCCAAACCAGAATCCCAAGTGACTAAGGTGATCTTCAGAATACTGAAATAAAAAATTATCAAAAAGAAGCTTATTGCAGTTTGATGAATAGAAGGTGTTTTACCTAATTTAAGTGGTACAAAATTACTTCTTTCGAATAAAAAAAATTGATAGGTCTTGTCTTGACATGTTTTCTGTCTGAAAAAATAATTTTAAACCACTTAAATGACGTAAAACACCTTCTATTCATCAAACTGCAATAAGCTTCTTTTTGATAATTTTTTATTTCAGTATTCTGAAGATCACCTTAGTCACTTGGGATTCTGGTTTGGGGCAGAATCAACAGGACATGATGAGACTAAGCAGTCAGTATTGTTTTACATCAAATTTCGGTAGAAAACTTTTTTTTTTCGACTGTAACACGGAAATTTGCACACTTTTGCCTCTAACAAAAGAAGATTTTTAGCCCTGGGAGTGGTTTAAAATGCATATATGTCGGCTATATGGACAAATTCGGATGAAAGGTGATAGGATCTTGTCATTTTTATGGATTTTTTTTTGGTTATCAACTTCCATCCATTTCAAGACTTTAATTAATCCCTTATTTTTGTTCATTAAAAATTTTCCTTACAAAATTTCAGCAAAATTCATGAAAAACTTTATAAAAATGATTCTAATTAGCTTAATAAAGTTATTAATTAAATTAATAAAAGATACTTACTTTCACTGATTGAAAATAAATACCCTGGAGCCAAATTTATTGAGTGGAGCTATAATTATTGCCACCCGAAAATCGCCATTTTGATAAAGGTTCTATCACAGTACTCACAGTTCTAACGGTATGAAATTCAAATGGCATTTTTTCATATCGGTATGAAAATACCTTCAAATGATTTTTTTTATTTTTTTTCTAAAAATTTTTTTTTCAAAGTTTTTCCAGTATGAAAAAGTGGGGCTATGATTATTGCCAGCAGTGTATATATTTTTTTTCATGTATGTAAACTTCAAAAACATTTGAGACTATGAATAATTTTCCTCCTGGCCTGTCTCTTCGTAGGTTACAGAATGATGAAGTTTAATCTATATTGAACATTTACATCTGGATTAAAAAATTTCAAAAAATCAAAATTCACATTCCTTTCTTTTTCAAACGTTTTGTAGGTATTATATCTATCTCGCTCTTTCAAAACAAGAAGAAGAGTACAAAAGATATGATAGACATAAGCGATACATTTGACCAAAAACAGGGATGTAAATTTCATGAAATTTTCTTGAGTAAAAATGTGTGTTGTAGTAAACCTCAAATTCACGAAGATAAATACGGCAGAAAAACAAAACTGTTATAGATACCTTTCTAATCTTTCTTGAAGTTTTTCTATAAAGCAACAGTTGAAGCTGATAAAAAAGAGATATATAAAATTGTCCCCAGAGCATGGTGTATATAACCCTTAATTTTGAATTTTTCTAATTAAAAAAACTTTTCATAAGCAGTAGGGGAAAGTACTCTCCTTTCGAACGTTCATGCCTTCGAATAATGTCAATTTTCTTTTATTTTTTCAAAGAGACTTACTCATATTTATCACATAATTAATAATAATTCATGATGAGCTAAGTAATTTTTAATAGAATTGTGTAAGTCTTGTAGGAAAAATAAAAGAAAATTCACATTATTCGAAGGCATGAACGTTCGAAGGGAGAGTACTTTCCCCTATGTATGATATAGTTATTATCCCTTGAGAATTATGTGTATTATATCTAATGTATATGGTATATTAAAAAATCATGATTAATTAAATAGCACCGTAGTAAAGAACTTGGGCAAAAACTAAAACTTTTTGGGGTTCTGTATTCTATCCTATGTAAATAACATACAAGATAATGTCCATCCCTTTTTGAATTAAATTGAATTACTAAATTTATATTGAGATAAGCCATGGTTTATATAGGAGATTTAGAATAGAAAAACGTACTTATTAAAAATCGTGCAAAAAAGGTCCAATTTTAGTTGTCGCCACCTCGCTAGATCCTCATCCTTCGCGTCACACCAGTCGAGATCCAGCCTCGACACAATTATGGAGGATAACCGTCGTCGTCTTCATTTCCCTCGATACCAATCCGAAGACTCCAACGACGGCTCCTGTAGTCGTTATTCAGGACGGTGTGCCGTATATGGGGATGGTGATGCCGATGATGTGGAGAATGATGAGATTCCAAAGCCCCCAGGAGCCACTTCCGGCTCCCAGAAGTGGAAGAATGTGAAGGCCGTTGTAGCATATTATTGCTCACTTCGGAAAATCAAGAGGAATGTGATTTTTGCAATAGTCGAAAAAAAAGGCCAATATGTCAATTATATCGTGTGTATTTGTCGCACTATCTCTTATTTCTTCAATGGGTGTTATTTCTGTCTCTTTAATGATTCAATATATGGCATGACTATTTCGCTAGATTTGAACGTTATATACTTTATCAACAAATTGCCCAGACATCCTGTAAGTCACCCACTGACCTCCTAAACTCTCTGTCGTCTCCAATTCGCTTCTCTCACTCTCCTATTCTTGAATTTTTGTGTTAGATATCGATATGGAGGAATATGGAAGAGACATACTTGGGTCTTGACCTCTTTGCAATCTTACATAATAAACGCTATATACTTTTTTTTAAAACCATCCGTTTGTTACTCTGAAGCTCGTTCAATGTTACGTTCTATATTTTCTTTTTGTTCTTACAATTTCTTTTCTTTTCTCTGCGTACTCATGTTTCAATGAAAGTGACTTTTTTCTTCAATTAAATAGACGATATTCGATAATGTCTCGATAAATAAATTACATACTATATTCTTCCACTTGTGTCTCCCCTATAACCTTTAGACTATCCACTAACAGTGTTTGTCTTGACCAAATGATTAATAAAGACTGAGAGTGAAACTGTGAACTAAATATAGCATGTTTTGAAAAAAAAAACAATGTATCACTAATAAAGACAATGATGTATGGAAAAAAAATATTTAGATTATATGGATGATCACTAAGTAATAATACTGAAACAATTTCGATATGAGAATTTTGTCTTCCTTTTTATTTGGTGTCGTGTTAAGAGATTTTGGTTGTCTTTGAGAATCACTGACGGTGAAATATGTCTTACTCTGAAACTAATACCATGTGATAGATAATCGATTGGACTAAGGGAATATCTGTGTTATTCCTCACAACAGAACCAAGTCGAATCAACGATGGATGAAATTGAGAACAACTGTCCAGTTGTCATCGGCCATCCAGAAGAAGCCACCACTGAAGCGGGAGGACTCCTTCCTCAAGCGTTTTTCCACCCGTCAAATACCAGAGACACAGGAGACTGTTGAGGATACAGGCTCCGAAGGGGCAACAGGGGAGCAGGATAAGTGTCTCAAGAGGCGAAAGAGATACATTCAAAAGCGGAAAAGTGTAGTCAATCCGGATGAGAATTTCTACTTCCATTGGCTGATGGTGCTAACGTTTTGTGTCTTATACAATCTGTGGGCGCTCATTGTGCGTCAGAGTTTCCCAGAACTTCAGGTAAGATCTACTTGACCTCTATATATAGTTGTTGCACATAAATGCAACTAGAATATAAAAATTCTACTCCTTCACTTTAACAGTAAACATCAAAATCAGATACATGTTACATGAATTCAAATTCCCTGGCATAAGTTGAAGATTGAATAGATGAAATATTTATTAAAATCACATAATTCATCCTTTCGTATGCATACAATCAATTCACTACGATACAAATAGATTATGTTAACATAAATAAAACTGGAGCACAATAAAGTATTATTATTACTTTTGCAGAAATTGCATATAGTTACGTGAGATGTTGAGTTCCAGATAGAAGAAGGAACAATTCAAGACTCTACATTCAAAATAATCGATTACTATATCAAAATTGTGCTATAGTACATATTTCATCAGATAGCTAATATTCAAGAGAAGCTAACAGCACAGAATGAAACTATGCCCTATAAGATATCAAGCAAATAATGATCCTCAATGGAATCCTCAAATTTTTAACTGTGATGTAATGTCCTAAAAATTGATTTTGTGTACTAATTCTTCTGATTAAGAAATTTATTGCTTTTTGCAATTACCAGTTCACAGCTTTTCTTTACTCCTAAAACTTAAGGATGGCTTCTACTGGTCCGATCTATCATGTCTGATCGGTGAGAACCATTCTTAAACATTAGAATTAAAGAAAACCTTACGAACAGGAGGGTGTTAAAGTCATCCACAGAGGACAAAGTCATCTTGAACTTACGGTAGTAAGAAAATATAATTATACATTAATTGTAATTTCATTAGGAGTATGAACTTTCGTCCTAGAGTATTATTATGCAATGCGACAAATTTTGCGTTAAAGTGTCTATACACATTCATTTACTATTCAACCGAATAGTAAATCAATATAATTTTAGTAATTAAATTTTATATGATTAATAGTTTGGTTCCAAATGTTAACTTCAAAAATTGAGTTTATCACTACATATTTATACGAGCTCAATTTATGAGAAAAGCTAATTTATTATTTCCGCAATTTAACATGGTTTGGAAAACACTAATTTACAATTAAATTGCATTTATTAACTGGTGTTATTTGTGTTACAACTGACTGTAAATCATATTAAGACTAAATTTTGACCAAACTGCTGTATCGCTTTCCTCTTATTAATTATTTTGATTGTTTATTATTATCAGCAGTGATTCATTCTCACAACTACTGTCATGTTTCGATGCAACTACTCACCTACATTTGGTTCCATAAAGGTAATATGTTTTGAACTTGAACCGGTGGCAGACAAAATTTGGGAGCGTTAAATCCCGAAGCATTAAAATTCCAAACTCTGAAAGTCCTCAAAGCCAAAATCGGGAAGAAACAAAACTCCGCTTTGCTTGAGATCTCGAATGGTCAAAATCCTGAAAACCAAAATCCAAAATGGGTCAAAATCGCGAAAAGTTAAAATCCCAAAAAAGCCAAAAACCCAACAAGTCAATATCTCAAATGGGTTTAAATAAAATCCTAATCAGCTAAAATTCTAAATGAGTCAAAATCCAGAAGAATCATATCCCGAATAGGTCAAAAACCCAAATGTATCGAAATCGCGAAAATCTAAAATGCCGAATAGTGAAAATCGTTATTGTTTTCATCTTCAGATTTTAAATTCGATAAACTATTTTTGTCTATTTGGGATTTGGACAAATTCGGAATTTTGATTTTCGTTTTGTCCCTTTTGGGATTTAGTCTTTCATATTTCGGTTTTCAGGATTTTGTCATTTGGGATTTTAACCGGGAACCGTTTTGAATACCCCTGATTCAGAGAATGACAAAATCGGATCCAGCGAAAGCCAAAATCTTCGGTTTGAAAAGAAAAATATTAACATTCTGTATTAACATGTGTAGCTCTGTTATATGTCCTTCGGTCTATTAATTATTTTAAAAAATTAACCTAACTGTTTTTAAATTCGATTTTATATTTTATTTCGGAATCCAGCTATGCTTCATTAGACCATTTATGATACCTTATGTCGTTCTAGAGCTTTTTCATTAAATCCGAAATACCTGTCCCAGCGTTTAAAATTTGTAAAACCGTGTTCGAGATACTTCGAAAATCATATTTCAAAAGAAAAGAAAAAGTTTTATATGACTTCTTGGTCGATTACAATATCTAATATGCTCGGCGTAAGATTATTAATTCATATAAAATATATATGATAATTTTTTCTTACTCAAGAGAATTTTAAAATTTTGAAAAAAAGTTATTAAGTAACTTCAGACAGTTTCTGCTATATGGTTGGCATTGTTTTTACGTATAATTCTACAACGCCATATTGTGATTAAAATAAAACTATTTCTAAACTGGCATTATTTGCTTTTATATAGGTACAAATATCTACATAGTTTATGCCAAACCGAATTTAGAACGAAAGAATGACATTGTCGATAAGCTCATACAATATAGCTAATTAATTATTTTTCTTTTTGTCTAGGATCTTGCGTCCAATTTCTGGTTCACCTGTGATTGCATCAGTGACATTGTATTTGTACTTGACGTAGTTGTTCAATTGAGAACAGGATATCTGGAGCAAGGATTGATGGTGTACGACGATAAGAAATTAGCAAAACATTATATAAGATCGCGCGAATTTTTACTCGATTTGGCAGCCTTAATACCATTAGATCTGTTACAAATTAGATTCGGAACACAACCTCTTTTGCGGTTTCCACGATTTTTCAAGGTAAAGAGCAAAACCTTGTGATATTACCCTCCACGATACTGAGTGAATTAATAATGCATGATATGGAGCTTGTTTGCGGAATGTGTTTTGTTCATGCTGAAAAGACCTATATCCTTAATGAATAATCAAAAATGTGTTTTCTTACAAATATATTTACAGGTTTATAGGTCCATCAAATTTTACTACATCGTTGAGAGTAGAACAGTTTGGCCTAATTTGTGGCGTGTCGTCAATTTAATTCACATCCTGTTAATTTTAGCTCATTGGTTTGGATGTTTCTATTTTTTACTCTCGGAAGTCGAAGGATTTCAGGTAATTTTGGAATTGTCTGTAATTCAATCAACTACCTACTTCATTTCTTACTTTTCCGCTCTAAAAATTCCTCACATAATCGATATCACTCGAGTTGTGGGTGAATAGCAAAGATAAGGTGAATGTATAAGAGAAAAAAAAGAGCGGAAAAGTGTAGAAAAGAAGAATGATAGGAAAAACAAAATGAAACATAGAAAGGCTTGATGCTGGAAAATTGATTATTTACCATTCATTATGTCAGCATTAATAAGTCTGTATAACTAAGCCAGTCTCCAATATTTTTTTTGTTAATTTTCTGTCAACACAATAAATTGCAGGGTGATTGGGTGTATCCCTACCGTCCGGGAGATTATGCTACGCTAACAAGAAAATATCTGGGCAGCTTATACTGGTCCACACTGACACTGACGACAATTGGGGATCTACCAACGCCGGAAACGAATGCTGAGTGAGTCTATTTTGGGCCTAAATATCCAATTCATAAAAAAAAGTATTTATATATATATAGAAGAAATGGAAAGAGGAATATTTTCAAGCATAACAAATGAACAGAATCGTTTATACCCTAATTAGTCTTTTGCAATTTTTGAGTACTTCAAAATCCCTCTATTTTTAACCATATATGGCTGTGTATGTAAAGTGAGATGATAACGAAATTAAAATGGACAAAAATATGACTTTAATAATGCACACATTCCCGGTGAAGGCCCTCGAGCTCGGCGGACGGCCCCAGATCACTTCCGAGACGTGGCCTGAAATCGCGTTTACTGCAATTTGGTTCCAACAACGGGTATGCTATTCACAGGTTACTCAATCTTTTAGTTCTTAACTAATGATATTAACCCATTTCTCTCTCTCTCTCTCTCTCTCTCTTTGTTTAACCCCTTCGGCGTCGATCTTGTTCTCTCGTACAATACCACAAGATACACCCACACACAATATCAAACATTCATGTCAACATTCAGCAAATTTAATTTGAAAGATTTATCGGTAACATTATTTTTATCCCGTATATCCTTTTTCAGTAGTACACGTATTGTTTTATGTTTTTTTTTAGTGCACTGTATTGTAAGTTTTCCAGTTCATGTTGTTTTTGGGCATTTGCACGAACAGAGTTGAAATTTTCATGAAATAAAAACAAAATATATTCTATAAATTAAGGATTAAAATGAAATTGTGTTTTCTTTGTATCTAGAGAATCTAGAATTTCTATAGAATATGAGTTAGCAATTTTTATTACATAATGGTAAAATTCATCTAGCGGATTGTGAAGCAGTTTCAGGCGTCTATGACTTTCGAAAATATAAAATTTTAGGATAATAAATTAATATATAGTACGAATACTTAAGTAGAAACTAGGGTAAGTGTGCCAAATTTCGGCATAGTTGCATGCAAGCGCCAAAGTCTTAAATCTGAAATGTAATATTTTCAATACAAATTGATTTTTTTATTCCTTTTTCTTAAGGAGTGTTGCTTGGAAACTTGTTAACAATTTATCGTCTTTATTTTATCTAAAATCATTCTTAGTAGATTTTAAAATTAATAAAAAAATATAAACATGACTTTGGACCCCTATTTCGGCCACCTTTATTCTCATAGTTCCTTGCTCTTCGAGATTACTTCCAATGTCTGTTTCACGTCATCTCGTTTGTCGAAATTACATTTTCTGTTTTTCCTTTGCATTGTATAATCTCTAGAGTGTATAAAAACTAAAACTTCATGGAAATTCGAGGAATAAAAAAGGTGTCCGGAATTGCAAGCTGGCCGGAATTTGGCACAATTTCCCTAACTGGACTTAGTTAGCTTGAATTAAGTTAATTTAGCTAATGAGTATTTCAAAATTTGGCTACCTGAAACTGTCTAGCCTTCTCTAAAATAGAAAGATAAATATTCAAAGACTTAACCAAATTAGAGATCTAGATGAAACTTAAATGATTTATAATAGCAAATATTTTATCACAAGTTTATTCCTATATTTTAACCATATTGAATTTTAAGTTTTGAGATTGGGATGAAAATTTTATTTACTTTGAAGCTTTTGAGTACAAAAATCAGACTCTAGTTCGAATTAAAATTCTTTGAGTAGAATCTGTAAGCTTAGTTATGTGACATTAGGCGAGATTCTTTATCTTACTGTGAGTTTCTAGGAATTCTAATAGACCTTTAAATCTTAAAGACAATTTTAGATTTTTCCGCTTATATTAAAATCTTTATGGCTCTGTCACACATTTTGGATTGGAAAAATTTCATGAAATCCAAATTCCAAAATAAAAGAAAAAATTTAAAAGATTTTTTTTTATATAAAAACATCTTAGAGATTTGGTGGAAAAGTATATATAATGATGATGGAGATGGAGTCTTCTTGTCCATTTGGAAGTTAATTTACCACATTTACTTAAGACAATATTTTAAAGCAAAAGTTTTTTTCATAAAAATTTGGAAAGTTTAATTTCAATTATTTAAAATTATCTAGGTTTCAACTCTGATCGTTCATCACATTTTTACACCTTATGCAATAAACACAAATATTGTAATGAGTTTCAAGAGCACGGTATTTTTCGTAGTTTACATAAACACATAAAAAGAGAACATGCATTCACCTACAAAATCTGAAACCAAATTAATTAAAATTAATTAATTAAAAAGAAAAATATTTAAATAAGAGAGAATTCTGAGGAAATATGGGTAAAACCAAAATACATGTTTGTTCCACAAAAAAAAAGGTGAAATATCGTACATTTCGTGTGATTACATGTATCCCAAAGGAGTTGAAAATAATGTATATAATTTCTTAATGTTGCCGTAGCGAAAGTAAACGTCTGTGTGAAGTGTTTTGGAGGCTGTCCGCCCAATTCCACTGAATTTGTGCGACAATGTGAAAAGACTTTTGCATGAAAATATGATTTTCCACGCGCCAAAGTTGGATAAAAATTCAACAGTCTGCGGTGAAATGAAGAGATGGAAAAAGAGAAGCGTAATAAATCAATTATGGCGCCAAATTGGCTCGTGTTTGAACAAATGATTATTTTGCAATGTGACATAGCACACAACTAGAGCATTTTATGGTTCTTTTTTGGAGCATTTAGTACAAAAGCAAGTATTCTCGTGTTTATTGAGGACTTTTTTCTCTTTCTCTCTCTCTTCGCTTTTCCTCCCCTTTTATGATTATTGAATCACGGAGATTTGTGTCTCTGGCGGTAGCAATGATCTCATTCTACTCCCAAAAACCAACCCCCACGTGTACCCATCTACTTGTGCTTATCCCACCCACCATCTCAGGGACCTCCTTATGAATTGTTGCACACTGCTTGAGAAGTTCTCTTGCCATTGTTGTCGCCACAAGAAAGGAGGATATGGCTAGATGATGAGGGCGATAAATGGGCGGGTTGTAGCACAGAATTTATACATAGCAGTAAATGTTTGTATGTTCCACCAACCCCTCATACCGGTGGGATTTTAACTATTTGCCCTGCGGGAAATAACAAATAGACATAAGAGTATGTTTTTTCGCGCTGACCGACTTCTGCATTTTTATCGCTGCCCTTGTCAAGCTATTTGCAGTGTTTTACCACCTCATCCAGCTTCTATCTGAAGCCTTACCCTGAAACTAAATCATGAGCCCTAAATCTTGACTGTTTGTTCTTCCCACAGACCCTGGTCGAGATAATTCTTTGGCACTGTAACACACGCCGTCATCAAAGTTTTCGAATGAAAGTTTAACACAATCTTTGAGAAAATCTATATCTGCAGAGATACTAAATTACTTTAGGAAATTGGTCCGCATCCGAGTAGATCAAATTAATTTCTTTTAAAGTTCAGTGCTATAAATTTTGCTGACAGCCTTCAAAACCTTCTTTTTTTTCAAGTATAGAAAAAACGGGTACATGTCATTATGATTTTAATTTCAGGTACATAAAAAATAAGCTATCCACAGAAAATTTCAAGCATTTTCTAAATAAAAAAAAAATAATATGAAAATATATAGTAAAAAAAAACTTGAAATATCTTTGATTTCCTTATAAGAAATTGAAGAATCGTGTTGCGTTTGATCTTATATACTTTCACTGAACTGTGAAATTAAACATTTCATATTGAAGAAAAGCAGAGAAAACTATTTTAATAAATTCTATTGAGAATCAAGCAATATCAAATTCGATTTCCTTTGATATCATTACAAATTATTTGCAGCAGAAAACAATACCATATGAAACAGAATAAGAGAACTTTACGCTAGTTACGTGCAATATTGTGTTTTGGATCAATTTCCTACAAAAAGAAAATGTACCAAATACTCACAAAGTAAAATTCTCAAATGAACAGCACAATAATATGTATTCTGGTTTTACTGTACCTCGTAATTACAGTGGCAAATTAATATAAACGATACTCTTCTGCTATGTATTTAATCCAATAAATCCCACTGAAAGTGAAAATCACTCCCAAAAATCATGTAATAAAGAATGGTATGAAAAATATGCTCAATTCGAAAACTTTGATATTATTGTTTGCGTGGTGAGTGCTTTCGAATTGTAATCCATATACAGTGACTTTCATTTAAAATAAAAAAAGCTGGTTAAAACTGAAAACATGTCATACGATATTACAAGGACACAACTCTAGCCTCGAGGCTGATTCACCTGATTTACCTAAATTAAACTCGTGGTAAAAGTTATTGTCCTGAAAAACCCAATGAGTTTTGTCTATCTTATCAAGCCCTACTTCGAGCTCGGATTCTGATTTTTAATTACCTATTTCTTTACTACGAATAATATAATAAATATCAACAGGTTCTGATAGCCTATTTTCCCTTGAAAAAAAAATAAAAAAATAGAATATGAAAAAATTATTAAACTTTTGTAATTTTATATACGTTTCCTCACAAGAAGACAACATTTTGTCTTGAAACTATAATTCTTGTGAGCAACGCATATACGGTATCGTAACAACCATAAGCGAGTGCAATATTTCACTCTTTTTAAGTTTGGGAGTTAAGAGTTTGAAGTTATTGGAGATCCACCCCAGTTTGTTCGTTATCCAGTTATCTTATAGAGAATAAAGCCTTTAACCCTCTATCGCAAAGTAATCAATCTAATCTTCAGGAAGTAAAGTAAAATTTATAGTTATAGTGTTTCTGTGAGCCTATAGGAAATAATCTGATTTTTTTGTTTCCCTCTTACCTACCACCCTAACGAAGATCTTAGGCCTTTAGGCCTATTTTGACCAGTATCCTATGTTGAAAATCCTTTAAAAACTAAGTACATCCATAAAAATAGATACCAAAATCAATAATCTAAAATTAATTTCCGACAAATGGTGAGGAAAAATAATAAATAACAAAGAGAACCTTACACATTAATAGCCGTACTGCAAGTAATCTTGTCTTCCCTTCATGCGTAAGTCAAATGTCGATAGTTGCGAGGGGTTTGAGGTTTCTACTCGTATCTACTAGAATCGTAAAAAATAAGAAAATATTTCATGATTGAAAATTTTATTATTTTTTATCACAAAAAAACCTTATACACGTAAAAAAAAGCTGTGGCAAGTTCTGTAATAAGTGCAAAACGTGCAAAATTACGTCCCAGATAGGACAGCAAAAAAGACATCTTAAAACCTACATCCCTACGAACCAGAAAAATTACGTCTAGGAGACTAAAGAAGAATGACGATTCCGGAAACCAGTTATGACTCTGCGGACCCGAAAAGCTGCGGATTAAAATACCAAAAACGATAACCGAACATTTCGAGAACAGAAAATTCTATTCCTTAAAAGCATACAAATTTAGTGCTTTTCGTTTGTTTTCTAGTAATCAGAATTATTATGAGATTTTCAATACTGAAGTGGAATGATAACTTTTCGACACTATCGAATCGATAGTATGAATAAATGTGGATTTATTAGATTTAGTAGATGACAATTTTTTATACCGTCGTTGCGGGTGACTTTGCACTCGGGGGTGATTTTGCACTCTGCTGTTCGTGAGACTTTGAACAATTCTAGCACTTACTGATAGTCTTCGCCGATCCGTTCTATCATGTCAAAGTATATAGGGATATGTTAAGTACCAAGTAAGATACAATGATCCTCAAAAGGATTCTTGTAGTTTCAGTAATAGTCAATGAAATCCTAGTACAGGTATTTTGTCAAAAAACGACTCCGCGAAAAAGTTATCTGAAGGTTCAATTCCAAAATCGATTTCAGAGTAGTAAATTGCTCAAATCTATTCTAAATTTATCTGGCTAGAATAATCTACTTTGATTTTGTTCATTATTTTTATTAAAATACTTTTTTTTTAATATAATCATCCCAAGAGCGCATGATTTACATTATAAAATTGCATATACTGGGTTTTCTTAAGCTTTATTATAGAAGTATTTGGCTAAAAATTATCCAATTTTTTGATAATTTAAGATAAAATGACCGAGATCTACAAGATGGCATGGTCGCCATCTTGATTTGACGTTTCTGTCCGCCATTTTGAATAACTGTCAAAACAAAAATCTCATCCGATTGAGCTGAAATTTTAGTATGTTCTACCTGATATCAAAACCTTTTCAGAACATATATAAAACCCGACCTAGGTCAAGCGATTGTCTGGATACTGGGGCTATAAAATCAAAATTTTGACATTTTCATTAATACAGAACTACGGAGAGCTTCTTTTATCGAAACCGTCACAAAAAAGGCAGTGCTATCGTCAGGCGATGAGATCTAAATAACAAACACAAAGAAAAGTAATGTTTTTCTTTATAACAGCATATTATTTGAAGATCTGAAAAACTGGTTTTGCAAAGATGAAAAAATAAAAAAATAAAAAAAATTACTTTTCGTTTATTCTTTTTTAATTGTTTAAGTGTAAATAAATATATAAAATAAAAGCCCCCAACCATTTTTAATGGTTACTGAGGCATTCTGTTTAGGTTTTAAAATTCAAGATTAGAAAATAAAGATAGCACAAATATGAATATTTCAAAATTTTAAACTTTAAGCCTCTGTATCTAGGTAAATACTTGACGTAGACTGGAACATAGATAATGTTCTGAAAAGGTCTTGACATAATCTACAACATACTAAAATTTCAACCCAATCGGACCACTTTTAGGTTTTGACAGTTATTCAAAATGGCGGATAGAAACGTCAAATCAAGATGGCGATTATGTCATCTTGTAGATCTTGTGTATCTTACCCTTAGATGTGAAGATCATCATAGTCGTTTATTATCAGAAATTGTTGATTTTTTAGTATTTATTAAAACGTGCAAAGTCACCCGCACCTTATCCCCAGTGCAAGCCTTTTTTCTTGATTTTTTTAAACATAGTAAAATTTTATAAAATTAATGCTAGAGGCACAAAATCCATTCATTAACAACTGAATACAAATAATTTTACTCAAAATCCCCCTTCCCTTCACTTTAACTATCCACTTTTAGAGGGTAAAGTTGAAAAACAGCGAAAAAACGGGCAAAGCCACCCGCAACGACGGTACAAAAAAATAGTTTGTAAAATTTTTCGTAAAGGTTTGGATATTTCCACTGTGGACTTACAAAATGCTCGTAAATCATATAACCCACTAAAAAGTTTGTAAATGTTTGTACTTTTTTTTCACAATTAATATTGTTTGTACCATGATCACTTAACGAGTATTTTTTGGTCTTTTACAAACAATTATTCGTAAATGTAAATTAACTCACGAAAAATGTTCATGAGATTTTGTCATTTGTAAAGTTTTGTCATTTGCTCTTAAAACTTTGTCAAATGACTTACAAAAATGTACGAACAAATGTTAAAAAAAAACAAAAAAAAAGTACAAATTTTGAAAAGTACCAATTTTTACAAACTTTTTTGTGGGTTATACGATTTACAAACCAATAGGAATTCACAAACATTTACGAACAATTTTGATGAATATTCACATTAGCTATAAAAATTGCAGCTAACATTTCCATTTTTTAGAATCAACAGTCGATCGATACTATCAAAAAGAAGTTATCATGTCACTCTGATTTTATTAATTTTTTTAACCCTTAAACGATCACAGTTTACCGACCGAAAATCAACAATAAAAATTTAGCCGATAAACAAAATCAATGAAACGTCTTACATCTGATTTTGGAAAATCCAAAAGATTCTGATTCGATGCATTTTTTACTCTTACGAGCGATAGGGACAAAAATAGCCCAAAAATTTAAGTAATTTTTCTGACAGTACCAATGAATAATAATTTTCAGTCTAATGAAATATATTGCATATAAGTATTGTAGTTTCTTTTTCCAAAACGGTTTGGCTTGAAAAAAATTAGAAGTATAAAAAATAATTGAAATCATTTTTCAATATGAGAATTTAAAAATTCGTCATTTTCAAGGTTAAATATTTATTATATAGCAAATAGTTGGAGACTTGCAAAAAATATCCTAGATTCCTTCAACCTTCTACTTTGCAATTACGTACAAACATAAGAAAAAAATAATTTCAGGTTGTCAGGAAAAATTATTTTATTTATGGGACACCGGTGTTCCAATCGTCCTTAAAGGGTTAAGTAAATTTTAATTTTAATTTTTTTTTTGGTCTAACAACAACAGATTAGGTTTCAGTTATATAGAGATTGCAAAGAATCTCAGATATAAATCAGTATCCTAACTCGAAATAGGGTTCAATACCACAACTACATGTTCTCTCCTGTGCGACTGTTCCTATTTAAATGAGAGTCAGTGTATATACCCTAACTACAAATTAGTTCTATAAGAATATAGAATTTTTAGTGGCAGTATACGAACACTCTGTAAATAACACATTTTTCTGTGATTTATATTTCAAACTTATCCTCAGACCAAATTCTCCCTGTGGATGTGTTCATTCAACAGTTTATCTTTCAGTTGATTATTAATGAAAATATCCACTTCCATGAAACTCCACATGATGTGTATTAAATGGCATAAGACAAGTTTCATATGAACATGGGAGCTTCCTTTTGATTTACCCAAATGTGCTGTAGTGTCTTTCTGGCAACTGTCCAAGATTCCCTCTCTCCCAAGAACCATATCCATCGACTGAGACACCACTAAAGAGATACCATTTATATTGAGATATGTATACCAGCATTAAAGACCTGCAAGCATGCGAAAACATTTAGACGGAAATGTCTAACAGACATAATAGCAAATTCGACATTTCAATTAAAAAGTACTTCTTGACCAGAGGAGAATAGTTTTCTCCTCCAAAATGCACATTTTCCAATATATAGATTTCACATGTAATACAATACATGTAATTATCTGCTGAAACTAGTGCAATTTCAGTGTGGAAAGCATTCCAAATATTTTTAGAGCTCTTCCAATTTCTTGGTGTTTTGCTATCAAAGTTATTTTATTATATGTCTCAATTCCCGAATTGAAAATCAATATTAAATAAATGCTCACCAAAGGTCATTTGATCCTGCATTATGATGTTATAAAATCCTAAGTTAATAGCCCATATGTAGAGAGAGTCCAGATAAGCCAGTTTGGTGTATTTTGGCCAATAATAATTATTATAATGCAATGAGTATGAATATACCCTTATTATACCTGACATGAATGAGAAAGTGCTGTAACCTCTGCTTAGTATTCTAATTAATTATTGCTCTTTCCATCCATCACTAAAGGTATATTTTCACCATCGTGAGCTATCTCATTGGAGTGTTTATTTTTGCAACAATTGTGGGTCAAGTGGGCAATGTCATAACGAATCGCAATGCCAATCGATTGGAGTTTGAACGTCTTCTCGATGGTGCGAAAACCTACATGCGCCACCACAAGGTAAGGCCTTAAGAAAAAAAAATTACACGGGGTGGAAAAGTAGAGAGGGGTTTCTCATCTAAGGGCATGTTCACGGATTACCTCAAAATCTCAGGATTTGTGCGGTGTAATAGGGATTTTATAAAAAAAAAGTTTCTTTCAAAGTTTTGGAGAACTCTATCTAAGAACTCAATTTTGTGAGGGAAAAAAGAAGAACTTGTGATAGTTGAATTCAGAATAAGGGAATTAGGGAGAACCGGGGCTAAATAGACAGGGGCTAAATTTTAATCAACGAAATTCGACAAAAATCCTATTTAATGAAAGTAAACATAAATTTCCGTATTCACTGAAATTGTATAAGATATATATTAACAATTTTTCACAATAAAAAGAAAATCTCAATTTTCGGTTCAATTTAGCCCTCACCACCGTGACTATTTTAAAATAACATTAACTGAGAAAAGTTAAAATAACTTTACTGTTCATTATGATTTCCCAGATGTGTCATCGTTGAAGTTGCTAAGAAAAGCAATTAATCATGTTGAATAAGTTTATCATTACTGAATCTCTTGTAAGAGTTTTATAAACTCAATTTGTTTTATAGACTTAGGGTAAAGTGGTACAAGTTGGACAGTGGTACGAGTTGGACAATGGTATAATTTGGACAGGGCTTTTTGTCTTCATAAATTTAGTACTTCATTTTTATTTTTATATTTTTAATGCTTTAGTTTTATAATTTGATTCCTTGTGCTTCAAAACAAATTTTGTACTGTATTTATCAAGAAAAAAACCATGTCCAACTTGTACCGGCGAATTGTCCAACTTGTAACACCAATTCCAAATTATACACTTTACCCTATTGTACATTTAAAAACTATAATTTGTGCATCAGACGCTTCCAATCGGTCGAATAGAACCAGAACAACAATAACTTAAGAGCGGAAAAATGTTAAAAATGTAATTAACTAATCACACTTATAAAACACAAGAAGAATTTTTTTAAATAAAAAAGAGGGTAGGAGGAAGTGGGGCACCTTTTAAATTGGGATTTTTCACCTATTTTTAAAAAAAAATTGAGCCTTACCGTAATATAATTTAGCTGCACAAACAGATTGAGCAGCTAAATTGCATTATGATATGGTTCATTTTTCCACGTAAACATAGATGAAAAATCTCAATTTCAAAGATGCCCCACTTCCCCCTTAGTATTATAATATCATAAGTCATAATTAGAAATGTCTGTCCTTCTGATTTCTTATATTCGATTCGTATATTTGTAGCATTTTAATTTTCATTGATTCAACTTAAAGAAAGAAATATTGATCCTAAAATGGTTCTAATTACCATCATGGAGCTCAAACAGTAAGAGAAATCGATTTTCTTTTTTCGCTGACCCCCTTCGTTGTAACAGCATTGTTTCGAGAATTTGTATTTAAAACCGCTATTATTTTCGACTTTCGTATAAGTTGTAGTCCTAAGTACAGGCTATATTGATGGATTTACGACTATGGCATAATGCAATGATTTGGAATCGGAACTGGAGTCGGATGAAGAAAAATTAAGATGATGTTTTCTTGCTCAAATTCAGACAAATTATATACAAATTTAAAATTAAAAATTACTGCTCTTTCTTTGAATATGAGCAGTAAAAATAAAAAGACCAACAAAGTGGGAGAAACAAGTTCTATAGTAGAGGCTAACATTTCGGCCTATGACCGAAAAATATGTTATTTTGAATTTTTCGAGTCAAATTTCATTTATTTCTCATAAAATTGAGATAAAAATAGATTTAATAGAAAGAAATTTAATAGATAATATAATTTATTTATTCAACTCTACATTAATCAACCTAATTGCATTGATCAAAATTGGCAATGATTATTCACTTATTATTCACGATTTATATGCCAAACGGTATGAGATATGCTTCCGATCTTTGGTGACCCCCCCCCCTTTAAGATGTAACTCATTCCTATTTTTTCTAACAAGGGTTTCTGGTTTTCCGGGTTTCGCTATGCAATTCTTGGGTTTCTCGGGTATCGCGATGCAAAGATTGGATTTCTCGGGATTCACAATTCAAAAAGTGGGATTCTATCGGGTACCGCTAAGCGTTTCTCGGACAATTTACAAGGGTTTCTCAATTTCAGTTACCCCTAGCGCTCCTTCCTAACAGTTCCTGACAATTTCTAAGGATGTTCTTAGTTCCCAAAAATTTATCGAGTTTCCTGAATTCTTGAATCTTTCTCAGTTTCGCTAGGAATCTCCGAGTTTCTAAGGGTCCTCAATATTTTTGTGGATTCTCAAGGATTCTTCAAAATTTCCGGGATTTCCTAACGGTTCCGAAGCCTGTTCCGGGTTATAGGGACTTCCGCCAGCTCCTGAACATTTTTAAACTTGTCCAGGTTTATAATAAACTTCCCGGACGAAGAGAAAACGGAATACATTATTCACCATGCACACATTTGGCATTCCTTATATTACACAATTGAATTACATAAATTAGAGATTTCACATTTGCTTGAATTACATATTTATGTAACTTAACAACAAGAATTGTTGTAAATAAGCAAACTAATGATTATTCGTGTAATTTTTATTTCTCATCTTTATTTACGTTGGTATTAAGGGGTTACATGGGTCTCTCAGGTCAAAAAAATCATTTATTTTTTTATTTTTTATTTCATAGTATAACATTGGAAAAATATTTTCTGAAAATTTCAAGTCAATTGGAGTAAAACTCTCGAAGGTAGAGCAGTTTTAGTTATGCATTCCGCTCGTTGCATATTGTTGTAAAACTTTAAACGCGATTTTCTCAAAACACCGTTTTACAATGTGGTAGTCAAGATTACTCAGAGTCTACTGAACCGATCTTTATGAAATTTTGCATACTTGTTTTGAGAAGTATTATCTATTGTTTGGAATGAAGGATTTGCACTTCCTTTAATCAGAAACATTTTTACAATAAAAAATGTGTTGAAAAATAGGATAAAATTGATACTTTTTTACAAAAACTTTTGCCAAAAACCTATAGCTATACCTATATTATAAATTTTGTTTTTTCAAAAATTCTTCATTCATCCAGAGGTCCATCTATTCCTCTCTAACAGAGTATATTTAGTTTTTTGATTTCATATGAACCTACTGGGAGAATCCTGCCTACCGCAAGGTCTGTTTTTTGGGGAATGGTTCCAAGAATCAACGGTCGAATTTTCAATTTTTTTTTTAATTTTGTTCTAAAGTTACTCTTTCACATCCCAAGAGTTGGAAGTTCTAGAATATTTTCGACACAATAAATTATTATCAGAAAAAAGACCTATTTTTGACCTGAGAGACCCATGTAACCCCTTAAAGGACATTCTAATCTAAGAATAATTTTTTTAGGGATTTTTTCGTTAAATCTTGTAAAGATGATGGGGTGACGCCAAGAGTGTATAATAACTGATGCTTTCTTGGCAGAGTTCAAGCAGTCAAACTTTCAATTTAATGAGAAATATTTGTAAACTTCTGCTTCAAAACTCAATCAAATTATTAAGAAAATGTTCATTGAATAATGTCACAAATAGCTTAATTGAGTTTGACTTTAATGTACCCTCAAGGAGATATTTCCTCTAATTAAGTTCTCCGTATTGTATATAATGATACAAATCAATTTGATTAATAAGGTAATGAGCATAATAATTGTCTTTGGTATTACTAATTGAAAGGCAAAGGATCTTTTTTTTTAATTTGCAATTGTTTTCCTTGCAGCAAAAACAATTTCTTTCTTTTGCAAAATGATTTTCTTTAGAGGTTGCATTTCTGTCGGATAACGAGATTGTCTGGGGAGTAACTAACTTAATGAGGAACCCCGTGGGTGGAAGTGGATGCTGGGGAGGATGGGATAGTCAACTACGCGACACTGTTTAATGTTCCTCGTGTCGCACATTCACAGGTTCCCGGTGGCATGAAAAGACGTGTACTTCGATGGTATGACTACAGCTGGTCCAGAGGACGTATTCAAGGCGGAGGAGACATTAATACAGCACTGGGTCTACTTCCTGACAAACTAAAGACAGAACTGGCGCTGCATGTGAATTTGAGTGTACTGAAAAAGGTAAAGTATATCCTGAAGACCTTTTTTATATATATTTCAATATTGTACCAGTTGGAGTATCTTCAAAGAGGATTCTTAACAGTAGTGTTTGGATTTGAAAAGTCGTGGTACTGTAACTATTTATTTTTTCTATTTAATTTTCTGTTTTACATTCATGATGACATAATTCAATTGACTGTGCCAAGAGTTGAATGCTTAATTTATGGATTTTCATCTCTCAATAGGTCACAATTTTTCAAGAGTGCCAGCCAGAGTTCTTGCATGACTTGGTGCTGAAAATGAAGGCATACATTTTCACTCCCGGCGATATGATTTGCCGAAAGGGTGAAGTGGCAAGAGAAATGTTCATAATTGCTGATGGTATTCTAGAGGTGCTGAGTGAGACTGGAAAAGTGCTGACGACTATGAAAGCTGGTGACTTTTTCGGAGAGATTGGCATCCTGAACTTGGATGGTCTCAATAAGTGAGAAAAACTTTATAAAGTTTCTTGTACAGTATATACTTATAAGGTGTAGGGAAACGAAAATGTTTGAATCATTTTTACTCGATCTATTAAGACCAAGTCATTTGGTAGATTTTTTCTTAATTTTCAAACTAGTAGATCTTTTGTACAACTTCATCGTTTTTGCTCAACTGAAATAAAATTTTAACATCCTACGAAATTGTCCTTTTCGATATAATCGTGTATACTAGTATAGGATAGAACAGCCAGAAACAGTTCTAAATGGGATTTTTTTATTAAAAGCTATCAATATGAATGGATATTCGATTTTCCTAGAGCGAAGAAAATCAAATAAAAAGATCTCGACAGAGATAATGTATTAAATTAAAAATTTAGTAATAAGTATGTTTATAAAGGGAAAATTCTTTAGGGGGAATTGGGGCACCTATGAATTGGGACAGCTTTGAAATTAGGGTTTTTCTCCTACACTTGAGTGAGAGAAATCTGAAATTGTTAAAATAACATTCCGGAAATGTTAATTTTACCCTGCAGTATTGATCCGAAATCGGTGTAACTATTACCCTTTTTAGGTGTATTGGGGGTTAACGTTAACCTTTTTCATGTTAATTTTACCCTTAAAAAGGTGTAATATTAACATTAAAAAATGTTGATATATTTTTACACCTAAAAAGTGTTAGTTATGAGGAAAAAAAGTTAATCGCACCCTCTTTTTTTTCTCAGTGTATTTATAAATGGAATTGAGCCTTATCATTATGTAATTAGTGATTCCAGAACCGGGTACCCGACCCGGGTACCCGGGTACGGATCTCAGGGGAACCGGGTACCCGGCAACTTCAAAATACCCGGGTATTTGGAATCACTATATGTAATTTAGCATCGCAGTTGGTTCCTTGAGCTAAATTATAATAAGATTCAGTTTCATTTGAAAATAGGAGAGAAAACCGAATTTCAAAACTGACCCAATTTAAAGCTACCCCAATTCCCCCCTTTCTATTTTGAATAGGTTCTTAAATAGGCTATTTCGGCTATTCAATCCTATATAGTTACAATTGATATTTTGGAGAGATGTTTCAGAATTTTCACGCTCAATTTAGCAACCAATTTATGTTACAATGATCATGTAAGATCGTACAACTATAAATGTTTATCGGGCATTTTCACACAATTCTATTGGAAATTTCCCTCAAAAACATACTGTATTTGCTATATAGTAATTGTGTGCCAAATGGTACGAATTTACATGATATTTGACCCACTTTTCAGTGAATTCCCATAGAAAACCAATTGTTAAACAAAGAGTTTGCAAACTAGTGGTAATTCTAGGAAGATGCACTTTGAAATGGGTGTTTGGGAAAAGTTTCCAAAGACCACTTCCTTGGTGCTAATGCAATTGTTGTGTGTGTTCAATTAGGCGTACAGCAGATGTTCGTTCTGTGGGGTATTCTGAGCTCTTTTCATTGTCCCGGGAAGACGTATTGGCGGCCATGAAGGACTATCCAGAAGCTCAGGAGATTCTTCAAACTCTGGGTCGAAAGCGCCTCATGGAGGTGAGATGTGTTAACAAGAGGCATGCCAAATTGCAGAGTGACAGGGAAGCTGCACAAGCTGCTGCCCAGGGAGACAGCTCTGAGAACAGTGCCTCAAAGCGGATTGTGGATAAATTGCGAAGCGACGTTAAGGGTATCAAGAATGTTCTGAGGAAATCGAGGTGAGTATTGTGGGTGGGAGAGATTGTTTGAGAAGCAATTACAGATGGGAATCAATTAATCAGGAAGCGATAATTAAAACTTATGCGAAAATTAACGAATGGAAATCAATTAATTGCAGAACTGGCAGACGAAGCAATGAATCCATAGAACTACAGCCATTGCACACAGGAACATCATTTTCGGGTGGGAGTAAAGCATCCAAGGGAAAATTAAAGCGAATGTCACACGTTAGGTCTGATGATATAGCAAATGATGATGATCACCAGCAACCACCAGAAAAATCACCAAGCCCCATTGGAGCGGGTCTTCCTCTGTTGTCGCGACTTCGATTGCTGAAGGAGAAACAAGTTCGTAAAATTCAATTAGTCTCACCCGTAAACTTAGCAAATTGGCTATCGTACAATTTCATTGATATATAGAACATTCACATGAGAAAACTACCCATAGGCATTTCCCATTAAACCATTGTTGTCTGAGTCACAGAAATCTACACAAGAAGGATACGGAAGGATATTTAATCTTTCTCCTTTCCAATTATCCACTTTTGTGCTTTGTTTATACTGTATTTAGTCATGTCAAAAATACCACAAGTTATCCTATTCCTCTCCTAAATGTTTATTCTGTGGTCCTGTGTGATTGTGTCACATTGTTTCCGTTTTGTCTCTGCACTCACAGGATCGTGAAGAACGTGCTGTGAAAGCTGCACCTCCAATGATTACATCACCCCACACTCATGTAACATCCACTGTATCACCACAGGAGTCAATTCAGGAGGAACCAGAACCTGAAGTCATTGGGGCAGGTCTCCCACTTTTGCAACGACTGAAACTTCTCAAGGCAAAAGAGGACAAAATTTCCAAAGAGGCATCATCGAAGGTAATAATAGAAATACCCTCGAAGGCTTTTGGTCAGTTACAATCAGTGATGGGTATGAATGTAGTTCAAATTTTCATTTCATTTACTTACGAGATTCAATTAAAAGTTTTCCAAATACAACAATACAGGTATAGGGTAAAATTGAGTAATTTGGAAAAGAAAACAAAGCAGAAATAGGGTGAAGTGGGGAACCTTTAAAATAGGACTTTTTCTACTATTTTTAAATGCAACTAGGCCTTTCACCGATATAATTTAGCTCCACAAATTAATTGTGTTCAGTTTAAGGTTTTATTAAAAAAAAGGAGAAAATGCCCGATTTTAAAGGTGCCTTATTTCAAAGGTGCCCCGCTTCCCCCTATAACCCATACTCGCAAGAATACTTCGTATTTTTTTCTTTTGTTTTTCGCGGAAAATCTCAGCAAAAGTGGGGTAGTTTAACAAAGGAGCAGTTCCAATTTTTGCATATAGGGTAAGTGTGCCAAATTCCGACCAGCTTGCAATTCCGGCCACCTTTTTTGTTCCTCGAATTTCCAAAAATTTTTAGTTTTTACATACTCCAGAGATTATACAATGCAAAAGAATAACAAAAAATGTAGCTTCGACAAACGAGATGACGTGAAAAAGACATTGGAAGAATTCCCGAAGGGCAAGGAACTATGACAATGAAGGTGGCCGAAATGGGGCACCAAAGCTATGTCTATATTTTTATTCATTTTAAAATGTATTAAGAATGATTTTAAAGTAAATAAAGACGATAAACTTTCTACAAGGTTCTAAGCAATACTCATTAAGTAGAAGGAATGAAAAAAAATCAATTTCTATTAAAGATATTGTAGTATAAAAATTAACGATTCATTTTTAAAATTGAATTAGTGATTTGTAAGTTTGGCGCGAGAGGCGCTAGTTGATTAGTCTTGTCAGAGTGCCCCGAGTGTGAACACGCGTTTGTAAAAGATTGAGAAATAAAATTATACTAAAATTCAGGTGTGGGGTGCCAAAATGACTCCAACTGTGGAAGATATTAAGAAGGAGTTGACCAGGATGGGGGTGTACTTCCCGGATGACGCAGACGAAGCGAAAATCCGTGAAATATTTGCTCATGCCATCGGACTCCCAGTTGAGGTTAGGAGCTGTGAGAGAAGTTTCCGGGGTTTTCCCGAGGCAGACGGCGCGAGGGGGCACTCATGGAACTCCACAGACGGTGGAGAGAACGCATACGGCGGAAAGGATGCAGACGGCGTCAATGTACTTGCGGAAAATGTGAATCTTGGCCTTTCAACGATGAAAATTGATGAAACACGTGGAGCTATTCCAAAAGATTCCAATGCAGACGGCGCAGCTTCTGGGGAAAGAAGCGACCCAGCTCGTAATGAGACAAATGCGGATATTCAGTGTCCACCTCTTTTGGCCACAATTGATATTCGAAGACTTTTGGAGCTGTCGGGCTCACGTGCACGAGCAACTGATGACTTGCCACCGATGAATTCCATGTCCTTGAGATTTTCTGACGTCGAGGGTGCTCTTGAATCCTTCAGTGGTGATGATGATTATCCGGTGCGCAAATGGATAGAATCGTTTGAAGACGTTTGCGCTGCTTTTGGAATCAGAGGGCCGGCTGAGATGGTGTTCGCAAGACGTATGCTGAAAGGGACAGCTAGAATGGTACTGAGGGCACACAATTCAACCACTTGGGGACAATTGAAAGATGTGCTTTTGTCAGAATTTGGTAGAAAGCTGTCAATTCGAGAGGTTCTCCAGAAGATGGACAAACGTATGCGCCTCAAAGATGAATCTCTTCATCGTTATGTTGTGGCAATGGAAGAGATTGCTGCCATGGCTGAAGGAATCACTGAAGAGGACATTATCAGTGCTGTTCTCAAAGGCTTGAGAGATGGAACATCAAATGCTGCTGTGCTTGCTGGAGCCAAAACGATGAAAGAATTGAAGGATTTAATACCAAGATATGAACGACAACCACTGAAGCCCATGAGCGACGGACGGGAAGTTAAGAATTCATCATCCAGTCGACCGATAAGCCAGAGGAAATGTTTCAACTGTTTCCAAATGGGGCATTTGTCTGCAAATTGCCCTAAACCAAAGAGAACACCAGGAAGTTGCTTCGCTTGTGGACAACTAGGACATTCGGTGAAGGATTGCACTACTGGAGCTGCCGTAGCTGCTGCTGTAGAGTCAGATGAGTCAGAGATTCCAATTACTGTACAGGTGAGTGTTGCTATTCATTGTAAGGAAGGTCTCGCGGTTAAAACAATTGTTGCCCTTCTGGATACAGGAAGCCCAGTAAGTTTGGTAAGAGCATCAGTAATTCCAAAAGATCTTTTAAATACCCAACATGAAATAATTTCACGATTCAGAGGTTTTGGCGGAACACCAATCACTTTCCTTGATGAATTGAACTGTACTTTAATACTGTCAGGAAAAGAGATTGAAATAAAGATTTTGGTGGTTCCAGATTCTTGTATGCCTATGAATTTGTTGTTGGGAAGAGATGCTCTCAAGAAGTTCGGTATACATTTACATTTTACCAACAAAGTGAAAGAAAATCAAGAAATGGGCTTGGTAGAGAATAGCGAGGCATTCCTTTACACAATCACAGAGTCTGGCTCAAACGCGGTAGATGTACAGGGATTGGGAGTGGATCGTAACGATGATGAGGCAAAAAGTCCAGTCAATATTGAGCGGGAAATAAAAAGTCAGCCGGATATAGATATGAGTGAACTTCCGGTTATTTGTTGCGGGTTCGAGGATTGTGTTGAAAATGATCAAGATTTTGAGTCTGATTTTGAAGATTTGGATAAAGTTGCTTTCAATGATCATTCCATCCAATTGATGATGGGAAATATCGAAATATTGGAGGAAAGTGGTTTCTGCCCTTTGGAGAACGCCATTTTGGCAGTCAGCAATGATGAGATTGATATCTGTACTTCGTTGTCAGAAGAACAGTCAACTGAATTGCGTTATTTAATTGAGAAGGAATATTTTGAGAAGTTCTCTTCGAATGGTGCACATGGCTCTAAATGTGAGATGGAGATTCGTTTGACCAATGATACGCCTTTCTATAGTCCGCCAAGGCGGCTTTCTTATGCAGAAAGGGGACAAGTACGTGAGATTGTCAATGATCTTTGTAGTAAGGGTGTGATTCGTCCTAGTAATTCTCCATACGCTTCACCAATTGTATTGGTGCAAAAGAAAAATGGTAGCACAAGAATGTGCATCGATTATCGCGCTTTAAATCACTTGACGGTCCGCGATAATTATCCTTTGCCACTGATTGACGATTGCTTAGAACAGTTGCGAAATAAGAAGATATTTTCTTTACTGGACCTTAAGAGTGGATTTCATCAGGTTAAAGTATCAGAGCAGTCGATCAAGTATACAGCGTTTGTCACGCCTGATGGGCAATACGAGTATACAATGATGCCTTTCGGTCTCAAAAATGCACCTTCTGTATTTCAAAGGTTCATTTCACAAATATTGAGAGAATTTATTGAAGAAGGCTCAATCATTGTCTATATGGACGATATAATGGTTGCGAGTGAAAGTTTCGAAGAGCACAAGGTTTTGCTTAAACGCGTTTTGAATTGCTTGGCAAAGAACGGACTTGATATCCAAGTGTCTAAGTGTAAGTTCGGATACTCCTCATTGGAATACTTGGGCTATGTCGTGTCAGAGAAGGGAATAAAGCCAAGTGATATACATCTTCGTGCGATTAAGAATTATCCAATTCCCACCTCAGTAAGAGCAGTTCGGGCATTTTTGGGGTTGTGTGCCTACCTGCGTAGATTTGTAGAGGGATTTTCAAAAATTGCGAGACCTCTTTTTGATCTGCTTAAGAAAGATGCCACGTTTGATTTCAATCAAGCATGCCAAGATGCTTTCATTAAGTTGAAAAGTCGATTGATTAGTTCCCCAGTCTTGGCATATTATGATCCTAAGCGGGAAACAGAACTCCATACGGACGCCAGTTCTATGGGATTTGGAGCAATGCTCTTACAGAGGCAGGATGACAAGAAGCTTCATCCAGTTGCATACTACTCGAAATGTACGACTGAATCCGAGGCTAAATATTCAAGTTTCATGCTAGAAACTCTTGCGGTTATTTATGCTCTCAGAAGATTTCGTGTGTACTTGGAAGGAATTAACTTTTTTATAGTAACGGATTGTATTGCTTTTGAACAAACAACCAAGAAAGCGCCCATGAATAGGCAGGTTGCTCGTTGGGTTATAGAATTGCAGGGATATTCATATACGATTGTTCACCGACGTGGTGAACTCATGCAGCATGTTGATGCATTGAGTCGTTGCTATTATGCAGGAGAAGTTGATTTGGACTTCCAATTGCGAGCTACACAAAGCAGAGACCCATTGATTTTGGAGATCAAAAAGAAGTTAGAGACTAAGGAAGATAAGCTTTACGTTTTGCGGGATGGATTGGTGTACAGGCGCGATCGTAGAAACCATGCATATTTTTATGTCCCTTGCGAAATGGAACAAGCTTTAATTCAAAAGATTCACGAGAAGGTTGGGCACCTCGGTATGAATAAGACCTATGATAAACTGAAGACACTTTATTGGTTCCCAAGTATGAACAAGAAGGTGGAAACATTTATACAAAACTGCGTAAAGTGTATGCTTTATTCTGCTCCGCCTAAAGATAATCGTCAAGATTTGCATAGTATTCCGAAGAAAGCTGTACCATTCCATACGCTTCACGTTGATCATGTGGGTCCTTTGCCTTCACTACAATCAAAGAGGAAACATGTACTAGTAGTCGTTGATGCGTTCACAAAGTACACTCGCTTGTACCCGGTTGCTTCCACGAGCACTAAGGAGGTCTGTTGTGCGCTGGCAAAGTATTTTGATTATTACAGTAGACCGGTGAGGATTGTTTCAGACAGAGGTAGTTGCTTTACCTCGCATGAGTTCAAGAGTTTTTTGGATGAGAAAAACGTAGAGCATGTAAAAGTCGCAGTTGCATCTCCTCAGGCCAATGGTCAAGTGGAAAGGGTTAATCGTGTCTTGTTGCCAATATTAGCGAAATTAAGTGAACCTGCACAGCACGCTGACTGGGTGAAGCAGATCTCACGTGCTGAATTTGCGCTGAATAACACTATTCATCGATCAATTGGTTGTACTCCCAGTCAATTGTTGTTTGGGGTAGATCAGAAGGGGCCTGACGTGGATGAACTCGCAGAATACTTAGAAGATAAGGCGGATCCGGTTGAACGAAATCTCAAAGACCTAAGAGACAGGGCTTCTCAGAATATTGAAAGGGTTCAAGCGTACAATGAAAAGCAATTTTCTCGTTTTCACCACAGTCCACGAACCTATGAAGTAGGCGATTTCATTCTCATTAAGAATGTTGACACAACGCCCGGCATTAATAAGAAATTAATGCCAAAATACAAGGGGCCTTATGTTGTTGAACGTGTGTTGCCTCATGATCGGTACGTTATCCGTGATATTGATGAATGCCAGGTAACTCAAATCCCCTATGAAGGTATTGTTGAAGCGAAAAACATGCGATTGTGGCGTGTCAATGATTGTGAGCCAGGTTCTGACACAGAGCAACATTCATCTCCTGAATTAGGGATAGATTTGCTTTTTGAAGAAAAATAAGTTTACACTCTGGGGTAGGTTAAATTTAACTTGTTTTTGTTTTTTTTATTTTTAATTTAAATAAGATTTAAATTATGGGTCAGAATTGGCCGAGCTGCAGTATAAAAATTAACGATTCATTTTTTAAATTGAATTAGTGATTTGTAAGTTTGGCGCGAGAGGCGCTAGTTGATTAGTCTTGTCAGAGTGCCCCGAGTGTGAACACGCGTTTGTAAAAGATTGAGAAATAAAATTATACTAAAATATTACATTTCAAACTTGAGACTTTGGCGCTTGCATGCAACTATGCCGAAATTTGGCACACTTATCCTATCTAATTTTTCCTTGAAAACATTGGAGTTAAACTTTTATATGTATTACTAAAGCCGTACCTAAGCCCAATTATTCATTTTGTAAGGCTTCTCGATTGAGTTATGCAATTGATTTTATAAAACTACATCAAAATGAAACTTTTTGGGATGTTTTATTTTGACAAATTTCTGAACCATTGCAGTTATACATCGAAGTAGTAACAAAATTATAATAATTTACTAGTGGTCTCATAATTATAATAAGGTATTTAGAAATTTCATTTGCTGCCTAATTCTGCCCCGGTCTCCCACATGGGGCTTTCTAACATACTGCAGTGATATAGTAAGACAATAGAGGTGTTAAAGAATTCATTAATTTCATCCTTTCCATCCATGTTATGATTTGGTGTAGGGTAAATTAAGCTAATTCAAAACCTGCTTCAAATGGAAATTTTTCGCTACTCCAGATGGAAACGTCACTGTTTTCATGATAAATACAGTAGGGGAAAGTCGTCTGCCTTTAAATGCAGCAGCCTTCAAATGTTGCGATTTTTTCGTTGTTCTCAAAAGCATAAATTATATTCTATTAACTATTAGGTAGCTATCCATCATCCTCACAAGTCATCAAAAAATGGAGAGCCTAGCTCCTATTTCCTAGATGCTAGATAAAAAAAAATGAAAATGAGCTCTAAACTGTAATTTTGATGTTCCACAAATCATGTGATTTTTCATAGTAAAAATCATTTTACAAATAAATCTTCCATTGTGACACATAGAAGGTTAATCAGGCTTAATATTTCTGTTAATACATTTTGGTTCAGATGACACAATTTTTGTGGGTGGCAAAAATTTGAAAATATCACCCTGCAGCAGCCTTCAAATGCTAATGTCGTGTGCCTTTAAATCCTATCTTTCCATACATCAAAACATGTGAAATCGAACTCCTACTTTTCTCTGACGAACGTCATACAAATACTTATAACCTGCTATCTTGCTCCGGTCGGGATGTTTCAAATTGACAATTTTCAACTTCAATGGCTTTTTCTTCCAAATTTTCATGTGCAAAACAGTGCTTCAGAAAATTGTGAAGAAAAGTTATTGTGTAGGGGAAGGTCGTCTGCCTTCAAACGAAAAATGGAGTTCCAAATTTAAGATTTTTTTCTGAAGAATCCACAAAATGGATTTTATTTTCTACTACACCAAAAAATTCGCTTGTTTATTCAGCGTATATGCTTACCTCATTTAGCACTTACAAGTCCTCAGTTTTTCCTTCTGAGGAAATTAAAAAAGTGATGTCGATTTGTATGAAGGCAGCTGGCATAGTCTGCCTTTAAACGCGAGGCAGCTACCTTTAAATGTTTTTTTTTTCACTGAGAATATTGAATCAATAAAACTAAATGGGCTATAAATGATTAGGTTGGAGCCTAACGTACTCAGTAAAATCGTCACTGCAGTCTAAAGACATTAAACAATAACTTTTCTTCACATTTTTCTGAAGCACTGTTTTGCACTTGAAAATTTGGAAGAAAAAGCCATTGAAGTTGACAATTGTCAACTTGAAACATCCCGGCCGGAGCAAGATAGCGGGTTATAAGTATTTGTATGACGTTCGTCAGAGAAAAGTAGGAGTTCGATTTCACTTGTTTTGATGTATGGAAAGACAGGATTTAAAGGCACACGACATTAGCATTTAAAGGCTGCTGCAGGGTGACATTTGCAAATTTTTGCCACCCACAAAAATTGTGTCATCTGAACCAAAATGTATTAACAGAAATATTAAGCCTGATTAACCTTCTATGTGTCACAGTGGAAGATTTATTTGTAAAATGATTTTTACTATGAAAAATCACATGATTTGTGGAACATCAAAATTACAGTTTAGAGCTCATTTTCATTTTTTTTTATCTAGCATCTAGGAAATAGGAGCTAGGCTCTCCATTTTTTGATGATTTGTGAGGATGATGGATAGCTACCTAATAGTTAATAGAATATAATTTATGCTTTTGAGAACAACGAAAAAATCGCAACATTTAAAGGCTGCTGCATTTAAAGGCAGACGACTTTCCCCTAATGTCTTTTGACTGCAGTGATGATTTTAGTGAGTGCGTTAGGCTTCAATCTAATCATTTATAGCCCATTTAGTTTTATTGATTCAATATTCTCAGTGAAAAAAAAAACATTTAAAGGCAGCTGCCTCGCGTTTGAAGGCAGACTATGCCAGCTGCCTTCATACAAATCGACATCACTTTTTTAATTTCCTCAGAAGAAAAAACTGAGGACTTGCGAGTGCTAAATGAGGTAATCATATACGCCGAATGAACAAGAGAATTTTTTGGTGTAGTAGAAAATAAAATCCATTTTGTGGATTCTTCAGAAAAAAATCTTAAATTTGGAACTCCATTTTTCGTTTGAAGGCAGACGACTTTCCCCTACTAAATTATTATATTTATTAATTTTCTATACCACAGTTTCATTATTTAGTCAATTTTGCTCCAAGTAAAGCAAAAATCCATTCATATTCATAAATTTTAATTTGTTAATTTCTCAGAAAAATTAAAAGTGTACCTTTTCACCATGAAATTTTTCATCGATCGACTATGTATCCAATGAAAACCAATGAGGTGACTCTTGTTTATTCGTTTTGTTCAACATTTATGTCATATTTATGGCTAATTTTTGTTAAATTAACTGCTAATCTTTATTGTTAATGGCACGTGAAATTTTTAAATGAAATAATTACTTATTTCGTGAACAAAAAGGGTTTTTCTGAAGTGTCTGCAAATGCTTCAATAGGAAACTTCGGAAATATGATTTTTTTGGAGAGATTTTTTTATTGTTTTAGATGGGAAAGATGAAAAAACCAGGAATAAGAACAAATCCTGCATTCAGGAGCAACTCAACAAGGTTTTGGAAGCCTATCGTCGCGGTTTCACTTACACTGTTTGTCTCCAATTAGAAACTTTTCCTTGTCTCCATTTGGATTAATTTGTTTCCAATAGAAGCATTTTACACTCGCGCATTTTTTTGTATTTAAGAAGTTTTCAAATGATATCTAAAGAATTTTCACTAAACAGTAACATTCTAGAAGAGTCAAGGAACAAACTTATGTAATTCTCTTCAGAAAAATATTAATTTATGTGTTGAATCTTCTGTCAATGTTAAAGCGTTTGGAAATGGTTTTGAATTAGGACATTTACCCTACGGGGTCAATGTATTGAAAAGCTCCTCAGTATTGCGCAGATGGGATACTTTCAGATAATTTCAAGAGAAAATCAGAAGAAATATTCCTCCAAGTTTAACTTGGAATTCACCAAAAACAACATCTCTAGAAAAACAATCTTCCTTCACATTTTTGAAAAATTTTGCACAACAGTTCATCAAATATCACCCCAGGGAATTTTCAAAAACGTTTTTCGCAGTTTTTCTAGCAGATTGTCTTCAAATATAAGATAAAAAATAACCTTGATGAATTTCATTCTAATGTGAAAGACAAGGTGAAGGATACAATTAAAAAAAATATCTGAACGCTAGACAAATTATTATTTATTTTATTTCGATGTTTCGATGTAAATTTATTATTCAGTTTACAATGTTTCGTGAAAAATGTCCATTCAAACGCTTCAATCATTTGCACCGGGCGGAAATCGAACTCACAACTGTGACAGTCGACCCGAGGGTCACACCGCCCAAGAGCAGAACGCTCTTACCAATTGCACCACGGACCCCCCACTAGACAAATTATCTTTACAAATTTTTTAAGAACAGTTTTTAAAGCAAATTTCTGACGGAATTTACTCATAGTGTGTAGATATTTTTAGTCCTTATCTAATTTTAAAACTTTCTAAATATTTCAATGTGTCACTAATACAATTTTTCAGTACAATCATTCATTATACATATACTTTATGGGGAATTTAAAATATTTTTGATACGACCAGAATGGTGTTTCGATGATATTCTAAAATTATCAGGTAGAGATGCTATGATAAACAACAGCTATGCTTTAATTTCAACTCTACATTGAAATTGCATTAAATGAAATAAATATTTATAAGCCGTCAATTTATTTTAGGATTCATAAAATGATTATTGATCCTATAAAACATTCATCTGCAATAATTTTTTAATTATAGAATTAAACCGTGTTACTGTTTGATTTCTCCAACAATTTGTCTTTTTGCCAAGTTTAAATGTCAGAGTATTTTTTAACATCCTAAAAATTAAATTAAATTAAAATTATCAAATATTACCTAGGAAAAATGTAAATTATTTGTATGTAGCTTTTTATTATTTCTGGAAATATTTAAAGTAAAAATCAAATAAATTGCTCATTCCCATCACTGAGAGAGCTGCAGTATTTAAATACAGAACTAATACTTAAATTTTTGCATTTAGAGTCAAATCGTAACGACACAGAGCACAATATCAGTTCCTGCAACAACATCTTGTATCCTCTCAAGTGCGCCTAGTATTAAGCAAACCTCCACTGTCCTGACTCCAAGTACATGTCTCGCTAATCCGTCCCCACTGCCAAAACCCACCCTCAAGGTCTCCTTCAGGGATCGTATAAAGGCCATCCAGGGTGCATCATCGGCACCCAGTGAACCAAAAATACCCGAAAAGGACGAAGCTCATGCTCAACCAACGACGGAATCATCCAGCGACAGTATGAAGCAGCAATTGTTGCCATCGGCCGCATCAATTATCATCACAAAGATATCAAAACCGTCCACGAGTATCTCTCTCAAGGAGAAAATCAAGTCCTCTTTGGGTGGGGCACCCAAGGAGGAGCCTCTCAAACCCTGGTCCAAACTCAAGCTGGCCACTGTAGTGAGTTCTGGTGGGAGTTACACGAGTCTCAATAATAGCTTTACAGAAGAGTCCCCTACGGCATCTGTGCCCAAAACAACGGGATCAGACTCACGACCTATCTCCACTACGTCAATAGCTCCAATAAGGCCTACCGATTGGAAGTTGCCTAAGAGAAAGGGATCCAAGAGCAAAGATCATCGAGCAAGTGTTAGCGATAGTGAGCAATCGATATCATCTCAAATGAAAGCAAAATCCATCAAGCTTCAAAGGAAACCTAAGAACTACAGATCAGTCGATGATCTATCGCCTGAGTACAGTGGTTTACCATTCGTGAAGAAATTGAAGATTCTCAATGAACGGCAGAAGTTGGCGGAGTTGGAACACGTCATCCAAACAAGAAGCTTCAGCCTCGACTGTCCCGAAGCTGCTGTGACTCCTGTGGAAGAACCACTAACGCGAAGTCACAGTGAAGCATCAGGCATGGCTCGAGGAAGGCCCGTTAAAGTTTGTGCCCCATCGAGTGTGCCTATTCATGAGATGGACTACTTGCAGCAACCCTTGTCACCAGAATCCAATGAGACCTTAGAACGCCGACATCTGAAGAGCATCCTGAAGCGTATGACGGAGGATGGAAAGTCGAAAGAGTCAGTTGAGCCGATGTTGGGTCAACTGGCAGACGAGGAGGGTGTTATAAGGGCACCAACGATGGAAGGGTACGTGGCAAGACACAGCAAATTTATGAAGAGCGTAACCTTCAATAACACTCTTTCCAGTCCGCCACACAGTGCTAATTCACTGATTGAGGCGACATCAGATGAACAAATCCCCCCACAACCCAGTACTCCTTCCAGCGCACAAGTTCCCGATACCCAATTCCCACAACCTCCTTCTGTATCACTACCCCTCACCTTAACCACAACTACCATTACCAAGAGTCCCACGGCGCCCACGAAGGAGGACACACATGAGACCTCCAGCAATGGGCGTATCATCAAGGAGGAGGGCGAGGAGCCTCCTGATCATGGAAGGCTCATATCCGCTGACTCCCCATTCAATTTGTCGAAGCAGAGGAAGTTCTTCAAAGGTAATTCGACCAGTATAGCAAGAAGCCAAATAAATCTTCATTTCACCCTCAGTGTTATGTGGCAGAAAAAAAATGAAAATGTGCTTGATCAGGATGCCCTTTCATTTTTCCTGTCGATGTATGTTTGTCTCTTTTTTTTCTCTTGTATTTTTAGGACAAATTTTATAGGATCAACCCTCTGCACGTTACCCTGTCGCTTTGTGTAATATAAATAGATTTTCTTTCTTGCTAATAACTGTAACACTTTCTAATGTTAATTAGGAGGACAATAAATAAATAAATCGCTTTGCTTCAATTCTTGGATCAAGATTACAAGATTACGATCAATAGATGCTTTCAAAATTTTGGTATTCAACAGTCAATAAATCTTGATAATTTCAAAATTCTTGAAATACAATGAATGTGCATTTCATATTCTAAGTTTCTTTGCTTAGATCCTTATGCCGGGTTCTTGTTCGCTCCGATCTTGCGCCTGCAATCTAGGCAAAATGGTTACCACCATTTTTTGGCACCTTAATGATTTTATCTACGGTTCGACAGTACCAATTGCAATCTTTGTAATGTTAAAGGAAAGGTCTTAGATTACTCAACAACTTCCTTAAAAAGAAGATGACTGAATCATGAATCTTGTACGGCACATAGTTTTTGTTGAATTTATTGATCTTCACAAAGTCTATGTAGAACAAGTAGAAGAAACAAAGAATTATTTATTGTCCTCCTGATACAGACAGCCTTCCCCATGTGATCGATGACTAATATGCTTGAGCAAGTCTTTGCAGAGAACTCCTCCACAACTCAACTCACAGTGCAAAATCACAACACAGCCACACAAAAATGGACAAATAGCAAAAATCCCTGTATATAATAAATATAGTAAAAAAAATCACAACTGAGACACTGTATGATCACTACCGTAGAAGACCTCCACAGATCACCCTCTGGATTTTTCTTTTATGATTTCAGCACCATTTTAGAAGGATTGTTAACTTAGTATTTTGCTGCTTGCAGGATCACTTGAGGATCAGGAATACTTTGGCGAAGTGCTACTTGGCGTTCGTCAAGTAATCCAGAATCACTTGCGTGAGGTACAGGGAAAGTTTCAGGATAAGTTCTTCTCGATGGAAGCTGAGATACAGAAACGCGATGATATCATCTCTCAGCTACAGAATCGCATAGCTGAACTGGAACGACATGGTGATGGGGAACTCGCAATGACACCAATCGGTGAGGTGGATCGCGAAGCGGGTTCCTCAGGTTCGGGTAGCTCTGCTTCAAGCATAGAGCTCCCGTTCATGGTGAGTAATGTAAGTGTTGTGAGACGTCCACGTGAAGCCAAGATCACTGTTGTGTGTGTGCTTCTGCTTTTGAGTCTCTCTGTTGTCTGACTATCTGCATCTATGGACGATCTTATGGGTACGATCTCTTACAGCGTGGTGACTCCTTGGATACGATATTCGCGTCATCGCCACCATCGGAACCGGATCGAAGACCAAAGTGTCGGATGAGGAAGCGCAATTCACCAAAGCATCGCAGTGAACGCACAAACAATCGATCGTGGGAAGAGAGTAGCGATCAGGAGAGTATAGAAATGCAAGAATTGCCGCGATCACTTAGTCCATATCGAGAGGAGGTGCTAGTTCAGGACATCACGGGGAATCTCAAGAGAATCAGTGCTGACAGTGTGATCCTCAACATTGAAGACAGTTCAGCTAGCTATAGCTCAAGCGAATCTCAAGTAGATGGTCCAGATGATGAAGATGATGAAACACGCGATGATGAACTTCACTGCGACGACTGGGAGATTAGGATGCTAGCGGCAGAGATGGACCGTCGAGAACAGTCTGAATCGACTCTGTCAGTGGTGGCCGAGGCGTCAGGAAGTCATGAGGAGGAAAATATAGTTCGGAGAAGACGGAAACGAAGCGATACGGATACGGAACAGAGTGAACATGAACCAGAGGTTGTGACCAGTAGACCGAGAGCGGGTAGCCTAGATCATCACAATCTGAGACGAGCAGGATTCGGTAGCCGTCCCAAAAGCGTCTTCAAAGCAATGAGTTTTGATCGTGACAAAGACAGACTCTGAGAATTAACATGCGAAATCTGCATGTACGTGTGCATCGACTAGAGTTGATCACAAAAAGGACATTTCAAATGATATTTTTTAGCAATTAGTTCCGTGAATTAAGAAAAAAAAAAGGATTACAATTTAATATTTAATTCGACCAGCATTGTGATTTAATAAAAAAAAAACTTTAGTGTATTAAAGGAAAAAGTAAAGAAAAGATGAAGATTAAAAAGCAACAAATAGACCCCTTTTTATTCTTATTGATAAATTCCTTCCATTTCAGATCGTTGATTATAGAAGTGAAAAAGAATTATAAGATAAAAAATAAATAAAAAAAAGTAAATAAAAATGACTCAAGTATTGGAATAAATTAGGAAAAGAAATACAATTCAGGCTTACTCGAAAGTTGAGTAATTAATTTCTTTAATTGCAATAATTTAACTACGTTTACTGACAAAGAAAAAAAAAGAATTGATAAGAATAAAAATTTTAGGAGAAAGAAAAACATAAAATATTTATTGAATAAAAATGATAAATGGTATTTAAAAAAAAATCTGTAAACAATAATTTTGTAGGAAAAAAACATGAAATACCAAAAAAAAAAAAAGAAAACCAATTTTCTGTGATATGCGCGAATGCGATGTGTGGGCGAGAAAAATATGAACGGAAAAATTATTTAAAAGAAAAAATACACACTAAAACAAGTAATAAGAAAAAGAAAAGTATTAAAACATAGAATTAACATATCAAGGTGACATGAAAACGTTGATTTAATAATTCTTCAAAGTAGAAAGTTTCTGGCAACAATTGATTTTTTTATGTTTTTGAAATCACAAAACAACACACAAACACACGAATGGCAGGATATGGAATTGTTGGTGAATTTTCTTTGCTCACAGACCACAAAAAGTGCCAAAATATGGATCAAATTTCCCTTATGTAGAATTGTTTCACTAAACACCTTCCCTCACCAAAAACGAAAATATCTAGAAACTTTTGCTCAGTAACTCAAAAACTTGCATGTTCCTTCTACGTATAATTAGCAGATCTACAGTTCTGTGCAAAATAAAATGTTAATCACTTCAAAACCACAAGATAAATAGAAATATGTTCAGGAAGTTATAATAACTTTGATTTCATTTAGTTGTTTACTATCTATTGAACTCATTGAACACCTTTTTTTAAATTAAAATACATTTTAGATTTTTAATAAACAGATAATAATTAGATTTTTAAGAACATAATAGTAGTTCTTGATTAATCCTATAGCCCTAATTGAATTTTAAAGTGCTCCACCTCTCAATATTACTAAGGTAACTGTACCAAATTTCGGACAGCTTACAATTTCGACCAGTTCTTTTGTTCTTCAAATTTCCATAATTTTGTAGTTTTTGCATATTCTAAAGATTATACAATGCAAAAACAAACAAAAAATCGTATCGACGAACGAGATGATGTAAGAAAAGACTTTGTAAAAACTCCAGAAAGATAGGAAACTATGAGGATCAAGCTGGCCTAAATATTACCCAAAACAATGTCTTATTCTTATTAATTTTAAAATTCATTGAAAAGATTTTAATGAAAACAAAGCAAGGTTCCAAGCAACACCCTTGGAAAAGAAGTAATAAAAAAACAATTTGCATTGAAAATATTACATTTAAAACTTAAGACTTTGGCGCTTGCATGTAACTATGCCGAAATTTGGTACACTTACCCTAATGGTTTTACAAATGCTCAATTATTATTGTTTAGTAAAATCTGGTCAAGAGGTTTATTATTTTAGTAAACGAAAATCCGAGGTGAAAATCTGATTGAAAAAAATCTAACTATAATCTAATTCAGATCGGAGTTATTCGAATGGCATCTTGACGGTTTCAATAATCTGTCAAGTTTTTGTTTTTTAAATGGATTATAAAAACTAAAACTTCTCTAATGTCTTTTTTTATTATTCCTTCCTTAAAATTGTTATTCTAATCCTGAAAAAAATTTAAAAAGAAATTGTATTGAACTATGTATCTTCGAGACTTTGAACAACAAATCCAAAGAACAAAATTTTGATCCGAATAGCAAAGCGGATGTCTTTACATTTTGTATCCCAATTTTCCGAATAAAAAAACGGGCACTGAAGTTCTTAAAATTTTAAATGTAATACATCTGCTCTGAAAGATAACAGATATTGGTTCATATTTTTTTCTATAATATTGGATAAATTTATAAAATAATTTGAATTTACCCTCTTATGAGACAAAAATCGAGAATAAGTATTTAACTTGTAAAATTTGATAGTAACGGAATAGGTAAAGTAAAGAACTTCTATTCGACGATCCTAAGCCATAATCGTATGAGAATTTGGGTAAATCTTTAGTGGCAAATTTTATGGGCTAAATATTCTCAAGGATTAGCCTGAAGGTATTTGAGCCCTAACAAAATTGATTTCTTTTCGATGGATGGAAATTCTCGATTACTTCAGGTTTCTTTGATTTGTCTTTTTCACATCTCTCCCAAAGACACTTCTGGTGATAATTTAAAGTATCCCGAAAACTCATGTTTTAAAAAATCTTTTGTTCATGTACGAGGTTGATTCATCTACCAACAGAAAATGTTTGGTTTGTTTATTTTAAATAAATCTACTATAATGGCCTCTACACACTAGAGTCATTTATGTCCATGTTGAAGAGTTTTTCCTACACAAGCGTAGGAAATTTGCTTTAATATGGACATAAATTTCTCTAGTGTGTAGAGGCCATAAGAGTATAATACCTTGTTTACTGCAAATATATTTCTTTTCAAAAGTTCTCAGAAAATAAGATCACAAAGGCTGTTATTTTTTTAATTTTTAAATTAAAATTTCAGAAAATATTGTTTAAATTTAAATCCCATTTCATCTTATAAAATAAGTTGTTATTATGAAAATTTAAAAAAAAATGTCATTCAAGCACTAAACCATTCTCTCTAGGAAAAGTGCAAAATATTTCAGTAAAATCGATCCATTAGTTTTCGAAAAAAATTTCTACTGATTTTAAAAATTGAATTTTAACTCCTTTTTTACTGATATGCAAAAAAGTAGCGATATAATTTTTTCTAGGCTTATTAGTCCAATAGACTCAAAAATATCATTAGAACTTTATTATTATTTTTTTAATTTAGGCACCAAGTCATGTAATATTAAACTTTTTAGAACTTATTTCGCTTCTAAAATTTACATTTTTATTTTTTTATTTTCAAATTTTCTAAATACAAAGTAGACCAACATACCTTTCAGTAAAAAGATTAATTTATTTTAGTTAGGGTAAGTGTGCCAAATTTCGGCATAGTTGCATGCAAGCGCCAAAGTCTCAAGTTTGAAATGTAACATTTTAAATACAAATTGATTTTTTTATTCTTTCTTCTGAAAGAGTGTTGCTTGGAACCTTGTAAAGAGTTTACTGTCTTTATTTACTCTAAAATCATTCTTAATACATTTTAAAATGAATAAAAATATAGACATAGCATTGGTGCCCTATTTCGGCCACCTTCATTCTCATAGTTCCTTGCCCTTCGGGAATTATTCCAATATCTTTTTCACGTTATCTCGTTTGTCGAGCATACATTTTTTGTTATTCTTTTGCATTGTATAATCTCTAGAGTACGTGAAATCCAAAAGTTCATGGAAATTCGAGGAACAAAAAAGGTGGCCGAAATTGCAAGCTGGCCGGAATTTGGCACACTTACCCTAAGTCACTTTAAATCAGTATTTTTCTTGAATTTGGAAATGAGATTTTTAGCACAAAAAAATATTCCTACTTTTTCTCTGACCTGTCACATAAAATTGGGGATAGCAAAGAAACGAAGAGTCAAAATGAGTTCAAACCTTCAGAAGATGTCAGTAATGGTGACTATACACTAGACAAATTTATGTCCATATTAAAGAGTTTTTCCTACACAAGCGTAGGTAATTTGCTTCAATATGGACATAAATTTCTCTAGTGTGTGGAGGCCATTTGACTATGACTGAGAGCCCAATAGCAATTTTAAATAAATAATACCTGTTGTCTCAGTCAGTAAATGCAATTTTTATGGTGCTACTCTGGAGTGACTCTTAAACGGCTTAAACGTAGTTAGAGGGTTAAGAATATACTGTATTTTCTCTTCAAAATAGCGATTAATATTTTACTGGTCAAGCATGATGATAAAAAGGTCTTAAATCTTTTTTATCATCAACCTTTTTATCAGTCTAGTTTAATTTCGAATGATTTGAAAATTAAAAAATTAATTCTTGAGAAGCTATACTAATATAAATAAAGATAAAAAAAACTTTTTTTTTAAACTTTGAAAAACTCACGCCACCCTTTGATTTGAAAATTCTTACCAAGAAGAATAGAATTATTTTATAATATATAAATAACGGTACTTTTTAGGCTATTGGTGTCTAAAATTTGTAAATGACTCAAGGATAATTTTCCTAACACAAACTGTATCCCTAAATCTTTATTTTCGTGATTTTTTTTAGATTTTTTTCTTGAGTTCTTGAATTTCTCCACAAAAAATTAGGCTAGACCAGAGTTACTGAAGGTCATAGACTTAGAGTACGTACCGCAATCCAGATTGAAAAAATTTGAATAAGTTCAGACTTAAAAATAATCTCATTTACTTAGAATTTTTTTCTTATTTTATTTACTATTGTATTTCCTTCTTTTCTAAAATGGATTTTAATCCGATTTTCTTTGTCCACTTTAGGTGTTTTGAAATTACATCTCTAACTAAGAGATGTATCTTCAATGTACAATGTGCATAATCATGTTTGTGTCGATCTTAAATTTCAAACATTGCTAAACATTCTTTAGATTTTTAAAAATAATGACTTTTTTATATTCCTCTTTCTTGAAAATATAAATGGACAAAATTAAATATCTTGATTCAAAAACATTACAATTGTATAATTGACAAAATGTTTATGTTGACGTACGGAACAATATAAATTTTGTGCAATCTTTTATCGAAAACAAGCTCTAATTGACTCACCTAGGATAGAACGGCCTAATTCAGAACCTGTTCTAAATAGAAATCTTCATAATTCCTAATGGGTAGGGGAAAGTACTCTCCCTTCGAGCGTTCATGCCTTCGAATAATGTGAATTTTCTTTTAGTTTTCCTAATAGACTTACACATTTCCATTAAATATTAGTTGGCTTATCATCAATTGTTGATAATTCCGTGATAATTTAGTGTAAATCTCTTACGAAAAACAAAAGAAATTCACATTATTCGAAGGCATGAACGTTCGAAGGGAGAGCACTTTCCCTTATGCAAAATTTTCCTTATTAAATACAGATTGGTAGGGTAACTGTGCCAAATTTCGGCATAGTTGCGTGCAAGCGCCAAAGTCTCAAGTTTGAAATATAATATTTTTAATACAAATTGATTTTTTTATTCCTTCTTCTTAAGGAGTGTTTCTTGGAACCTTATAGGCAGTTTATCGTCCTTATTTCACTCAAATCATTCTTATTCCATTTTAAAATGAATAAAAATTTGGTGGCCTATTTCGGCCACCTTCATTCTTATAGTTTCTTGCCTTCCCAGAATTTTTCCTGTGTCTTTTTTACATTATCTCATTTGTCAAAGCGACATTTTTGTTATTATTTTTGCATTGTTTGATCTCTAGAATATGCAAAAACTAAAAATTCTTACTCTATTGGTAAGTTTCAACAGAAATGAAACCACTTGGAGTAGGTTCTCAATTAAGCTATTCCACCCTATTGAAGTTTAAGAAATAATATCTATTTAAAAAGGAATAATTGTGCGCATTTCTTTATTTTAAAAATATTCAGTGATAATATTTGTTTTGCACAGAACAAGATTTCAGCTTCTTTTCAAAGCTCAATATCTATCTTAAAAGCTCACGACAAACACCAAAAAATCAACCCCAATAATTTATTACAAATTAACGAGCTTTCAGCTTTCAAATTTAAGACAGTTTCTAAGGCTCTCTGCAGAAGAAGTTCTCTTAAACGAATTGCAAAGAGTCCACAAAAATGACAAAATATATAATTGACAGAACAAAAAAAATTAGCAGAGAAAATTATTAAATTTATAATAAAAAAAAGATTGTAGAGATGAAAAAGAGAGGTATAATAGAATAAATATTTAAACAGAGAATGAAGAAACTATATTACACGAAAATAATGAAAATACTTATTAAAGAAAAAATAGAGGAAATAAACTTTAAAATAAACACGTTCGACCAAGTAAAATTTCATATATTGTAGCAAAGTATATTTTTTAAATATTTGAAGAAGAGAAAAAAAACAACCCAAGTACAGCACAAGAACCGTTTAATTATTTTGTCTTTGTAATGATGATACAACATCAACGTCATTAACAATGAATTTATACACCTGTAAATTTATCTTCGAATAATCACAATAGTGTTTATTTTTTCATTAGGGAATTTCATTGAAAATTTTGAGGATTAATAGTGAAAACGGGAGGAGAATTTCTAGTCAAGCAGGAAAAAAAATGTTACAATTCAAATCCAAAAGTAAATTATATGAACAAAAAATACAATAAAATTTAATACTATATTATCTTAAAGAAAAAAAATATATTGAGAAGAGATGAAAGTTTATATTAAGCCATCACTGAGAGAAAAGCTACCTTGGATGTCCATTAGATAGTGAATCAAATATGATCGACAAACGTTCTCGGTTAAATTCGGAAATGATCGTCTGTTACGAATTACTGTCAAACTATTTAAATTTGACACTAAAGGACGTTGGACATTGTGCTAAATCTCTTTGAGTGAAAATTATTAAATCCAGAGATGTAGACTTTCTTCTTTGAGAATTTAAATTTAAATAAAAAAAAAGAAATTGTTACATTAACAAAAGGAAGAAAAAATAATTTTGTTGACCGAGAGCAAAAAAAAAAGAGTCTCAAAATAAAAATATTTTAGAAACTTTCTGAGTCATTTTCACTTTTCTCACTAGTGATATATTTGTCCAGGATCATGTGGCTGGCCCTTTCGGCTATGGCAGCAATCACAGAGTTGGGAAATGCAGAGAGGGGATTGACGAAGATACTGCCGTCGATGACCCGAAGCTTCCGTACACCCTTCACTCTTAGTTGATTGTCCAGGACCCGACCAATGGCACATGTCCCACTGGGATGGTGTCCAGAGACGGATAGTGTTCGTATAGCGCATTCCAAGTACTCATCCGTGGGCATAGAAGCTTCAGAAAGGGTAACATGCCTGCATTGTTTGAGTTTTGGCCAGTGAATTTTGGCGCCAATTTTCTGAAACACCTTCGACTGGACAATTTGCATTCCCAGCTTCAGAGCATCGCGAATGCACTGGACATCGGAGATATTGGCCAGGAAATTGGGATTAATCATTGGGGTTTTCGTGATTGAATTCCCCCTGAGTCCAATAGAGCCTCGACTTTGGGGAAAATGACAAGTTCCAATGAGGACAAATCCCTCTTGGGTGTCATTTGCATTGAGCGGAAAGAGAGCATTGAAAGTCTCCATGTCATAGTTAGAAATCACCCTCAGTGCTGCCTCATCAGCTGATCCAATCCCAAAGATGAAGAGACTATGTGGAGCTTGTTTTTCTCTGACCATTCCAATGATTGCAGCATTGGAGAAAATCCCCGTGCCATGGAGAAAGTACCTCATGGCATTTTTGAGACTTAGAACTTTTTCTTTGGTCACTGACAGACTCTCATTGATGGACACGTAAATGGGAGTTGTGAGATGATCAAAGAGATTTTTTCCCACATGCGGAGCATCGTGAACAACATCAATATTGAATTGTTGCAATTCCCTCTGATCTCCAATTCCCGAAACCATCAAAATGTGCGGCGTCTGTATAGATCCAGCACTCAAAATCACTTCCTTCCTCACCCGAACAACTTTCTGACCAGATTCCATCTGGATTTTCACCCCAATTGCCCTCTTTTTCCCATCAAAGACAACCTTTTGCACCTGAGTATTCATCATAAGGTGAAACCTTGGCCTTCGGAGACTTGGATAGAGATATTCATCGAAAGATGACCATCTCCTGCCATTTTTTGTGGTATACTCAGCCAGACGGAATGTGAAATTTGAGTTACTCCGAGAATTCAGGTCAATTGTGGCCTTACTCACCACATGGGACAATTTACTGGATTCTGTGTCGATGAATGTCTTGTAGAATCTTCTCGAATTCCAAAATCTTTCATGACACCTCACACCACTCCGATAGAGCTTCAGCAGATAGCACTTGAGGGACTCATATCCCCAATTCTTCCCACCCACCTCCATCCACTTGTCCAATTCCTCAGGCACTGCCTCCGTGTGAAGCATATAATTCAACTGACCAGAACCACCCAAACCCTTTCCCCGTGGATAGCACATTCTCTTCCCATGCAATCCCCTGGCCACATTCTCCTGTGGCACTGTCTTAAAAGCCCAGTCCACAGAACTTCCCTGAAGCAGAGTAGCTGCCAGCGGAATAGTTGAGAGCCATCCAAATTGCCCACCAGCTTCCACAAGAAGCACAGAAAAATTGCTATGCAGAGCAATTTCGTGCGCCACAATAATTCCCGCTGTTCCACCACCCACCACGATAAAATCATACTCCTCACGGAATGCCCTCCTGTTCCGGATGTACGTAGTACTGTACAAATATCCCGCCCAGATGGCAAGAAGCAAAATGGCACAGGAAAGAATCACTAAATTCCTCATTGAGGCTACTTCGTGGGAAAAACAGAGCAACACTGGATGTGGGTGAGAAAAGCAGGAAGAGATTGAAGAGTACATTTTTACGGGCGAAAATGCTTCTCTCACAGGGGCTGATCATTAAGAAAATTCTAACGCCTTCAGGTAATTATAGAACGTAAAAAAAAATCTGGGCAGAGTTTTGTTTAATTTTTGCAGCCAGTAAAAAAATGTAAATGTTTAGTCCATTTAGTCAGTTTATAAAACCTAAATATTTATATAGAAACAAGTCAGAATTATACAATCTAAAATGTTTCGTAGGGAAATTCACTTCTTTTTTCCTTTGTTGAAAAGACTGACAACATTTTAATTTACTGCCAAGTTTTAGAAAATAGAAACCAATAAAAACAAAACAAGAATAAACATTTCGTCAGTTGGATCCGCAATTGTCGTAACTTACTCATAAAATCATCAGTAGTTTTTGTATAATGTGTGTATTTCCATGTTGTTAGTAGAAGTGCTGATGAGGCGATGAGGAAGATACGACAAGTGCTGATCCAACTGAAGATTGATTAACAGAAAATTAGAAAATTTACCTATAAACAAATCAAACGTATCAATAAATAACTCACGATCAGTAAAACATTAAATTTTGATCAGCAAAAAACCAAATTCGGTCAGTAAAAAAAATAAATAATTAAATCAAATTGGAAAATGCTATGGGGCCAATCCATCTCAAGACGACCGAAAAAATCGCAAATCGGGGGTTCATGGTCTCAGATGTTTCTGAATTTTACATATGTTAAAATATACGATAAAATAATATAGGGGAAAGTCGTCTGCCTTTAAATGCAGCAGCCTTCAAATGTTGCAATTTTTTCGTTGTTCTCAAAAGTATAAATTATATTCTATTAACTATTAGGTAGCTATCCATCATCCTCACAAATCATCAAAAAATGGAGAGCCTAGCTCCTATTTCCTAGATGCTAGATAAAAAAAATGAAAATGAGCTCTAAACTGTAATTTTGATGTTCCACAAATCATGTGATTTTTCATAGTAAAAATCATTTTACAAATAAATCTTCCATTGTAACACATAGAAGGTTAATCAGGCTTAATATTTCTGTTAATACATTTTGGTTCAGATGACACAATTTTTGTGGGTGGCAAAAATTTGCAAATATCACCCTGCAGCAGCCTTTAAATGCTAATGTCGCGTGCCTTTAAATCCTATCTTTCCATACATCAAAACATGTGAAATCGAACTCCTACTTTTCTCTGACGAACGTCATACAAATACTTATAACCCGCTATCTTGCTCCGGCCGGGATGTTTCAAGTTGACAATTGTCAACTTCAATGGCTTTTTCTTCCAAATTTTCAAGTGCAAAACAGTGCTTCAGAAAAATGTGAAGAAAAGTTATTGTTTAATGTCTTTTGACTGCAGTGATGATTTTAGTGAGTGCGTTAGGCTTCAATCTAATCATTTATAGCCCATTTAGTTTTATTGATTCAATATTCTCAGTGAAAAAAAAACATTTAAAGGCAGCTGCCTCGCGTTTGAAGGCAGACTATGCCAGCTGCCTTCATACAAATCGACATCACTTTTTTTAATTTCCTCAGAAGGAAAAACTGAGGACTTGCGAGTGCTAAATGAGGTAATCATATATGCCGAATGAACAAGAGAATTTTTTGGTGTAGTAGAAAATAAAATCCATTTTGTGGATTCTTCAGAAAAAAATCTTAAATTTAGAACTCCATTTTTCGTTTGAAGGCAGACGACTTTCCCCTACCCCTATTTTTTTCGCCAAAAAAAAATCCTGGCCGGAGATACATGGCGCCAAAGATGGCGTCTCGCGCTTCATTCGTCAATTGAGATTTTTGGAAAATATTTCAAAATGCTCTATCTCGCGAACGGGCTGAGATTTCTTCTTACTCTTTTTTTATTAGAAAGATAATTTTATACTTTTTAAAATGATATACTAATTTTCGCATTATCTGCTGAAGTTTTTTTTTTGTAAAGGTCTTTTGATTTTTTTTTAAATAAATTAAAAATTATTATTTCTCAAAAACCCCATTCTCAACAATTTTCATTTTTTTACTGTTGATCAGTAACATTGAGTACTACATTCTCTGAAAAGGCGAGCTTCCATTTTTGCGCTTATTTTTTTTAAATATTCAAAATTTGATAGCATTTTCAAAAAAGAAAAAATACCAGTTAAACTCAAAATTTTGAGTTCAACTTTTCAGGGAATACAGTACTCCACTACTTATAAACAGTTAAAAAATCAAAAATTTTCTATCTCCCGTTTTTGAAAAAAAATTTTTTTTTTGATTTTCAAATAAAAATGCCTTTTATTGACAAATTTACAACTTTAAGATACATTTAACACACGTGTCAAAATGTTGATTTTTTTTAACCTAGAATTAGTTTCTTTTTATTTTTCAAAAAAAATCCAAAAATTATCGAAACTATTATTTTTGAGAAACTTAAAGAAAACAAAAAAACATAATTAGTACATTTATTAAATATTATTTAAAGCTTTATTTTTGTCAATAAAAGGCATTTTTATTTGAAAATCAAAAAATAATAATTTTTTCAAAAACGGGAGATCGAAAAATTTTGATTTTTTAATTGTTTATAAGTATTGTGGAGTACTGTACTCCCTGAAAAATTGAACTCGAAATTTTGAGTTTAACTGGTATTTTTTTCTTTTTTGAAAATGTTGTAAAATTTGAATATTTAAAAAAAAAAAAAGCGCAAAAGTGGAAGCTCGCCTTTTCAGAGAATGTAGTACTCTTACTGTTACTGATCAACGGTAAAAAAATAAAAATGTTTGAGAATGGGATTTTTGAGAAAAATAAATTTTTAAATTTTTTCAAAAATAATCAAAAGACCGTTACAAAAAAAACTTGAGTAGATAATACGAAAACTAGTATATCGTTTTAAAAAGTATAAAATTATCTTTCAAATAAAACAAAGAGTAAGAAGAAATCTCAACCCGTTCGCGAGATAGAGCATTTTAAAATATTTGCCAAAAATCTCATTTGACGAATGAAGCGCGAGACGCCATCTTTTTGACGCCATGTATCTCTGGCCAGAAATTTTTTTTGGGCGAAAAAAAATAACGATATATTATTTGATCCTGTATTTATTGTATAGTCCTACATGTTACTTTCTGTATCCTGGGCATGAACCAATAAACTTATTATTATTATTATTATTATTATTTTAATACAGTGCCCGCTTTCTAATCCGGATGATTGGGAGACGTCTCGCAAATATAATACAAGTTTTTTTTGTAGAATTAGAATAAAAGTCATAAAAAAAGATTAAAAAGACATAATTAGAGAATGCTATGCTATTGTACTTCATTTATTAAACAAAAACATCACAGGATAATTCATTTTCATTACTGAACACACATGCATACGTGACCTCAAAATTATTTTAAATGTAACCGTCGATAACTCGTCCGGATTACGGCGATCCGGATTAGAGAGCGGGCACTGTATATGCAAAATTCAAAAACATCTGAGACCACTCATTCTTAAGGAGTGTTTCTTGGAACCTTGTAGACAGTTTATCGTCTTTATTATCTCTTAAAGCATTATTAATACATTTTAAAATGAAGAAAAAATATAGACATAGCTTTGGTGCCCCATTTCAGCCACCTTCATTCTCATAGTTTCTTGCCCTTCCGGAATTCTCCCAATGTCTTTTTCCTACATCATCTCGTTGGTCGAAGCGATATTTTTTTGATATATTTTGCAAATTATATAAACTCCAAAGTATGCAAAACTAAAAATTCATAGAAATTCGTGGAACAAAAAAGTGGCCGGAATTGCAAGCTGGACGAAATTTGGTACACTTACCCTAATAGTCTTTAACTCTTTCGCGTCCATAGGGTAATGTCATGACTCGGGGAAAAGTTTTTTTTGGGTATTTACATTAATTGAAATCTATCTGTTCGTGCACGACATCATAATAGAAGGATGTAAGATTCTTGGCTCATTTTCTCAAGACTCCAGTTAGATTTCAATTAATGTAAATAGCCAAAAAGAAACTTTTTTCCCCGGGTCATATATGACCCTATGGACGCGAAAGAGTTAAACTTGGAATACTTTACTGCGTAAAATGTTTTAATCCTATTTTTTTTAACACTTTTATTATCCGATTATAGCCTTTTTCATCAAATTATAATTAGGCTATTCTACCCCAGCTTAAAAATACATTCCTTTTTGGGTAGGGGGAAGTGGGGCACCTTTGAAATTGGGATTTGTCACCTATTTTTAAATAAAACTGAGCCTTCCGTGTCGTGATATAATTTAGCTGCACAAACATATTGAGACGCTAAATTACATTGTGGTATGGCTCAGTTCCACTTAAACATAGGTGAAAAATCTCAAATTCAAAGGTTCCCTCTGCTTCCTCCTATCCAAAGTCCCAAGTGAGGCGAAAGAGTTAAAGGATTTTCTGCTCAATAATGAAATAATACATTCCTTTAATAAATACATATTTTTTTCTTAAGTTTTTTCCATTAAAAATTTTGTCATTTAATAACTCTTTTTATTGTGAAAAGAATTACTTCAATTTATTTTAAGAACTTAGTCAAGATGTCAAATATTATTTCATGAGCAGTCAATCTGTAACCTTAATGGTGCTATTCCAACGAAAAATGGAAAGGATTTATTTCCTGGACATTTTTCAGCAATTTACTCTTTCTTAAGTGCTTCTGCATTATCGACTTTTATTTGTGTTGATTACTATTGCAATTGTTCATTGGTTTTGGAACACGACGAGGAACAAACAAAAAGAAAAGTCGATAATGCAGAAACACTTGAGAATAGTCATGTATTAAAAAAAATATTCAGGAAAAAGAATTCCCCTGTCCATTTTTCATTGAAATAGCACCATAAAACTGTAACAAAATTTGCACAATTTCTAGGAATTATACAATTTAAAAAATTATATATAAAATAAAATAAACTAAGGCTGTCAATGGGTCAAGTGATAGAGCACTCGCTCTATGATGCAAGTGTCCCGGGTTCGAATCGCCTTTAGGTTACCAGGATGTTTTCTGGCGTTAAAGGTGTTCGGATTGCATCCAGTAAGCTTCACTGCACTTGATTTCCACGGGGCATGGGACTGACAACCTCATTCCGAATAAGAATAAAATAATAATGCATATCTAGAAATCCTCTTGTGGGAAGACCTAGTTTCTTCATGAAATGTTGTGCCAAAATTATTAATATTATTATTATTATTAAAATAAAATAAATGATAACGAATACGTTTGTAAAGGTAAAAAAATAAAACCTGCCTAATGGTGCTATTCTAATGAAAAAAGAAACATGTTTTTTTACGCATTTTACTGTTCTCAAATGCTTCTGCATTATCGACTTTTCTTTGTGTTGGTTTCTGTCTCGATTATTTTCTCTATTTCGCGTTGTGTTCCAAAAGTACATAAAACAGTCGTGACAAGAACCAACACAAAGAAAAGTCGATCATGCAGAAACATGGCAACAGCCATGTACTAAAAAAAATGTACAGGAGGAACATTACCATTTTTAATTTTTCACTACTATTGCGTTGGAAAATGTGTTCTAGACCTTTTTTTTATTTTCTGACCTTCAAAAAACAAGGTTAAATATCCAAAAAAATCATGATTTAAAATGGGAAGGGGACCAGAACGAAAAGTTCTGAAACCTAAAACAAATTTGGAATTGATTAAATAGGGGATACCGCGAAGGCTATAAGTAGCTATCTCAAACCGTTTGACCTCTAATTCTAAAACAACTGAACGAACGGACAACATGATCGTCGAAAAACTTAAAAATTTCGGTATTTCCTTCCACTTCAACTCTACTTTTCTAAAAATGCACTATAAACTTCTTTAAAATTCTTAATGATCAGCCCTTTGGCTTTTCTCACTCTCGCAATATAATGTACTCCCGCCAAATCCAATTAAAAAGCCACACACTCCTCGCAGTCTGAATGGGCAAATGGAAGGTCTATTTACATCATTTCGTTCTTTTTTTTTCTATTTGCCTCATTTTCTCGCCTTCTAGCCAATATTTACGTCACGAATGAAAATCAAACAATTGATCAGGAGGAATTTCAATCGACAGATAGAAATGTAATTTTCAGCAAATTGTACACAAACCATTATTTATGCCTCCATCATCATCTCGCGGGTGTCTTCCATTGCCTCTTCCTCGAGTTGCTTCTCGAGCTCCTTGGCCGGAACATAGGTGATCTCTTCTTCCTCCAGATCCATCTGACTATCCTCCAGTTCCTTCTCTTTGGCCCTCCTTTCGCGCAGACCAGCCGCTGGGGATCGAATGAGTGCCATATTCCTCTGAACATCCTTGACATCCATCTCAATTTCAACTTGAGTGCCCTTTCGCAGGCGCTCCATGACAAAGTGCCTCTCACGGCGTTCCTTAATCTCTGTAATCTTCTGCATGGCGTCCAGTGTGCGATTCCACAGTTCCCTGTTGTACTTCACAGGAATGTTCCGGCGCTTCTCGAATTCAAAGCTCGGATCAACTGTGAGCTCCTTCCCAGCTGTCTTTCTGTATGCCTTTGTCCACCTGGTCTTGCGTGGGTTCTTCTTCCTCTTAAAAGCCCTGTGGCATTTTGATCTGCAGAATTTGAAGACCTAAAAAAAGCCCCAGAAAAAAACTATGAGAATGCTTCCGGGAAATTTTGTTTGCATTTTTAATCGCTTACTTTGCAGTCATTTCGTACAAATTGTACGCCCTTGCCTGGGTAGATTTTTGAGGAGCAAAAATAGCACGTTTCTATGCGCATTTTATATAAATTTATTCACTACAAACACTAAAAATCGAGCTGCTTTCGTCCCGTGAAAAACATGTGTTTATCCACTGACATTACTACAAATGTGAGGTTATGTTCACTGGCATGATAGTTTCGCGCTTGAAAAATTCTATGTTTTTTTGTTTATATTTTTTAGGACAATTTTTGTTTACGATCGTGAAAAAAGTTAGTTTTATTGGTTTTTAGCAAAGAAAATGGATGATTTTGAATCAAGACGAGAAAAGGCTGCATATTTTCACACCCTTTCGTCTGTTTTATTCTGCCTTAGAGGGAAAAGTATAGTGATAGATTTGAAGAATGAAGCAATTGCTTGTGGGATTGTTGACGAAGTTGATGGGTAAATAAAATGACTAAATTGGGATAAAATGCTTAGGTAAGCATATTAAATATTAGATTGAACTCTTATCTTGCAGATTTATGAATGTCAACCTGAGAAAAGTGGTATTTGTGAGTGAAAAAGGTGAACAGAGGATGTTTGAACAATTCTATGTTCCTAAACGAAAAATTCGTTATGTTCATCTGCCCAAATTGGAGGTAAGAATTTTCTGCAGGAATTTTCCATCTCAATTTTATGCTTCGATGTGTCAAATGCATGCCCCATGGACTGGGTTGGGAGAACGCACAATCCATTATGTGCAAAATGGGGTTTCGGCAGCGCGCGCTTCATGGGAAAATGCTCTCTATCAAAAATGATACCACGTCATAAGAAATGTCAGCTGTGGGTCAGGTGAAGATTTTCCTCAATAGGAAAATTTACCCATTTTCCTCCCTAAAAGTCCACGAATCCCACAAATTACTATGTTAACCACGAGAGGATTGAATTACATTCTAGCACCATTTAGTGTAGGTAGCAAAATTGTGAGATGTCAGGGTGTTTGCTGTACAAGGAGTTTTTTCGTGGATTATCAGAGTGACTTTGGGATATTTAGTGTAGAAAAAAACAAGTACAAACATCTCACGAGGTCACTGTCGACGAGAAGAAGTGTCAGAACAACGGATTTGGGTGATACCAGAATCAGTGAGAAAGCAGGCAAAATGGCCAGTAAATTCAATTTGAGTGATTACGACTTTGTGGGCTTTGATCTCGATAACACTGTACTGAGGTACAATATTCGCAATGTGGTTGAGATGGAGTATCAGCAGTTGGCCAAGTACCTCGTTAACAAGAAAGGTTATAGCGCCAAGTTGCTGCATCAAACCCTGGAGGATGGTGTGGATTTTCTGCAAAAGGGTCTCGTTCTGGACTGCGAAAAGGGGAATATTCTTAGGATTTCACGCACAGGAACTGTCCTCAGGGCAGCTCATGGCTCGCGCTTTCTCACAGATGACGAAATTATTGGGTACTATGGGCCAGAGAAACGCTGGAGCCTTATAGAGCAATACAGCTCAAATATTCTGGATATTTGGAATGGTCCAGTGTCCATGAAGTTGCGGAATCTACTAGATTACTTCGACATGCCCGTGTCCCTTCTGTTTAGTCGTATTGTAGACACCATTGATGCTGAACATGGTAAGGTTCAATCTAAATACTCTGTCTGGCCAGATATTCTTTCTGGGCTTGTGCACATCTATTCCCGGGAACACTTCAAAAGTGGCGTTAGTGAATACTTCAATCTGATCAAAGCACATCCCGAGAAGTATCTCCTCAAAACCAATCCCAGTATCATCAAGTGGCTTAGAGAGATCAAACGCACAAAGGCTACTTTCCTCCTGACCGGATCCAATACGGATTTTGCCGATTTCACAGCCAACTACGCTCTTGGGGATCAATGGCGAGATCTCTTTGACGCGGTGATTTGTTTTGCCAGGAAGCCGGCTTTCTTTTCCGATCGTAGACCCTTCCTTGAGGTTTCTGGGTACGAAGAATGTGGTCCTGCGGACGTGAATAACTTGCGCCTTGGTCAGATCTATACTCAGGGAAATGCTACTGATCTCGTGGAGATGCTGAAGCAGAAGAATCCAGTGGATAATCCAAAAGTCCTGTACGTTGGAGACAATCTCATTCAGGATGTATTTGCACCATCCACAATCTGCGGATGGGATACTGTGGCAGTCAGTGAGGAATTGAATCACAGAGAACCCGATGAGAAACTCATCAAATCAAACTGCTGGGATTCTTACTTCAGCTGTGGTGGTCAGAAGTCTTTCTGGAGTGAAATCATTGAGAAGCATTCAAAGATTTGTATTCCCTCTTTGGATGTTCTTGCCGAAAAACCCTTAGACTACTCCTATCCAGCTTTTGGGGATGACTCTGAGACACGAGGCTATCACAAGTAGAACTTGATCCCTCTTATGAAAATCCTTGTTTTTTTTCTCTCAAAGATGCCCATTGGGAGCCTCCTAGAAGCTCAATTTTCTGGCTCTTCTCGCCGCCAGAAGAATCCTAGACATCAAAAGAAATCCTTCAAGCAACTGCGCAGCCATCGTTACCAACAGGAAATTCTCAGAGAGCACAGATTAGCTGAATCTACTTCCACTGGAAAAATTTCAGAAATTGAATGCAAAAACCCTAGCAATAAAACCAATAAAACGGATTAAAAATCAATAATACACCATAGTTTTATTTTCTTTCATACAATTTCCTGAATTCTTTCGATTCTTCCTGTCCTTTCTGTCCACCAAGCTCTCTCTAAGGCCTTTCCACGGCAATTGCAATCCCCATTCCACCTCCAATGCACAGAGATGCGATACCTTTCTTGGCATTTGTACGCTCCATGGCATACAACAGAGTGACCAAGATTCGGGCTCCTGAAGCACCAATGGGATGCCCAAGGGCAATAGCACCACCCTGGATGTTAATCTTAGCTGGATCTAGCTCCAATTCACGCTGAACAGCAATTGCCTGAGCAGCAAAGGCTTCATTGAGCTCAAAAATGTCCACATCTTTCTTATTCCATCCGGCCTTGGTGCAAACCGCATTGACAGCTGGCACTGGACCAATTCCCATAACACGTGGATCAACACCGCCCTGAGCAAAAGCCACAATCCTGGCCAGAGGCTGAAGACCACGGCGTTTCATCTCATCCTCACCCATCAAGAGCACCGCAGCTGCTGAATCGTTAATCCCCGAGGCATTTCCTGCAGTAACAGTCCCCGTGGATGTAAATGCTGGACGCAATTTCTGCATATCGGCCAGAGAAGCTCCATGCTTAGGATGCTCATCCTGAGTAATCTTAATTTCCCCCTTGCGATCTTTCACAGTGACTGGAACAATTTCCTTGTCAAAGTATCCCTTCTTCTGACTCTCCTCCGTCAATTGCTGTGACTTCAGGGCATGAGCATCCTGTTCCTCTCGTGTAATCCGATGCTTTTCAGCCAGGTTCTCCGCCGTGACGCCCATATGGATGTTATATTGAGCATCAGTGAGACCATCGTGAAGCAATGTATCCAACATTGTTCCCGGTCCCAGCCTAACACCTTCCCTCAAGTGAATTGCATGTGGTGCTTTTGTCATACTCTCCTGACCACCACAAATTACAATCTTAGCATCACCACTCCTGATAGCCTGATATCCCAGCATGACTGACTTCACACTGGAACCACAGAGCATATTGAGGACATATGCAGGAGTTTCCAAGGGAATCCCAGCTGCCAGTGCTGCCTGTCGCCCTGGATTTTGACCCTGACCAGCAGTGAGAGCCTGTGTGCAAAAAAAACCCCACCGGAAATATAAATCCATAAAATTATTGTTTATCTCCAACATCTCTCCAAGCAGCGGTTTTTTGAATTACCTGCCCCAAAATAACTTCAGATACATCTTCGGCCTTGACATTCGCTCGTGTGAGAACTTCCTTAATCACCACCGCACCCAAATCTGCTGCTGAGAGTTTGGAAAAGCATCCATTGAAGCTGCCTGCAAGATGAATGATGACCAGGAGAAATTTTCAAATCAACTTACTTCATTGGCATCCCCCTAAAAAAAAACTCCTCAGACTCACCAATTGGTGTCCTAGCAGCTGACACAATATACACGTTCGTCAGAGACATTCTCAGGGAGGGTATTCTTTTTATTTGGGTTCTTCCTATCAGCTGTACAGAGACACGTCACAAGAGATATCTTTTTTTATTTGGTGGAACAGAAAGAGAAAACAGTGAAAAAAGAAATTGAGGAAATTTACACCTTTCTCATCGGACTGTATCAGAGAGACTGGCACAGTCGAAATCGTCGGAGTCGGAACAAATGCGAGGATGAGGAGTGGAGCATGGGGAGCATGCGAGAGTAGAAGATATGATTCAAGTGGGGAAATAATACGCATAAAACGTGCTTCTTTACTGTTTAGGGGAGCGCAGGGCAACATGAGACAGACGAACATAACGATTTACGAAAAAATTACTTAGCAAGATTGCTAAATTTTTTCTTAATTTATAGGGAGAAGTGGGGCGCCTTTGAATTGGGGCAGCTTTAAAATTAAGCATATTTTCTCCTATTTTTAAATATAACTACTTACTACCTACTAACTACTTTTAAATGTCCACAAACTAATTGGAATGCTAAATTACATTAAAATAAGCCCCAATTCGTTTTAAAAATACGAGAAAAAATCCAATTTCAAAAAAGTACCCCAATTGAAAAGGTGCTCCACTTCCCCCAAAATTTAGAAAATATTTCGAATTTATTAAAATACCCGAAATAATTTCAAAGCATATTAAATTATTTGCGAGCCAATTTTGAAATAGCAATTTGACTCAGTACCAGAGGGGATAACGTATTTACAGAAATTATTTATTGTCAGGAAGTTATTTTAGAAACATTAAATCGTTTTGATACTCGGAAACTTGTGCACAAAACACGGAAATTTTCAGGGGCCTCTCAACATTTCATTTTTCCATACGTTTCTGCATAGAGGCACTGAAGACTATTGGGAAGTATTTTCCTAAAGAGAATTGACTTATAAGTCTGATATATTTCGAAATTGTGCACTAAAAGCTATCTAAAAATACATATTTCATAATGCTCGCTGAAATAATACAAGAACTATGAGCAAATTTCTTTAAGTCGCGGTGCAATAGCTGCAAAATTTTTACAAGGAAAAGTGAAAAATATCTTCGCTTTTTATTAGGCTTGATGGGCCCCTGGAAATTTTGCTATAAATGCAGAAATATGGGTCTAAGAAACACGGAAAGGATTTTAGAAACATTACTGGAATTAGGCGCTAAGTAGAGTTATGCCCTGCCTAGACACACTTACGACTTAAGCCGAGAGACGACTTAGTGGAAAATTATGGAAATGTAGTTTAACCATTATTTCTATTATAATTACGCTAAGCCGTCTCTCGGCTAATCTTCAGGTCTGTTAAGGCCCTTATGCTGATGCTTGAGAATATTTAGCATATAGACTTTTGTAATAAAATGATTAGTCTTAATAATAATATACGATGAGGGTTTAAGATTGCGGATTAGATTAGAGGTCTTTTGCACAAATATTACTTTACCTGATCCTTTACCGTCAACTTTTGCAGACTCAATTTCGAAGATCAGTCTGATTGTATTTGAAGCTTTAAAATTGTATAATCACAATTTCCAACATGTAATAAGGGAAGAGCACCACGGATCGGAATGTTTACAGACATGCTCCATATGTAGTTGAAAATATAAGCCCCAAAACACTTTTTGATATCTTTGTTTTTGTTAATTAGTCTATTAATTATCCATTTAACTAGATCTGTGCATTTCATTTTTAAATATTTACAATCAAATAATAAAAAATAGGTGTTAATGAAAACCTGCACTCTGTACCTCGGATCGTCATGAATTGAATCAGGTGTCTCACAGAAAATTGGTTTTATAAATTGAATCTGAGGTAATGCAATGAATTCTTGTAAGAGTTAAATAGTAAAAAGTAGCTAATAATTTTTAAAAATTAATTTTATTTGGAGCAACGATATGGTATTATTCTGACGATCCGAGGAACACTGCCGACTGCTGGTGCTCTTCCCTTATACAACAATAGCATTGTCTATTTTTTCTTATGAGTTATACTGTTAGATTTATTTATTTTTTTAATAAAAATATTAAGAAATAAAATATCCAAGATGAACTGTTCAATTGTTTTCTAATCTCAGTCCCTGTGGACTGATCCGATGATACATATCTTATTCAATTGACCATATCAGGTTTTGTGGAATTTTTACGTTCATCGATTTATGAAAAATGAGCTAATCCAATTTCCGAAATTATATTTTTTTATTTTTTAGAACTTTTCAGGACCTCGCAATAGAGGCTACGGAGCTGAAGGCATTTTTTCTCTTGTCCTATGTCTTATTCTCACTAACATAGAAATATTGGTATCACGAATGTTGGTGTTTTTAATACAAAAACTATTATTCTTATCAAAAAGGGGTTTTGACTTATCAGTAATAGGGGAAGTGTGCCAAATTTCGGCCAGCTTCTAATTTCGGCCACTTTGAGTGTAATTTCGGACATGGAAATAAATTAATTAAAATTATGTATATTATCTTCGAATAGTCAATGAATTCATTTTGCTTTTAAATATTTATTCATTTTAGGATGTATTAACACAAAGACCGTTAAATTTTAGGTATAATTTGAATTTAACAGAGTACTCTACTCGGAAATTTTACGAATTTGCACAAATATCACGGTATTTTTGCCAGATCGCAGTTTTTAATTTGTATTTTATTTAATACAGTTGTTTTTAAAATATTTTATCATTAAGGGACATAATTTTGACAATCATTTTCACAAATTTTATGTACAGTGGGTGTTTCCAAAAAATTGCACTCACAGAAAATCAGTTCTATTAAAAAATAATATTGGAAAAATATGAAGTGTTAGAAAGCAAAGTGTGTTTGAAGCCTGAAAGCCTTCTTCCCTTCCTACAGATTAAAAATATTTCAGGTTTTTCGGCGGCTTGTGAAAAATACGTTTTGTCACATTTTGCCCTATGTTCCCCTAATAAAACTAATATAACGCAACAGGTGATTCATGTTTGGCTTGAAACTCTTTTTTTTTTCTTTTAAAGGAGTGTGATTATAAAAAAAAATTGAAGGTAAATGAAATTTCCCGTGTTCCCCTATGTGGTTTCATAGTAAAATATTCATTTTAAAATTATGATGCAGACCATTTGGTCAGAGTGGAAAATCTAAATTTGAATAGTAAAAGTCTGTTTTATTTGGCTATATTGTCCGACATTCGTTGTTGCTTTCATGGTTATAAACACCGAAATTCATCTCACATGAATGCAACCTCTCAGTGTTTTTAATTTTTGTTTACTGCACATTCAGAACTATTACGTAATGCTATATTGAAAAATGTGCCATCAAATGCATTGAAGAAAATATTTTGAAGTTATAATTTTATAATTTATCAAATTTGTGTTGAATAAAGATTAATTATGGAATTTTAATAATAAAATTGAAGTGTAAAATCTTTGACTTTAGTTAAATTTTTTTGCATTTACACAATATGCTTTTTGGGCAAGATAATTCACTTTTATCATTCCAAAATTACCTTAGTCACCAAAATGAAAGATTTTCAAATATAAAACAATCAATAACTTTTGATAGCATTTAGCAACAGAAATGTTTTAATCGATTGTAATAACATATAATTTCATCTCTTGATCTTTAACCCATTCATTTGAATTTATGATTGATCACGAAATGCAATATTAATTTACTACAGCAAGATAATGAAATGACTTAACGGGTTTTACCGTTGTTTTCTATATGATAAGCTGATATTTTATTTCAAAAAAAAATCATGCTGCGTTACGTTGATAAAGAATTCTGTAGATAAAGGAACGGATTTTGTGATGAGAACAAAGTTCTTGTACTCCGATCGCAGATTGCAATTCCCTTATCACTTAAGTTTCGATAGACAACTCCAAATTTTCGATCTCAATTTAGCAGATTGATTCTATACCGGAGGACAATTTTGCAATAAACTACTTTCGGGCGCTAAATAAATCTTATGTGCATCGTCTTAAGCATTTGTGGGCCATAGTCGAGGCACTTACCAGGCAAACTACCGCGCAGAATGCAGACTGTTGTGTCATTGCGAGATCAATGAACTGCATTTTTGCAAATTTTATCGTCTTATCTAACGATGCAAGGAAAACTAACAATATAAATATAATCCAATAACGCACATATAGCTGTGCTGGAAAACGATGAATGAACTTATTTTAGCTTATAGGAATTGTGATTTCGATTCAAATTTCATTCATTTTTATATTTTGACTTCAATATGGGGTGTCATTCCTGTTTCCAATAAAGACATGGTCAAACTTTTTTAGTATGATATAAATATGTTAAAAATAGGAAATTTCTGGTGACTTAAAAGTAATTCGAGCCTACCACATTTTCATCATGTAACTAGCTCTACCTAGGCTACCTAGCTTAATCCTTTAAGGACGAGTGGAACACCGGTGTCCCAAAAACGAATTTTTGTTCTGATTAAAAGACAAAATAACTTTATATAGTCAAAAAAAAATTGTTTTTGTTTTTGGAACACCGGTCTCCCACTCGTGCTTAAAGTGTTAACGTTAACCAATTGAATGATCACTGGAGACGTCTTGTAGAACATTGACCTTGAAAAAAATGCTTTATGGGTTATTTCAAGGTCATTTCTGCTTTGTAGGAAAAAGTAAACAAAATCCAAAGTGACTTACTTAGCGAACATTAAACACTAGAATTTAGGGTAAATTAAGCTAATTCAAAATCTGCTCTAAATGGAAATTTTTCGCTACTCCAAATGGAAACGTTATTGTTTTCATGATAAATACAGTACTAAATTATTATATTTATATGTTTTCTATACCACATTTTCATTATTTGGTTAAATTTGCTCTTTGAATTGAAAATCCATTCATATTCACTAATTTTAATTTCTAATTTCGAATTTCTCATCGATCGACCATGTTTGCAAATGAAAAACACAATGAGGTTGACTGTTGTTTATTCGTTTTTTTAAACATTTATGTTATATTTCTGGCTAATTTTAGTTAAATTAAGTGCTAATCTTTATTGCTCACGGTACGTGAAGTTTTCAAATGAAATAATTACCTATTTCGTGAACAAAAAGGGGTTTTCTGAAGTGTCTGCAAATGCTTCAATAGAAAACCCCGGAAATATGATTTTTTTTGGAGAGATTTTCTTATTGTTTTAGATGGGGAAGGAGAAATGACCAGAAATAAGGACAAATCCTGTACTCAGGAGCAACTCAAGAAGGTTTTGGAAGCCTTTCGTCGTGGTTTCACTTACACTGTTTGTCTCCAATTAGAAGCTTTCACTTGTCTTCATTTGGATTAATTTGTTTCCAATAGCAGCATGTTGCACTCGCGTATTTTTCTTGTATTTAAGAAGTTTTCAAATTATATCTAAAAAATTTTGACTAAACAGTAACATTCTAGAAGAGTCAAGGAGCAAATTTATGTAATTCTCTACAGAAAAATTGAACTTAATGTGTTGAACCTTCTGTCAAAGTTAAAGCTTCTGGAAATGGTTTAGAATTAGGACATTTGACCTATTTGGTTAAGTCAAGCTCAAAATTGTGCTTTTCATTTACTATTCGTTGGGTATGAACCTTTTGTAATCTTTTCTTATAAACATAAACTATTTTTTATTACTGGTATATTCACCCATCGATAGGCAACAGTTCATTGATTAAGTTTCAAATTCATCAATAAGGTGTATTTTTTTTTATAATCACACGTTATCAGAATATTATCGCTAAATAATTTACGTCGTCATCATTAACGGAATTTTGGGAGCGTAGGGGACCATGAGAAACAGTTCACTCACGAACGACTTAAGGGGTTACGTGGGTCAAGCAGACTAAAAAAAATCAACATATTTCTTTAACATCTTTTTCAAAATTAAAAAAAATAATTCAAGCTTTTGAATATATAAGGCTGTAAAATTTTAACGATTTTAACCAGGGGCCTTTTGAAATTTATTTTACCATACGTTTTTGCATAGAGGCACTGAAGACTAATGGCAAGTTTTTTCCTAAAGAGAATTGACTTAGTCTGATAATTGAGGCGCTCAGAGCTAAAAAAAAACTCTAAGTCATATGCATTTCCCTATTAAAATATCGTTTTTTTGCTCTGAGCTCCTCAATTGTGCATTAAAAGCTATCTAAAGGTACATATTTCATGATGTTCTCCGAAATAATACAAGAACTACGAGCACATTTGTTTAGGTCGCGGTGCAATATCTGCAAATTTTTACAAGGAAAAGTGAAAAATAGCTTCACTTTTTATTAGACTTGATGGGCCCCTGATTTGAACTATATTTTCTGAAATTTTCCATTCATCATTTTAAAAATGCAGCGGTTGGGATCGTTTTGGAAAGGCTTTTTGAAAAAAAAAACTTTCGGTGGACAAGATTTCTCAAGGTATTCATCTGACATCAAGAAACTTAATATTTCGTGTTAGCTAATTATTTTAAATTAGTACTTGAACGGTAGATTTTTTTTACCTTGATCACATTTTTTTACAGCACAAAACATAATGTAAAATACACCGAAAATTGTTTTTTTTTCCAATAAAATTCTGCCAAAAATTCAAATGTGTGTTTCAGAACTTTAAATTAGAATTAAAATTCATTAACGTTCAAAAATAAAAAAAAAATTAAAGAAATATTGTATACCCCTTAAGAAAATATATATTTTTTGAGATGATAAGAATGTCTGAAAATTGTGCTGTTTCTTTTCAAATAACCAATAAAATTATATTAATCGATTTATTGCCATTTAATTGGCGGTTGGCGGTTGAGATAAGCCCAAACATGTTGAGTAATTCATAACCTTTCAATCAAACAAATTCAATTTTATCCAAATCGATTCAGAAACAAACCTGCAGTACCTAATCTTTGACTTTAAAAATTATAAGACAGAATATTTTCGGATCAATAGTAAACACGAAAAATTTTTGGCTATAGAACTAACTATAAAACATATCCAAATATAATATAAAAAAGAAATACGTAGAAACTAGCTAAGGATTTCTTTGTATCCGTAGCGTTAAGAACTTTGCTTCATATGATATGTCATCATCGTCTGATCATTTTTTTTTAATCATCTGGTAACATAATTTCAGGTTTATCAGGTTAAGCCCTACCGCTAGAAACAAGAAAACAGGAAATGGGCTACTGAAGAAGCATCCTCATTAGAAATTAAAACTTCTAATAGTTCATTTTTTTTCAATTCAATATATTTCTGCTCAAATATGCTTGGTTGCGGGTTCCGACCGACTTCACTATTGATCTCATTAGGTAACCGGCAGAAACCTAAATCACTGATCATCGGAGGCAGCCTAAATCCCGAAATTGCCAAAATCCCAAAAGCCAAAATCCTGAAAGGGATGAAATTATATGGAGGATAAAGTGTGTAGAATAATTTCTCAAGACACTGAAAATTTTCCTTTGCCTCCAGCAAGCGCGGGTGCAATCGTGGGAGTAGCTATGACACATTTAAGAATTCGGTCGGGATTTTGGTTTTCGGGATTTTGGCTCTCGGGAGTTTGGCGTTTGGGATTTCGGCTTTCAGGATTTTGGCTTTTTTTTGGATTTTGGATTTTGGCTTTCGGGATTTTGGCCTATTCGGGATTTTGGCGTTCAGGATTTTGGCTTTCAGGCTTTCGAGATTTTGGCTTTCTAGCTTTCGAGATTTTAACCCTTTAACGACGAGGCACTTTTTACGGACTGAAAATCAACAATAAAAATTAAACTGAGAAACATAATCAATGATAAGTTTTACATCTAACCTTGGAAAGTCCAACAGAGTCTGATTCGGTGTATTTTGTGCTTCTATGAACGAAATACCAACGAATAATATTTTTCGCTTTAATGAAATATATTACGTATGAGTATTCTCTAGTTCTTATTGCCAAAAGAGTTTTGCTTAAAAAAAATTAGAAGTATAAAAAATAAATAAAATCATTTATATATGAATTTGAGAATTTAAAAATTCGCCATTTTTTATCTTAAATATTTACTACATAGCAAATAGCTAGAGACTTGCAAAATATATTCTAGATTCCTTTCACCTTCTACTTTACAATTATGTACAGACATAAGAAAAAAAATACTTTAGGTAGTCAGAAAAAATTATTTTCTTTCTGGGACACCGGTGTTCCAATCGTCCTTAAAGGGTTAACTGGGACCCACTGATCGTATATGCTAAATAGATATATGTTTACAATATGTTATATCATTTACATTTTATAATTTGCCTATTTTTTTCTATACAGCAATAATTCGAAAATTATAAACAAATCTCTCTACACGATTAGTAAAAGGAGAGTTAATTTGGAGCTTAGACTTGATTTTATAAACTGTCAATTTTCGGAATCAAAGGTGCTGGAACTTCTACCCTGGGAATTTCAGCTCAATCATTCCGGGCTAATCTGACTGCTTGATAACAGAAGCTGTCCTCTTAAACAATTTAGAGCTAAAATATCTCCGATACTATTGCACCATGGAGACAAAGTAGGGGGAAATGGGGCACCCCTTCAAAATAGTTTTTTTTTCCTATTTTTAAATGGAAAAGCATCTTGCCAATATTACTTTAGCGCCAAAACCGAATTGTGAAGCTGATTATGGTAAGGCAGAATTCCATTTAAAAATAGGAGAAAAAAGCCTTATTTTAAAGGTGCCTCACTTCTACCTATTTTTTGTATTTTTTGGATTTTTATGTTTAAAAAGCAAAAGTTAATTAATTAGTTTATGGGATTTTCATATGTAAGCGAATGATTTGCATTCTTTTATGATATCAAATGAGATTCTGTTACAATTTGCCGAATAGAAACTATCTATAACTATTTGACTTGACCCAAAAAAATCCGCTTGCAGAGAATACTTATGCAAAAAAAAAACTAACTCGAATTGCGAAAGTGGAGAAAAGTTGCTGGTTCAGCAAAAGAAACTTCAGTAGATTCCAGCATCGACAATGTACAAGACATCTAATATTGTGTGCCAAAATATCTCCCTGCCAAAGAGATCAAGGAACGTGCAAAGTGGTATGGGAATTTTGAGATGATCACTGTGAATTTAAGGGAGAGACCTGAGGGTTTGTCTTTGGCCCAAAACTGGTCACTGACCCCGTGTTACATGCCGGAAATGTATCGCGATTATGCTGAAAGAATTGAAAAGTTCGAGGTGAAGGAGGATGATATTTGGGTAATTTCTCAACCTAAATGTGGAACAACATGGACCCAGGAAATGGTCTGGATGATCAACAATGGACTGGACTACGAAAAAGCCCGAATGATCAACCAAGATGCCCGATTTCCCTTTTTTGAGTATGAAAAAATGATCAGTGAAAAGTGATTGAGTGATAAATGAAAAAAAAATTTCCCTCCTTAGAATTGCAACAATTTTTCCGCCTCATTGCAACATCGAGCTGGACAGTGTAGAAAAGTGCGAGAAATTGGCCAGCCCACGTCACATCAAGAGTCACCTCCCAGCCCATCTGCTGCCGGAAAGTCTGTGGCGCGTGAAGCCCAAGATAATTTACGTGGCACGTAATCCAAAAGATGCCTTTGTCAGCTTCTACCACCACACGAAGAATCTCAATGGATTTCAGGGATCCTTTGAGGACTGCATTGAATTATTCCTAACCGGTTGCTACAACTACGGCCCATTTCACAGTCACGTTCTCGACTTTTGGTGCATGAGGCACGAGCGAAATATTCTCTTTCTCACATACGAAGAGATGAAAAGCAATCTCCCGCGAGTGATTGAAAAAACTGCAAGTTTCCTCGGGAAATCTTTAACAGGTCCGGATATTGCAGAACTTACCAACTATCTGTCCTTTGACTCAATGAGAATCAATGAGAGCGTCAATAAGGAATATTTTTGTAACTTGATGGCTCAATTTCTCAATTACCGCGACACTGAATTTAACTTCATGCGCAAAGGTCAAGCTCAAACTTTCCGGGAGAGACTTACTCCTGATCAAATTCTCCGATTCGACACCTGGACTCAGCGTGAGCTCCAAAACACAGATTTTCGCTATGAGCTTTTCCAAACAACAAAAACACTGAATCGTCAAACGCATCAGAGTATCGAAGCAACAATTTAAAGAAAAATTGGCTAAGGGATATTCGCAGATTGCTCGAATCGTTCGAAGAGTCACGCATTATACATTTTTTTGCGTGTGCACTAGTTTTTTTTCGACCAAGAAAAATTTTCAAGAATAAATCAATTATCGATTGATCTTTTCAAAATATCAAGACTTTTTGAATAAATGACAAAAATTTACAAATGACAAATTTAGTTTAAGACATGAATTTTAGAGGGCTTTAACATTTGACCTTGAACAACCTTTAGGATTATTGAAGGTAAAAAGCATGTATTTTATAATATATTAGAGGGAAAATAAATAAAAAATATTTTTGTAGAATGTATTAGTTAACGGGTAAACCGAAGATCGAGAATGCATATCTCTTACCGTTTGCTCTCTAATCCCGAAAATTATCCAAGATAAATATAAAGGTCAAATGAATAATTTATTTGACCTTTTCAGTCAATCATATTGAATCCAATTGATTAAGAATTTAACCCTAAAAATTGAGTAATAATAATTTCGACTTTGAAAAACTACAAAATAGGGCACTTGAAGGTCAATATCCTTTTTAGATGAATATTTCCTTAGACTTCATCTAAAACATAATAAAAAATCGTGGAAATCGGTTTTAACGAACCAAACCAAAAAAAAGTTTACAGTATAGTGTGTGAATAGTTTGATTTGAAAACGTCTCTAATTAATTTTCTTTTTAATGGGTGTCTCCGAAAATCAAAAGTCGATATTTTTAACTGTTTGGCGCTTCTAGTTCAGAAGCAAACTCAATTACCGATACTTTACCAATTTACTATCGATTGAGATTGGTTTTTTTTAGATGTATCGGGAATCTAAAGGCCTTTTAGATAAATCTAATCTTGACTAAGGTCGATGAGAAATAAACCTCAAAATTTGACCAATAAAGTGACTTCAGCTGTTAAAAACAAAAAAAGTAAATAATGGGAAAGCATAAAGGAAGTGTTTGCAATTTGGTACAGCTTGTAATTTTGGACACATTGAGGGTAAAGTTGGACACACTACAAATAAATTGTTAAAAATTCTGAAATTTTCTTCGAATATTTAATAAATAGTGTATACCAGCTTAAAATTTATTTTCTTTAGAAGATAACAGTACATTCGTTCAATTTTGAACAAAATTTGAATTATTATTCCTTAAAACTTCAGTGTGAACAATTCTTTCCAAGAAAGATGACGCATTACAGGGGGTCCCGATTATGCATATTTTCGGGACCGAAGAAAATCGTGCGTTACAGAAAATTTGCATACTCTCAGAGAATTTTTACTATTCGAATTCCACGAAGAGAGCAGTATATAATCCCTCTATTTTTTCACCCCCCAAAATTTCTTACCCCCCTTTCCCGGACACCACTTTTGTCAACAAATCTTCACGTTTCACTGAGAGAAATCCGAAAAAGTTAAAATAACATTCCAGAAATGTTAATTCTACACTGAGTGAGAAAAAAAGGGGCTGCGATTAACTTTTTTTCCTCGTAACTTTAACACTTTTAGGTGTAAAAATATATCAACATTTTTTAATGTTAATTTTACACCTTTTTAAGTGTAAAATTAACATGAAAAAGGGTAACTTTAACCCCTAATACAGCTAAAAAGCATAATATTTACACCGATTTCGAATCAATAATGCAGGGTAAAATTAACATTTCCAGAATGTTATTAGGTGAGATTCTTAACAATCTCACCTACTATAATCCTAACAAAATTTCATGTCGTCCGATCGATCTCAAACTTGGCCAAAATGTGTTTCAGCACTTCCTGATCACGAATCTATATGTGGCTAATTTACGTTCCCGGCCGGCCGGCCGGCCGGCCGCTCTTTGGAGCTTAATAGCTCCTAAACTAAAAAAGATATCGACTTGCGGTTTTCGGCAAAGGTTATATATCGGGTGAAAATTGCAACTTGGTGCATTGACCCCCCACCCCCCACCCCTCCTTCCGCCATTTTGAAGACCCCCCTTTTTTGTTTTCTCAATAGCTCCGCCCCTATGGCATCGAGCGGGCTCAAATTTTAGTATGTTATAGCTGGGCCTTAGAGCTTTCCATCAATACCAAACCTAAGGTCCCCCGACCCCCCTGACCCGAGCTATAAGGGTCCAAAAAAAATTTCTTAAAATGGCCATAACTCCTGTTATAATTGTCAGAATTTAAAAAATGAGGGCTTTTTGGAAAGCTCTCGTGAAATGCCACTTCTCCTTCTAACATCGCAAGTTCATAAAACCACCGCTAGGGGCGCTATTATTAAAAAGAAAATTTTTAAATCTTATAAGTTAAATAACTCAAAAATTCCATTGTGCATCGGGCTGAAATTTTAGTATGTTGTAGCCGTTGATTATACCTATCAAACAAAAAAAACCTTAAGTCGATCTAAAACCCCTGACCCGAGCTATAAGGGGTCAAAGTTCGAACATTGACCGGCCTCTATCTCCGGTTCTAACTAACATAGCGACCTAAATTTTACCTTCTTGGTTTCGTCTCGATGAGCACTTTCAGATGGAAGTTCAAAAAGTCACCACAGGTGGCGCTGTGATAGCGTCAAAATTCATCGAAATTCAAAGTCACTTTTCTCAAAAACGGCATTGTGCAAGTTAATGAAATTTTAGTATGTTATAGTCCAGTCTAGGACGTTTCCAAAATGGTGTAAATGTGCGCTGTGGTTAAAACAGAACCGGAGATATGAGGGGTCAAAGTTCACAAAATTCAAAAAATCATATCTCCGGTTCTATGTGACCGATTTTGATGAATGAGGGCTTAAACGAAAGATCTCACCAAATGCTACAACTTTCTAGAATATTTGAACTTCGTGGGACCAACACCAGGGGCGCCACAGTCGAAAAACCAATTTCAATATCACATAACCTCAATTATCTCGACTGTCGCTGAACTGATTTTGATGATTACTTCGACATAATTGTAGAGGATATTTGTCTCTACATTTCGTCCATACATCATTTTCCACTCAGACTACGCTATCACTCCGATTTTGCCGTTTAAGTGTGAAAAAATTGATTTTTCCCATAATAACGCTTTGAAATCACTCAGATGCTAATTTGACTGCCTCTACTCCACCAAGACACTTAAAATAGGGTTTTAAATGGAAAGTCCCACAAAATACAACAATTCTTTGATATAGTTGAAGTTCAACAAATCACTACTTGGGGCGACCTGGTCGAAAAAACGAGTTGAGAAACAAAAAACTGAGCTTATCTCGGCTTCTGAGTAATCGATGAGATCATGTTCTATAGGAAAATTATAGAGTACACTCTGGTCTACATTTCACCCATATATCACTTTTGTGCCAGTTCATCCAAATCCTTGATATTTTGGTTTAAATACAAAATTTGTATAATTTCACGAATTTGATTCAAGATAACTGATTGGCGACTCACAATTTCAGCTCTAAATCGAATTTGCATGCACTCCGAGTTAGCTCACGTTAAGAATCTCACCTACATAAGCCGGTTAGGATTATCTGTCCCTTTTAACTTTTTTCAGATTTCTCTCAGTGTACCTTGCATTATTGATCCGAAATCTGCGTAAATATTATACTTTTTAGGTGTATTATGGGTTAAAGTTACCCTTTTTCATTTTAATTTTACAATTAAAAAGGGTGTAAAATTAACATTAAAAAATGTTGATATATTTTTACACTTAAAAAATGTTAGTTACGAGGAAACAAAAGTTAATCGCACCCCTTTTTTCTCAGTGTTCAGACGATTTCTGAGAGAAATGTCGTTACGCCGTTTGTCCGTCCGGCTGTCGCCAACTCTAGAGGCCAAACGGTTAGAGATAGCGACTTGGGACCCTTCCCCTATAAGTCGATCCAAGAATCGTTAACATGCCTCCCGTTCCCCTCTAAAACCATGTTTTTTTGGATTGCTCAAAAACCCGTCCTGCGATTTTTTTTCATTTTTAATTATGTTTTAGAGATTACCCAGGTATTTCGTCCTTAAATGACAACATCGTGAATAATTCCTAATAACGGGTTTTCAAGGTCAAAGGTTAAAAAGACACTAGAGAGCGCATTTATGAAACGAATGGGGTCATGTTTGGGCTCGTTAGAAAGGTCTAGGAATTTCCTATAAAACTGAACCAGTTCCAATCGGTTATGAACCAGTATAGAACCGATTCATAGCCGATAACAAATTTTTATCCGAAAATCAATTATTATGACTTTTAAAATAATTTTGGAGGATCTTTTGAGTGATTTATGAATCAGTTCAAGTCGGTTGAGAACCGGTAAATAGTAAAAAGATGCGAAAGTACTTTTGAGGTAATAGTAGCATCTAACTAAGTCACGAGTTCAAGCATTTCACAAAGCCTGGGACGCGTTGCCACCCCTTTTTTGAAAAGTTACAAAAACGTCGAAAAATATATAAAATACGTTTGGCATAATACCATTTATGGATAATCCCGATATGCATAATTCCGGGACCCCCTGTACCTTTACGAACGAGATGTAGTGTAAAAACTCTTTTAGAAGAGTCCCGGAAAAACAAAGGATCGCGTTGGAGTGCCGAAGTCAACTTCAATTCAATCCCTTTTTGGAAAGTTTCCGGGCTACTTTGGATTTTCTACAGTTCCTTCTTATAGCGTCTACACACTAGTAGATTTTTTTTTAAAAATGCCTTTTTTAAAAAAATGTGACATTTCTGACTACAAGGATAGGGGAAATTTTCTTTAAAAAAATTTCTACTAATGTGTAGACGCCATTATAAATAGAAGGTGGACTTAGTCAATTGGGTTCTTGAAATGAAAGAGAATGAGTTTCTTATTATCAACTATCAGGCGTCCAAAATTACAAGCAAGGTGTCCAAAATTACAAGCAAGATGTCCAAAATTACAGCCAAATGAATGTCTACATTTTTACTCATTTTTAAACTTAGGATAAATAAAAAAAAATGTCGAGATTTTCTACCTGGTAGCGAAATAGAGCCCGACTTGTAGATTCTCTACCCTTTTCGCGAGAAATTTATATTTTCCGCCTCTCTTTCTAAGCAAGGCCTTGTCGGTCAGTTGGTAACATGGCCTGGAAGTGTTCGGATGGGGGCACAGAACTGGATCGCTATCGGGCAATTGGCCGCGATTAGCCTTGGTTTCCCTAAGAAGTCTTTCAGGACAGAAGCCTGACAACACAAAGGCGACAAACTACTTTTCAATACATGCATCATGCTCCAAATTACAATTATTTCCCCTAAATGTTCATATAAAAATAGAAGAAAAGATATTTTGACATTTGTTCCTAAAGTTTTGTCAGAGAAACCAAAATTTATGAACGAATGGCAAAATTTTACGAACATTTTTTTTTAAAGAGAAGAAAGGAAATCAATATTTCTTACCATTTGGCCTCCAGAACAATTAAAAAATAAAACAAAAAGGGACATTTTTCTCAAAAACTTAGAATTCTAAAGTTCTAAGCTAACTAGACAAAACTCAAATTTTTAACTGAAAAACGATGGATTACAATTGCTCTCTTCCTCGAGTTCGAGCAAAAAAATTTGTGAGGTGTGAAAAAAGTGGGGGCTGCTTACCATTTAATCAGCAAGTGAAAGTTATGACGAAATATCCGCAAAACACAATGCTTATTCATTTTTTTGTTTGTTGACACTAACACCATATTCAAGAGGGTATCTTTATTAGAAATATCTTATTGGAAAGAAGCTAAATAAAAAAGAAAAAAAAACTGTTACTTGTCTCGATGACTTCCAAGACTTCCAGCATGCTTTTGCAGATTTGACATTGTCCTTAATCCTCCTCAACACGCTGCTCACGCCTATTCCTGTTGCCACGATTGTGCTCCCGATACTCTCTATGCTCCCTATTATCCCTATCCCGGCGATTGCTGTTCCAGTTGCGATTCTGATTGTCCTGATTGCGATAGTTGCCACGATCCCGTGGACCCTGCAATTTGAACTTCAAATGACGATTCGCCCGCATTAGCAGTAAAAAACAAACGCCACAAAACAAAAAAAGGCCAACTGAGATGCAAAAAACATCCCTTTAAGAAAAAAAAACACAATAAACCACATTTCCCACCTGATTCTTGTTCTGGAAGAAGTTGCCTTGTTTCATCTCAAATATCCTCTCATTGGCATCCACCAAATTGGTCACTTTGTCCGCCAGCTGCATCGACAGCGCCTGCAGTCTACTCGGCTCTGATCTATGCATCACCACCGTCTCCGATGGATCATCCAACGATGCCATCAATTCCTCATTAATGATCATCTTACTGATTAGTGAATGCACCTTTGGCTTCGACAGATCAAACATTGCAGCCAGTGAGGGAATACTAATGGATGAGTAGACGTTGGAGTAAGTAAACAGATATGTCCTCAGAGACTCCTCCTTGATGAACTTTATCAACATTTCACGCACACGATCAGCCTCATAGAACAAATCCCAGACCTTCGTGTTCATCTTCTTGTTGACAATGAACGTGGCACAGGCATTCCAATTGCCACATCGCATGGCTTTAGCTGCAGCCACAACGTGTTCTCGCATGGATTCCGGGGGCCCAACGAGTGACTGACGCTCAGATGATCTCAATTGTTGGTAGAAAGTTTTGCTATTGATCGCAAGATAGAAGATTTCTTTTTATAGAAAATTCATCGGCTCATAAATACTGACTTCAGATTAGAGGTTTTAGCAATATGGTTTAACTAATCCAACTTTAAAATAGACAAGTTTTTTTTGGAGAAATTATAACTTTTGACTAGTAAAATTCAATGTTCCTACTACACTGAGAAAAAACAGGGGTGTGATTAACTTTTTTTCCTTATAACTTTAACACTTTTTAGGTGTAAAAATATATCAACATTTTTTTTATATTAATTTTATACCTTTTAAAGGGTAAAATTAACATGAAAAAGGGTAACTTTAACCTCTTACACCTAAAAAGCATAATATTTACACCGATTTCGGATCAATACTGCAAGGTAAAATAAACATTTCCAGAATGTTATTTTAATTTTTTCGGATTTCTCTCACAATGTATTTGTAATTTAGAAATTGGAAAGCTTTGTGAATAATGCCCTAGACACACTTACGACTTAAGCCGAGAGACGGTTTAACGTAATTATACTTAAAATAATGCCTTGACTAAATTCCCAATAGTTTCCTATTAACTAAGCCGATTCTCGGCTTAAGCCGAGAGATGGATTAGTCAAAAACTGATTGAAATACAATCTGATTAATATTTTGATTATAATTACGTTAAGCCGTCTCTCGGTTTAAGTCGTAAGTGTGTCTAGAGCATAAGGTTAAACCTTAAGTCTGAAGAATGTCTAACATTCTAATTGATTTCGAAGAACTTTTTTTTTTCTTTTAATGATCTTGTACAGTAGAGCTCCGCTATAGGCCATCAAGATGAATAAAAACAAATAACAAAGTAATAAAGTGGGCCAGATCGGACTGGTGATGACGTAGATACTTTTTGGAGGTTATGTCCAAAATTAGCTGTTCGTGACTCGCGCCAAAATCACATGCGAATACATTTCTATAAAATGTTAAAATTTTTTTTTTGGATATTGCAATACTTGAGAGATAAATATTTATGATATTCGGAATTTTTGAGAATTAATTGCGTTATTATCATAATTTCTATTCTGGATTAAAACGCGACCTTTTTTTGATAATTGTAGTCTTAATTGTGGTAAAATCCATTCAATTGTTCATTCACTTATGATGTTATACGCTGTATAAAAAATGTGGCACTTTATGGCACTTTACCGCACTTTGGAATGATATCCCAATATTCTGATTCTTGATCTATTTTTTAATATTTAAATCATAAAAATGTTATCAAATAATTTTTCACAAAGAGAAAGTTAATTAAATATTCTATACCAGAGAAAACTGCTCTCTGCAGTTCAGATTTTACCATCTTTTTCCGGAAAAATCGAAAATAAATCTTAATTTTTACTACACAAAAAAATCTGTAATTCATTAAGATACAATGCTTACCTCATTTCGTATTAAAAGTTCTTAATTTTTTTGTTACAAGACAAATAAAAAAGCAATATCGCTTTGTTCCAAGACATATGGTGCAAATTCGCCTTCAAATGTGAAGGTACATGCCTCTGAATCTAGAACAGTTTCTGAAAATATTGCTGTCGAAACATCAAAAGAGGTATTATTTATAAGCCTGAGGCCTAATTGGAACTATCATTGTAGTGAAACAACGTATAAAAAAAATTTAATTTTTCTGAAGTGTTACTTTTCCTTTGGAAATAAAATTGTTGGAAAAACCATTTTATCGATATGGAAAATATAAAACGCGACGTAAAAAGGGAAGTGTGGTGCTCCAAAACCCCATATATTGGATTGGTCAGTAAGGGTAGCCTTGCCTAGAACGCTGTAATTTTTTTCTGTGTAGTCTATAATTTTTCAAAAAACTTAATAAAATTGAAAATTGACTAAGAAGTGTACAATTTTGAATGTAATTTTTAAACATATTAGATGCAAAATAAGATTAAATTTTAAAATTTAACAAAGAAAAATCGATTTAAGGAAATTATTGAGTTTTAATGGCATATATAGATGATATTTTATCCTAGGCAATTTTAATATCATACCCAATGTGGTCATATTAGTAAAAAGGTGTTTTTTTAATCAAAATTTATCATATTATACTTATTTTAAGTTCATTAGCCGATGAACGATAAATATATTTTCATTTATGAAGAAATTTAATTAGTCTTTGCAAAATTATTCTCTTCTTATTTTTCTATTACAAATGTTTGACAAATCTGAGTTGTCAACACTTTACCAGCCGGGTAAAAGTATCTACGTCACTGGCAGTTCAATTTGGCCCACTTTATACTTAAATCATCTTGGATTATACTGCTCTCTTTTTGAGTTCGAGCAGTAAAATTCGACAAAATAAAGCCATAATAGTCCATTTCGGAATAGCGGGGTGGGTTGCAATTTTCAACCGATAAACCTTTGCTTAAAATTGCGATACCTCTCTATGGCCTCTACATACTATGAGAAATTTCTTTAAAAAATACATTTTTAAAGAAAATTTCCCCTATCCTTGTTGGCAGAAACGTCAGAATTTTTTTTTTAAAAAGGCAATTTTTAACGAAAAATTTAAAATTGAAATTTGAAATTTGAATTTATTAGGCTAAAAATAAACGAAGGGAGGGCTTGTAAAGTTTTTAGAATTTTTAGATATTCGCTATCAGGGAATTCCGAGAAATATTTTGCTAATGTTTGAGCCCGATCAGAAGACACGGAATCTTATGCAGAACACAGTAGGCTTATTATTATTAAGAAACGCTCAGCTGATATAAGCTTAACTGTCATAATTATTTCAGCACTTGGGATTATTTAAATTTTGTCAAATAAACTTCTACACTTGAGAGAAATCCGAAAAAGTCAAAATAACATTCCGGAAATGTTAATTTTACCCTGCAGTATTGATCCGAAATCTGTGTAAATATTACCCTTTTTAGGTGTATTATGTGCTAAAGTTACCCCTTTTCATTTTAATTTTACCCTTAAAAAGGTGTAAAATTAACATTAAAAAATGTTAATATATTTTTACACCCAAAGTGTTAGTTATGATGAAAAAAAGTTAATCGCAGCCTCTTTTTTTTCTCAGTGTACCCGATTTAGCCTCCCTCTCCCCTATTTACAATGATTTTACCAACGTACCAAAATCAAATGCAATTAATTCAATGGATCAATTCAATGCATTTAATTCAAAAAAATCTGTCGCGGAATCAATCGCAGAATCATTTGGTGGGATGTCCAATGATTCCCTCTCAGATTCCCAAAGAATTACTCTACGTCAATCATTTCCGCAGAGGTTCAGAAGATCCATCCCCCTAAGAATCTATGCAGCATCTGTTGCAAAATCTCCGCGGGATGGATTTTCTAAAGGCCAATGCGGTTTTTTCTCGACGATGGATTGCGGAATACAAGGATAAAGAGGATAAAAAAGAGATTGACTTACCTAATCATACGACGCCTGGCATCAAATTCATGAGCAGCCATGTAGGGAATCTCCAGGAGCATGGCCGAAACCAGATAGACGCATTCCAGGAGTTCCAGATTCACGTGCATATGGAATGGCATTTGACGCTGTTTCTCCACCTTTTCCTGCTCCAGGCTACGCTCATGCTGCCTCTGTGGCAGCAATCCCTGAGCCAGGAGCTCTCGAGGCTTTCCCGTCATCATCAGATCCACCAGACACTGATGGGCATCCTTGATGTTGCCCTGACGGAAGGCGCACAGCCCAAGATTGGCCATGGTGCGATTGTAGAGGATTTGCGTTGGAGGATCAGAATGCTGAATGGTTTCCTGGAGATGGGACATGAGAACGAGATCTCTGGCCTGGAACCAATTATCGTGCAGAGCATGATGGTAAATGTGCGAGAGAATAGCTCGGGTACGGAGACGATCGGTATTATCCTTGGCATAGATGTACCTACAGAGTCTCTCCATTTCATCAATGGACGTTGGAGTATCTGCCGGTAGTTCGCCATTCTTCTTTTTCAGCACAGTCGGATCGAATTTGTAGTAGAAATGATCAATTTTTCGCAGATAGACACGACAGATTTCCGTCTCATTGCCCATTCCTTCGACATACTTGAGAACCTGCTCAATTATTCCCGTCACAGTCATCTCATCTTTCAGTCTCTCGACATATTCATTCCCGTAGGGATCGCACTCCTTGAGGAGCTTGGTGAATTCATCATCCAGACGCTCAGCTGCCGTCAGGACACATCCACAGATCATGTAGGGAGGTTTCTCATATTCCTCCGTTTCGTCCAGGACAGATTCCGACAGGGTGATATTTTTTGCTGTCAGCAGAAGGTTCAGCATATCCTTGAACATCCCCAGTAACTTTGACCAGAGCTCAGGCTTCATGGGTTCAGAGATTTTGGGATTGTAGTCAAAAACGGCTGAGATGATGTTGAAGCGAATCTTCACAGCAATCGCCTGACCAAGATTATGCTGCTCAGCAATGTCCATTAACTCATACAGCAGCTCAATTTGCTGCCTCCGATCTGTTCGTTTCTTCCCACGAGCCGACATGATCTCCAATAATTTATTCAGGACAAGATTAATGTCAATTTCTGCATCTTTGCTGAACATCTTGGGCTTTTCTGCTGACGTCGCTGGACCCTTGGTAACTGTCTCCCATTCACCTTCTTCATCATCCTCTTCTCTCCTCTTCTTGATCTTCCCCTCCTTGGCCTTCTTCTTCTTCTTCTCGTAATCCTCATCCTTTTCATCTTTGTCCGTGGTCTTCTTCAAATACCGCTCCCGAATGTTGGAATACTGATGCTCCTCCTCGGAAGAATCATAGTCAGATTCACTGTCTGATCCCCAGTAGGTGGAATCATCGGATTCCTCATCCTTTGCAGCTTTACTGGGCTTCTCACTGGGTTCCTTCTTGAAGGAGACAGCTTTTGGAGCTGGAGCTTCTTCATCTTCTGACGAATCTTCCTCCTCCACACCCTTCTCCTCCTCCTCGTCATCATCCAAATCCGGTGCCTCACGGAACTTTGTCAGTTCCTCCTCGAAATCCTTAATGTACTTCCGGAATTTCTGTCTCAATGTCCCCAGGCTCTTTGAATTATTCTTCGACAGATTCTTCCTTCCCTCTCTGTCCTCCCACATGTCATTGATAAAATTCTCCAATTCATAGAGGGATCGAATGATAAACCGAGGAGTTACACCATTCTCTTCCTTGGCTATTATTGGCTGAGCCTTGGTGAAGGCTTTTGTGAGATCTTCAAAAGCCGTCAAAATACTTGCCATATCCTTGATTTTCCGATGATTCCTGATGGCCTTGATCACCGTAGACAATTCCTCATAGCGCTTCTCCTTGGTGGACCTCACCACACGCTTCACTTCCTCCTCATCATCGCTGAACTGCAAGGAAATTCCAAGAGAAAAATGCATTCGTGGCTCCAATCAAAACCTCAAAGCTACACTTACGGAAAATTGGGCAGTAACTGCCTTATGCTGAATCTGCTCATCATCACTCAGGGACTCGGATTCCGAGTCGGAACTCCCTGTTGCAAAGAAACGTGGCATTTTCCTTGGATTTCAGCAAACAAATCTGCAAAACAGAATTAATTTGGTGAAACTTCCCGTCCAAAAACAATCGAGTACGAGAATCCGCCTCCCACAATGCCCATGTGTCATGAGAATGAAATTTTCCCCCTCATTTTCCCACACAAACACATCACATTTTCCCAATTCTCCAGCATAAATTGATTCCCCACTGTTCAATCTACAGAATAAAAGTATTTTTACTGCAAAATTTTACGTACATTTTGTAGAAATTTGCTAAAAACTGCGTACACGCGTGAACTGGAAAAAGTCCAAAACTTTGACTGAAATCTCATAGGAGGCGCGCAAATCTCAGTAATGGCGGAGCTGTCAAAAAAAACCGAGACGCCGTGTTTTGTTTATTGTGAAAATTGAAAAAATTCAGTGAAAAAGTGGTGAAAATTGTGTGAAAATGAGTAAAAGACGAAGAACAAGTTCCGTTGCCAGTCGTCAGGATGAAGATACCGATGATGCATTCTCAGAAACCTCTCCACTTGCAGCCTTTATTGGGCGGAAGAAGAAAAAATGGGATGCTGTGAGTTTTTTCAATTTTCCTCCTATTTTTGCACAAATTTACCCAAATTTCGCGTGGATTTTGCAGACTGAACTGTGTCAGGTTCTGTATGATGCCATAAGGAATCACAAGAAAGAAGATGGGAATATGCTGTGTGACACTTTCATACGAGCTCCAAAGCGGCGTCAGGAGCCATCGTACTATGAAGTCGTTGCAAATCCCATTGATTTGCTGAGGGTCCAGCAGAAGCTCAAAACCGACTCGTATGAGGACATTGAAGAGCTCACCAGTGACTTGGAGCTGCTGGTGAATAATGCCAAAGCTTTCTACAAGCCAGACAGTATGGAGCACCAAGATGCTTGTCTGCTGTGGGATATTTTCCTGCTGAACAAGCAGAAATTGCTGGAAGCTATGCAGGATGACACGGGAGAGGCCAAAAAGGGTGCTGCCCGTGTCCCACGAAAGCCACGAAATCTCTCCACCAATGATCCTGATGATGCCTCCGAGGGCAGCAAAGATGAAGATTTTGATGCCTATGAGGAACTCTTTGCATCTGTCGTTACTGCCACTGATCCCCTGGACAATCGTCCACTCTACACGGAGTTTCAGCTACTGCCATCGAAGAAACTCTACCCAGACTACTACGATGTGATTGAGCATCCGATTGACTTGAAGTTTATTGCTACAAAAATTCAGACGAGCGCCTACACGAATCTCAATGAAATGGAGAAGGATCTGTTGCAGATGACGAAGAATGCTTGCACTTTCAACGAGCCTGGGAGTCAGATCTACAAAGATGCTAAAACATTGAAGAAGGTAGGACTACTATTAATTCTTTAGATTCTTCATAATCTAATTTTGTATCTTTCGATCTGGCTCAAACTTTGTTAAAGTATCTCATGCCTTCTCAGCCATAAAAAGCCCCAAATATTTTACTGCTCGAACTCACAGAGATCAGTTATAGGGTGAAAGGAACACCTATTGATACTTTAAGAAGTCAGAACTTATTGAAACTCTACACTGTACCATTTGGAATATTAAATTTGAACACTTTATCCTTATCAGAAAACGTAGACTAAAGAAAAAACGTCATAGTATTGTCATTTTATTAGATATATGGTAAATTAAGTTAATTCAAAACCTGCTTCAAATGGAAATTTTTCGCTACTCTAAATGGAAACATCATTGTTTTCATGATTAATACAGTACTAAAATACTATATTTATATATTTTCTGTACCACAGTTTCATTATTTAGTTAATTTTGCTCCAAATAAAGCAAAAAATCCACTAATATTCACAAATTTTAATTTGTTAATTTCTCAGAAAAATTAAAAGTGTACCTTTTCGCCATTGAATTTTTCATCGATTGACCATATTTTCTAATGAAAAACAAAATAAAGTGACTGTTGTTTATTCGTTTTGTTCAACATTTTTGTCATATTTCTGGCTAATTTTGGTTAAATTAAGTAGTAATCTTTATTGTTAACGGTACGTGAAGTTTGCAAATTAAATAATTACCTATTTCGTGAACAAAAAGGGTTTTTCTGAAGTGTCTGCAAATGCTTCAATTGGAAACCCCGGCAATAAGATTTTTTGGAGAGATTTTCTTAATGTTTTAGATGGGAAAGGAGAAAAGACCAGGAATACGAACAAATCCTGCACTCAAGAGCAGCTCAACAAGGTTTTGGAAGCCTTTCGTCGCGGTTTCTCTTACACTGTTTGTCTCCAATTAGAAACTTTCACTTGTCTCCATTTGGATTAATGTTTTTCCAAAAGAAGCATTTTACGCTCGCGCATTTTTCTTGTATTTAAGAAGTTTTCAAATTATATCTAAAGAATTTTCACTAAACAGTAACATTCTAGAAGAGTCAAGGAGCAAATTTATGTAATTCTCTTCAGAAAAAATATGAACTTAATGTGTTGAATCTTCTGTCAAAGTTAAAGCGTCTGGAAATGGTTTGGTTAGAACATTTACCCTATTAAATAAATTTCAAGATTTTAACAAAAGTGTCAAAAGGGGTTGTCTGTCGAAGAGGTGTTCCTTCGACCCTACAATTCACTTTTTTTCTACTGGTGACAAGGCAATAGGTCAAACGGTAAGAGATATCGACTTCCGGTCTTGGATGACCCCCCATAAGTCAACATTATTTAGAGTTTAGAGAGTTATTTAGAGAGTTTTTTTCTTTTTCCTCCCATGTCCCTCCTGTCCCTCCAAAACCTTGTTTTTTGGTTTATTTCGAAAACGGATAATACGAATTCTTTCATTTTCGAATATGTTTTAGAGTTAGTCAAGGCGAATATTTCGTCCTTGGACATCTATATTTGAAAATAATTTTGATATCGAATTTTCAATGATTAAAGTTTGACCAATTTGGAAGGCCTATTTTGCAACAGATTTGCTTAAATTTGGATTTTTCTGAAAGATCTTGAAATTTCCAACCCGACTATATCGGACTTAATCGGTTTATGAGGCGATATCGTCGATATAGTTCCCTTAATTGATGTATCTCTTTCAAAAATACTTTTTATTCGTCCGAAAGATTGTGACACGGCTAGAGGCTAAACGGTAAGAGATATCGACTTCCGGTCTTCGAAGATCCCCCCATAAGTCAACATTGGCCTCAATTCTGAGAACAAGATAAAGACCAAGAAAATTCCAAGTTTTTAGTATTCTGAAATAAAAAAAAATCCCGCGACCCCAATAGGGAGAAGCGGTTGAAAATGAATGAATGCCTCTCAAATGCCTCTGAATCTTGAAATCCAAGACACAAACCATGTGGATATCAAGATTTGCAATTCTGAAACCAATATTTCAAGATTTTAAGACGTAAAATTTCTTGTTTTCTTGAAATAATTCCAAAAACCTCTCGGAGCTGTTTGGGATTTTCAAGATACTAACAATTTGAAGAGTTTCATGAGGAAATTATTTTTGATGAGGAATATTTCTATAGGAGATGATACAAAAAGAGAATTACTGAAAAATGCTATGATTGATTTTGTAATTTAATCGTAATGTTACATATTTCTAGTTGTACGTTTCGAAGTAAAACACTCTGAGAATACCTGCAAAAGAATCACATCTTGCATAAGCATTTCAGGGTTTATCACACGTTACAAGTTTTGTTTGCACTTCTTTTATTCTCGATTATGGCCTGTCATTATTTAATACAACCCATAATTAATTTTTCTAATTTATGTGGCGAAATTTCAACGAATTCGGCAAAGAAATGAAGATATTTGTCAGAAGTGACGTTTCGTTAAGTGTGGAAAATCTTGAAATCTTGGTTCTTAACACTAAACTTATGGCGCTGGCACACCTTTTCAATTGAGTGAAATTCAGTCGATTGGAATTTTACCTCTTACTCTTTCAAATTGAAATCAGATAAATCTGTCTCTTTTCTGTCAAATGAAATTTAAAATTGAAATTGAAAATTCAATTTTTATTTGACAGAAAGAGCCAGCTATATTTTATTTCAGATTGAAAGAGTAAGAGGTAAAATTTCAATCGATTGAATTTCACTAAATTAAAAAGGTGTGCCAGCGCCATTAGCTTTAAATTCCATAAATGCTTTGCGTCAGAATATGAAATCTTGATCTTGGAAATATTTGACAGCTTGAAAATTTGATCTTGAACTTGATCTTAGAATTGAGGCCATTATCTAGGGCAGTCTTTTTTTCTTTCCACCTACCCCCCCCCCCGTCCTTCCCCTCCAAATCCATATTTTTGGTTTATTTCGAAAACCGCTCGTTTTAGAGGTAGGCAAGGTGAATATTTTGTCCTTTCCTTGGACACCAATGTTCGAAAACCATTTCCATATCGAATTTTCGAAGGTCAAAAATTGTCCACTTTTGGAAGGCCTATTTTTCAACCGATTTGCTCAACCGCTTTTCAATTTTTAATATAACAAAGCTATCCTAAAGTTGAAAATTCGAAAATAAGTGTGCATTTTCGAAAACTTCAATATTCAACATTGAAGGAACATTTATTAATATTTACTACGGAATGCGTGCAACTCGGGGTGCTTGCAACTCGGAATGCGTGAAAATTCGATTGTGAGTTGAATTTTGGGGGTAAAGAATCGCGACGAGCCAATTTTACCCATTTCGGTGTCCGAGAACCGTTTGATCGACGCGATTCTTTACCCTAAAAAATTCAACTCACAATCGAATTTTCACGTATTCTGAGTTGCAAGCACGCCGAGTTGCACGCATTCCGAGGTCACCAGTAAAGAATCTCAGCTACCATTAACTTAACTGGGCTTATCACTGGTCATTTACTATATTATTCAATTCATTTTGCTGAAATTTTGTAAGGAAAATTTTAACGAACAAAAATAATGGATTAGTCTTTAAGAAGGGGATGAAACTGGACAACCAAAAATTTTCCAAAAAAAATACAAGATCCCATTACCTTTCAAACGAATTTGTCCATATACTCGACATAAATGCCTTTAAAACCACTCCCAGGTCTAAGAATCTTCTTTTGTTAGAGGCTCAAGCGTGCATAATCGTTTATTATTATTGTGTTTTTATTACTTGAAAAATCGTTATTAGGAATGATTCAACGCGGTGGCAGCCAAAATCCCGAATGTTCAAAATCCTGATAGGGATGAAATTATATGGAGGAAAATGTTTAGAATAATTTCCTAAGACACAAAAGATTTCCCTTTGCCTCCAGCAAGCGCGAGTACAATCTTGGGAGTAGTTATGACACTTTTTCGGGATTTTGACATTCGGGAATTTTGGCATTCGGGATTTTGACCGGGACCCATTCAACGGTATTGTCGTATATGGACGAAATATTCGTCTATTTAAATAAAATTCAGCAAGTATTTTAAATGTTCAAACAATTCGTACTTCGAATCTTTTAATTTCGTATTAAATTTTTTTCGAGAAAATTATTCTTTAATAACTTTAAGATATTTCAAGGATTTTGAGTTCTAACCTGTGCTAAAAAATGTATTTTCTCAATGTTATTACAAAGTAATAGATATTTTTTATATTGAGCTAGCTTCAAATTCGAATATTGCCGTACACCAAGTTTAGATAATTCGGCGCTTTTTTGATTTCTAATGTAATAATTGCCTTTTGGTATAGATTTTCATGTCACGAAAGGCTGAAATTGAGAGTGGAAAGTACAAGCCAATAAAGCAAAAGAAACGTGGACATTGTCTCAGTGCAGTTACTGCTGCCCTTAAGGAAGAACCAGAAAGTTCTGATGATGAACTCGATGATAATGTAGATACCGAGGGTGATGGCCCAATGTGGCAGCTTTTTGATCAACTCTACAACACGGCAAATGCTTCAGGTAGGCCTTTTAAGGAGAAATCTCTCTAGTTCTCAGTCATTCTGCTAACAATTCTCATCCATTTAACAAACCCTCAAAGATTTTTTTTTATATTTTAAATATTTTTTTCTTAAATTGGTTTAAATTTTTCTCAACAAAAAAAACTTTGAATTTTTTCCAACTTATAATTTCTTTGATTTGTATTTTTCTTCTTTTTTTTACGTTCGTTCTCAAATCGTCACATCATACACGCACAAAAAAAAACCACACGAAATTATCTAAAAAAAAAAAACAATTCTAAAAATCAATGTAAATCCATCAAACACTATAAAGATCATCCTAATGCCTCAGGCGCACCACTTGGTGAGTCCCTGTGGAAATTGCCCAATCGACGCTTCCACCAAGATTACTACAATACGGTGAAGAAGCCCATTTCGATGGCACAGGTCAGGAATAAGCTGAAGAAGGGTGCTTATTCCAATATCACAGATATGACGGCAGATTTGTATTTGATGCTGGACAATGCCAAGAAGGCCTATCCGGCTACGCACAAAGTTCACAAGGATGCCGTTAAGATGCAAAAGATACTCAATCAGAAGCTCATTGATACGGGAGTGGGTGCTGATGAGAGTGATACTGAAGATGGGGATGTGTCAATGCCATCAACAAGTTCAGTTTCACCTTCAGCTGTTCCCATGCCCAAGAAAAAGGGACGTCCTAGGAATAATCCCACTGTAACTTCGCCACCGGCAGCCGTTAATGTCCCGGCTAATGTTACCCAAACTCCTCAGGGTGGTAGTCAGATTATCATGACAAAGGGCAGATTTCCCAATAATCCAGTGCTCAAGAAGAAACTCTTGGGACTGCAGAAATTTCTCACGGACTATATTGTGGCCGGAAGGAGACCAATGGCGCTTTTTATGGAGAAACCATCGAAAAAACTCTATCCAGACTACTACGAAGTCATTCAGCATCCGATTGATATGAATACGATTGAGATGAATATCAAGGCTGATAGATATGGGACCCTTGATGATGTAGTGGGTGACTATAGACTGATGTTTTCCAATTGTCGCAAGTACAATGAAGAGGGATCGCAAATTTTTGAAGATGCCAACATCTTAGAGAGAGCTCTGAATGAGAAACTTAAAGAATTTTCTGGAATTCCCGATCGACGATTGACGCCAAAAATGTAAGTTTTTTTTTATTTTGCAATAATTGATACCTAATATGTTTTTATAAATCTTTTTGTAATGTTTTGTACTACCTTCTGATTAAATCTTTGTGAACTAACTGCATTTCATCACTGAGAAAAAAAAGAGGGTGCGATTAACTTTTTTTCCTCATAACTTTAACACTTTTTAGGTGTAAAAATATATCAACATTTTTTAATGTTAATTTTACACCTTTTGAGGGTAAAATCAACATGAAAAAAGGGTAACTTTAACCCCCAATACACCTAAAAAGGGTTATATTTACACCGATTTCGGATCAATAATGCAGGGTAAAATTAACATTTCCGGAATGTTATTTTAACTTTTTCGGATTTCTCTCAGTGATGATATCCGCAACTTGATTGATCGTACAATATTTATATTCTGAGTTGAATTGAATTGAATATTTTCCCAAATAATTAAAATTTTCATTAAATTGTGAAATTCATTTGCAATTTTTCGATTTTTCCAACACTCGCATTTTTACAGTTACAGTTACAAAGCCTTCCAAAAAATATATTTAAAAAAATCTAACATATTTGAGACTACCACGCCTCTGGTGTTAATTTAACAAACTTCACTTGTTTAAAAAAAAATTAACCCTCTAACGGTGTTTTTAATATCCAAAAAAAGTGGTTAGGGTAAGTGTGCCAAATTCCGGCCAGCTTGCAATTCCGGCCACCTTTTTTTTCCTCGAATTTCCATGAATTTTTAGTTTTTACATACTCTAGAGATTATACAAAACAAAAGAATGACAAAAAATGTAGCTTCGACAAACAAGATGACGTGAAAGAGATATTGGAAGAATTCCCGAAGGGCAAGGAACTATGAGAATGAAGGTGGCCGAAATAGGGTACCAAAGCTATGTCTACATTTTTATTCATTTTAAAATGTATTAAAAATAATTTTAGAGTAAATAAAGACGATAAACGGTTTACAAGGTTCCAAGCAACACTCCTTAAGAAGAAGGAATAAAAAAATCAATTTTTATTAAAAATATTACATTTCAAATTTGAGACTTTGGCGCTTGCATGCAACTATGCCGAAATTTGGCACACTTACCCTAAATAATTTTGTCTAGGATAATTATTGGTCCACTGAAATCAAAAATACCATCCATTCTTCATTATCTCTTTCCGTTTGGGCGCCAGGTGAGAAAAGGTAAAGACCGTCTCCAGGCGGTCATATCGGTTTAAGGCATAAAAAGACTGAAATATTTTTATTGAAAAATAGTGAACAAATAGTAAAATAAATGAATTTTAAACTTTTTTTATGGATGAATGTTCTATGACATTTCTCTAGATATTTTCTTAAAAAAAAAGCATTTTTATTGTTCCTTGTGTATATAGGCCTTTTAGTAATATATTGATTGCTTATTTATTTAATCAACAATCGGTTTGTTGATATAATCGTTTATTTGTTCGATAATTTCAATTTTGAAATTATCGAATTCTTGTTTTCACTTGTTTTTACTCGGAAAAACTAATTTTGAAGATTTAAGATAGCGTAAAACATGTCATGTTGATTAAACTGTTAAAAGCCTTTTTTGCAATAATTTTTAGTTTTTATGCGACGATGACCCAAGGTCTGTTACGAATGCTATTTTAAGACAAAAGCATCAGGACATAACCAGACTAAACAGAAACCATCGTTTTACAATCAAATTTCGGTGGACAAAGTTCTTTTTTCTACTGAAAAGCAATACTGTTAGAGGCAAAAATCTCTTTTGGCCTCTAACAACAAAAGGTTTTTGACCCTTGGAGTACATTAAGAGGCATGTATGGTGGATATATTGACAAATTTTTCAATTATCTGATAGAACCTAGTCATTTTTCTTAAGTTCCTAAGATCCATCCCCACCAAGACTTTAATTTTTCCCTTATTTTTGTGCGTCAAACATTTTTTCTACGATATTTCGGTAAAAATTAATGCAAAACTTTAGAAAATGGACCTTAATTTACTAATTATAGTTAAAAATGAAATTATTAAAAGATATTAACCTAAATTTGGTCAAAAATAAATACCCTAGCGCTCAATTTATTGAGTGGAATTATACTTATTTCCACCCTAAAAAACAAAATTCTATTATATTTCTAAAAATACTTAGAATAAAAAATCAAAATGTCGATTTTTTATGTTGGTATGAAAGGACGTTATGGTCTACGTATGAGTTTTTTTGGACATTTCTTTTTTTTTTGTTGAGTTTCTTTAACTCTTTCGTCTCCTTTGGGACTCTGGGTACACATGGAAACAACATTTTTTTGTTACAACAAACTATAAGGATGTCCAAATCTAGGATATTTTTTGCAGGATCCCAATTAAGTCCTGAGCTAAGATATTTTTGGTCAAAAATCGTGAATTTTCGATTTTCTGGTTCCTTGCAGATATTGTGACTTTTTTTTATATTTCTAGATCAGAATAAGGAAAAACCTGTCGGGGCCAATAAGTATGATAACTAACAATTACAGATTACATAAATTCGAAAAATAATTTTTTCTTAAATTTTCAAAAATCTTGTTCAAACTTTATGGGTATTCTCGTCCACAAAAATCTAGAGGTCAAATGTAAGGTTATCCCGCCAATGCCCGCCATTTGCTTTTTGACACCAACCTTGTAGCAAAATTCCAAGCGGGAGCGACATTTTTGTCAATATGGCCGATAATTTTAACATTTGGCAGTGCGGGAGATTGCTTTCGGGGAAGTTTTTCCTATTCTTCCTGATTTTGCTAAATTCTGATTGTCCAGGAAGTGTCTTTTATGCTTTAGAGAAAACTTAATGTGTCTACAATAACATCGTGTTGAGAGAAATGAGTTTTAAAGTGTTATTGTGTGAAATATTTTGAGGAATCTGTTGGCAAGCAGGAATTTGGTGTCTTCTTGACCACATCCTGGACATCCCACAAGATACTAGTCAATAATTCTTCCCCGTCAAATAATTTTGTCAGATATCTTTAAGTTTTCTGCAGAAAATATCTACACCTCTGCCGAAAATCTGCCGAGAAATCTGTAGATATTGCTACGAATTTTATTTGGGCTTGGGATAAAATTTGTCAGAAATTTTTGCAGATTTTCTGACGAATCCTGGTGCACACTCTGACGTATTTCTGTAGATATTTTGCCGATTTTCTGTAGATTTTTCTACATTCCAGACTTTCCAGACAGCTGTGTCTGAAAAGATGGAATATTTTTCACTGAAGTTTGCAAAATTCAATAGAGTGATTCTTGGTGATTTCACAGTGTTTATATAAAATAAAGAATTCTGCGACGCCGTGTTATAAGTAGAGAATAATGAAGTGATATCTTTAAACACAGTGTCGATCTAAATTTCGTGTTTTTGTATCATTCCATTATTGGCGAATTTTTTTTTTAAAAAATTAGTATTTCTGCTCGCATTTTTTTTAGTTATCTAAAATGTTTAATCGGTAATGCTTGTTAAGCAGAGCATACCATTTTCTTTGTAACTTCTACAGTTTCTTGATAAATCAACAATATTTTTGTTGAGACAATGGAGTCTATGCAGATTTCCAATGCAGAAATTCTGCCGAAAATCTACAGATTTCCTCTGAATGTACTAGAACATACCGTTACAATTAAAAAAAAAAAACTCCGAGTAAAATCGGCAGGTAGAGCAATGATTTGACGGGCTTGTTTTAGTGATCAACATTGTAAAGAAGTCATTTGACACGCAAAAGTAATTCACAAAATTGATATTACTGGCTTTTGGAAAATTGAAGTTTGTCTCCTTTTCGTTCTTTTGGGGACGAGACTACCCATGAGTTTTCCAATTTCCCAGAGGCGGAAAAAATTCTTTCTCTACAAAAGTATCATATTTGACCACTAAGACTTACAATAAATTGAGTTTTACTGAAATTCGTTCGCAGGATATGTTGTGGTCCGGAAAGAGTTAAGGATTAATGGGTGGAATTATACTTATTTCCACCACTGTATTTTTTGTTAATGATTTTTTAAATAAATTTCCTTAAATAATAATTATATTTTTGCTAAATAATAATAAATACATTTTTTATAGAATAAAATCCGGAGGGAGGAAAGTCATAACACCGTTGGATAATAAATTAAAATTATTCTACGACACCATTAGAGAATTTCGTGAAAGTAAAGCTAATCGTTTGCTTTCGGCAGTCTTCATGAAGCTCCCATCGAAGAGTGTAAGTATTATAATTATTTTTTTATTATATTATATACCTTTTAGTCAAAAAATCCTTTGAGATGTTGTAGCCCAAATCAATCTACTTTTGTGTAATTTGTCCCATATATTTTTTGTATCTTTCTAAATCCATATGGATATGGAAAGAAAAAGGTAATTCATACTAGAATAATTGCAACAACAAAAAAAAAACATAAATATAAACAAAATTTCTTTGGCCTTTGAAAGAAAAATGAAGATTTTCCAAAAAGAACAATAGATTTTTTTTTTGGATGGTTTGAAGAGAATAATTTTTGATAGGGGTATCAATGGGTGTATTTTGTAGGATTATCCAGACTATTATGACATCATAAAGAATCCAATTGATATGGAGAAAATTGCCAATAAGATGAAACATCAGATTTATGACAATGTGGATGAGATGGGATCGGATTTTATGTTGATGTTTGAGAATGCATGCAAGTACAATGAGCCGGATTCGCAAATTTACAAAGATGCCCTTGTACTTCAGCAGATTTGTCTGCAAACTAAGCAGAGTCTAAAGTTAGTATTTCTTTTTTTTAAATTATTTTTTATTAAGATTTGATGGATTTGATCTTTGGGTTTGGTTTTAATTTGAGAATGAATTTATTTTGGGGTATAGCCGGGATGGTAGTGAGGAAAGTGTTCCGGATGTTCCTCAAGCTGTGCAGGAATTGCTAATGTCACTATTTACCTTCTTCTATAACCATCAAGATGAAGAGGGTAGATGCTTTTCAGATTCACTTGCAGAATTGCCAGAATATGACGATGTTGATGGGAATAAAGTGCGAGCAATTTCCTTGGATTTGATCAAGAGGCGCCTGGACAAGGGATTGTACAGGCGCTTGGATATGTTTCAAGAGGATGTATTTTCGTGCTTAGATCGAGCACGTCGACTTTCACGAACAGACTCTCAAGTCTTTGAGGATTCAATTGAGTTGCAGTCGTTTTTTATTAAGAAACGCGATGAAATCTGCAAAAATGGTGAAGTTCTCAGTTCTCCGGCACTCAGTTATTCAGCCATGCATTTGAGTGCTGCTGTCGAAGCTGTGCGTCAATCGAAGTTGCTCCAGGAAGAGCAAGAGCATGAAAATGAAACGGAGACAGCATCAATAAATGGGGAAAGTATGATGATTGATCAGAAAGTCTATTCTCCGGGAGATTTTGTCTACTACGATTCACCAGACAATAAAATTCCCGGAGTTGTGTACATTGAGAGATTGTGGACAAATAGTGAGAATGTCAAGATGATGTACGGGAATCTCTTTCTTCGACCCCATGAAACTTATCATGTTACCACGAGAAAATTCCTGGAACAGGAATTGTTCAAAAGTGATCAACATCAGGCAATTCCATTGAGTCAATTGACCAGCAAGTGTTTCGTGATGTGTATCAAGGATTACATCAAGTATCGCCCAGAAGGATTTGCCGATAAGGATGTCTATGTTTGTGAATCTCGTTACAATTCCCGTGCTAGATCCTTCAAGAAGATCAAAAATTGGCCATTTGTCCGATCAAATGATCCCGTGAAGTTGATCCAGAGAGATACGCCAATTGAATTGAAGAGGATTATGTCGGTATTTAAGGAACGTGTGGAGAAGCACAAAGGGGAACTGGCAGAATTGCAGTTGCAGGAGGCTCTGGTGGAGAAGGAAAAGCCCAATGTTGTGATCTTTTCCAATGTTCCGGACGAAGGGAATGTGCACTATGAGCAGTATAACACCATCTGCAGTGGTGTTGTGAAAATCGGGGATTACGTTTACGTAGCAACGGAAGGCGGAAAGCAAGCTATTGCTCAAATTACGTCTATCTGGGAGACTAAAGAGTAAGTTTTATTTAAATTTCTAACAATATTTTTTATTCCAATATAAACAGAGACGTGGCGTAAATTGAAGTATATTCAAGTTTGAGGTAGATCTTTCTCGGGCTTAATTCCTCAATTCTGAGATAAATCCTTAGGACACACTTATGTTTTAAGCCGAAGATGGCTTAACCTAATTATAATTAAAATAACGATTATATTACATTTCTCTCAGTTTACGACTTCTTAGCTTAACTTAAGCCAAGAAACGGTTTAGTTATTGGGAAACTCATAGAAATTTAGTCAAATCATGAGTGTGTCCAGCACATTAGGTTTATAATCTTTAAATCGGTTTTTAAAAAGTGAATCGTATTCTCCGAATATATATTGCAAACAAACACGATTTTAGCAGAGGGCTAGTGCACTTATGCGGGACGCTGACTGGCAAAAGTCGATATAATTTTAATGAGTCCCTGTCAAAAATCGAAATCCAGAATTCTGAAAAGCCTATATTCTGAAAAGCTAGAATTCCGAAAACCCGGAATCCTGAAAGACCTAAATCCCTAAAAGCCAAAATCCAGAAAAGCTGGAACCCTGAAAAGCCGAAATCCCAAAAAGTCAAAATTCCGAAGAGAAAACCTCGAATGGTTTGAAATTCCGAAAGCAAAATTCCTGAAAACATAGAATCTCGCAAAGCCGAAATCACGAAAATTCAAAAAAATTCCAAAGAGACAAAATCTCGAATAGGTCGAAATTTTGAAAGCCAAAATCTCGAAAAGATAGATTTAAGAAAAGACGAAGTCACGAAAAGCCAAAATCCCGAATGAATCATAATCATGAAAAAGCAAAATTCTGAAAGCCATATTCTCGAAAGGTCTAAATCTAAATCGTAAAAAACCAAAATCCAGAAAATCCAAATTTAAAAAAAAAGCCTAAATCCTGAAAAGCTAGAATCCCGAAAAACCGAAATCACGAAAAGCCCAAATCCCGAAGAGACAAAATCTTGAATGGGTCGAAATTATGAAAACCAAAATAATGAAAAACTAGAATTCCCAGTTGAAATTACGAAAAGCCAAAATCTCGAAGAGACAAACCCTTGAATCGGTCGAAATTCTGAAAACCAAAATCATGAAAAAGTAGAATTCTCAGACGTCGAAATCATGAAAAGTCAAAATCCAGAGACAAAATATCGAATGTGTTGATATTCCGAAAGAAAAAATCCAAAAAAGCCAAAATCCAGAACAGAAAAGCCAAATAAAAAAAGGTAGAATTCTGAAAAGCCGAACTAACGAGAAGCCGAAATTCCGAAGATGCAAAAACTCGAATGGGTAGAAATTCACAAAGCAAAAATTCTGAAAAGCTAGAATCCCAAAAAGTCGAAATCATGAAAAGTCAAAATTCCGAAAGACAAAATCCTGAATGAGTCGAACATCTGAAATCCTAAATCCTGAAAAGATAGAATTCGGAAAAGATGAAATCACGAAAAGCCAAAATCGCCAAAAATGTCGAATGAGTCGAAATACTGAAAGCCAAAATCCTGAAAAGCTAGAATTCCGAAAAACCAAAATTACGAAAAGTCAAAATCCCAAAAAGAGAAAAACCTGAAATGGGTCGAAATTTTGAAACTCAAGCAAAATCATGAAAATCTACTATTCCCAGTCGAAATTACGAAAAACCAAAATTCCTAAGAGACAAAATCTCGAATGGGTTGACATTCCGTAAGAAAAAAATCCTGAAAATCTATAATTCCGAAAAGTCGAAATACCGACGAGGCAAAATCCCGAATAGGCCAAAATCCTGAAAAGCAAGAATCCCGAAAAGCCGAAAACACAGAATGCCAAAATCCCGAAGAGACAAAATCTGAATTGGGTCGAAATACTGAAAGCCTGATGAGGTAGGATTCCGAAAATGCTAAATCACGAAAAGCAAAAATCCCGAATTTTTAAAAGTATCATATTTACACTCAAATGATTGTATCCACGCTTGCTGGAGATAAACACAAGCTTGCTGTGTTTTGGGAAATAATTCTACGCATTATCCTTTGTATAATTTCGTACCTTTAAGGGTTTTGACCTTTCGGATTGTTTGCTTTTGGGATTTTGGCTCGTTGGGATTTCGGCCCATTCGGTATTTTGGTTATTCTGGATTTTAGTCAATATTCAGGATTTTAGTTTTCGGTATTTTGGCCAGCATCAACTTTAACAGTTTGTCCTCTAAGTCGAAAAGATGTATACGACAGAAAAATGAAATATTCTAACAAAATAAGCAATTTATTGACTAATTTTAAAACCTTTCAAATGACTCCAATCTTGACCAAAATGGTTTAGAAAAAAGCCCTCTTCTAAAGCAATTTAACTTTGACCTCGATAAATTTGTTGTTGAAGATGTTTTTTCGGTAAAAATACACGTTAGTTAAATCAACATTGGATCAACAATTGGGCATTTCTTTTTCGGTTTACAATTGTTGTAAACGACGTTTTGCTGCTTCATTTACTCGCGGTAAATTCAGATAGTCAAGTTGCTGATCGTACTAACGGGTTGTGGACAAAATTTGGACAATCTCCAAAGTTTTAACTTACAAAGGAAAAGGATAGCCAAAGGTGAGGATTGTGCTAATGACCCTTAGTTCGTCTTATGGGGGGTCCCACAAAGGTTTCAAATCTTTATCTCTGACCGTTTGGCTTCTAGGTCTGTTTACGTCTTAACAGATAGACACATAAAATCAGTGTGGCATCATTTCGCATAAATCTTTTGATTCTCGATCATAATTTTGAAAAAATAGTGGTTCCCGATCAAAAAATCTATGAATTACTGCTTTCTGCATCATTGAGAAAAAAAAGAGGCTGGGATTAACTTTTTTCGTCATAACTTTAACACTTTAACATTTTTTAATGTTAATTTTACACCTTTTAAGGGTAAAATCAACATGAAAAAAGGTTAACTTTAACCCGTAATACACCTAAAAAGGGTAATATTTACACCGTATTTCGGATCAATACTGCAGGGTAAAATTAACATTTTCGGAATGTTATTTTGACTTTTTCGGATTTCTCTCTCAGTGTACCCTGTGTCAGGGGGGTGACATTAGCTCTGAAAAATGCGACCAGTTTCAGTGTAAATTTTTTCCTGTTTTCGTGCACATTTCAAGAGATATCTTCAAAACTACGTAGATTACTAATTTGGGGTTTTCGGTTGCCTCTTCGTTATAAAATTGGCTTTTATTTTGTATTAGTATTTTTTGCTAATTCGTTCTACAATGACACAAAACAGCTAATAAACTCAAAAGTTTTTTCGGCGCGCTAGAAACATATGGGAAACATAGGAAATGTCATGCCCGTGCCCTGTGTAATGAAATCCTAAATCTACAGCGGTAAATCGTTCTTCCGTGGTCCATGGCTTTTGACGCCTCCTGAGGTACCCTGTGCTGGGAATAGGCTATTCTACCGACAGGAAGTGATGCTGTCAACACTTCAGGAAAGCAGTCCTCTCATAGCAATTGTGGGCAGATGTTCAGTTCTGGATTATGTGGAGTACACGACTTGTCGTCCAACGGAAATCTCCGAGAGTGATGTCTACATCTGTGAATCGATCTATGATGAGATTAAAAAGCAAATAAGGCGTCTGCAGGGAACAGGACTGAGAAAGTTCAGTCACAGTCAAATGGTCACTCCCGATGAGATCTATCATTTTAAGAGTCCGGTAACTCCGTTGAGAGTGAGTGCTTCGGAGATAGCGGCTCTGCAGGAACAACTGAAGCAGTCAACTCATGCCTCTGAAGTGGACGTGAAGACTGAAGGAGGAGATTTACTAGGCATGATGGATGATTCTATGGATGGTGGACCACCATCTGTTGGATCAGATTTTGTGGCTACAGCTTCACCGGCCAGCTCTATGCATCTGTCAACGCCAATTTCCACGAAGAAGGGCAAGAGTGGGAAGAAAGTGGTCACTGGGTATATTCTCTATTCCAGCGAAGTGAGAAAGTCCATCAGTGCCAATAATCCTGATGCCACTTTTGGTGATATCTCACGAATTGTGGGCAATGAATGGAGATCTCTGCCGTCATCGGAGAAGCAGGCGTGGGAAGAGAAGGCGGCCAAATGCAATGAAGAGCATGCAGCAAAGATGTCTGAAGAATCTGGTTGTCCAAGTCCAGCACCAACTATTGCCCATGATCCTGTGCCCAATCAGGTTTTCGAATGCTGCTGGGACAAGTGCGATTGGCAATTTGAAGATCCGGCTGATTGTCTTGAGCACAGTATTGCTGATGGAACTGGCCATGTGCAGACTTACTGTGCCAGTTTGCCCAGCAATGAGGTGGAGTACAATTGCCTCTGGCGCGGATGTATCAGGCTGAAGAAGCAGGCTCCACCTTTTCCGCATCTTCAGCGCCTGGTGAAGCACGTGCGAGAGGTGCACATCAACAAAGCAGGCGGAAGGATTGTGCAGCCAACTGATCGGAGCAAGTAAGTCAAATATTTCGCATTATATTTTCTTGGGAATCTTGCGGGAAATTCTTGGAAGAAGTCAAGCGGCTATATGGGTTAAATGGTAAATTATTTATTAATAATCTCGATAACAATGCAAGGTTGAATTCTTTTAGTGTCTCAATTATTAACTTCGTCTTTGCTAACAAAAGTCTCTCTGTGCAAAAAAAAGTTTTAAGTCAAAAGCAAATCGTGCAATAAAGATAAGAACTTTCTAATTGAGAACTTCGTGCTGGAAGCATATTACTTCATGGATAAATTTTAAGGAGTAACATTTATGCATTTTTGGAAACGCTAGTGATTGACCTATTTTTTAACTGTACATGCCAAGGGGTGAGTAATCCGAAAAAATCAATGTCAATTGCCTGAGAAGTTTTTCGTATTTCTCGTCAAGAGTTGAGAAACTCTTCAACCCGATAAATTTTCACGAAATCGAAAATTTCATGAAATATTTTGATGGAAAACTTCTAAAACGTTCGCGAAACTCGTGAAATCCAAGATTTGTCCCTCTTTTAAACCCGAAAAATAAATAAAAAAAGACATTGCTCTAAAAATCAAGAGTCAAACATTCAAAAGGTATTATGAAACTCTTATAAAACTAGAAAATCTAAGATCTCTTTTAATAAAAAAATGAGACATTTTTGATAGAAATTTTTAAAAAGCTTCCCGAAATCTAAGAAATTTCGCAAAACTTCTGAAATTAATTGTTGTAGAAAAACCAGGAGAAATCTTCAAAAATTAATGGCGTTCTGATGAATTTTGAAGGTTTCACGAAACTAGCAAAATCCAAGAGTTTTACGAATCGGGAAAAATCTTTAACCCTTTAACCATTTAAGGGCGAGAGTTGGTAAATTTCAAGAAATTTCATGAATTTCCGCCTAAAGTAGGTGGCGACTGCTGTGAAATTTCTGAAATTTTACCATCTCTAATTGGAACACCGGTGTCCCATAAAGAAAATAATTTTTTCTGACTACCTAAAGTTATTTTTTTCTTAAGTTAGTACGTAATTGCAAAGTAGAAGGTTGAAGGAATCTAGGATATTTCTTGCAAGTCTCCAGCTATTTGCTAAATAATAAATTTTTAAGCTTAAAAATGGCGAATTTTTAAATTGTCATAATGAAAATTAATTTTAATTATTTTTTATGCTTCCAATTTTTTTTATGCGAAACCGAATCAGACTCTGTTGGATTTTCTAAGGCTAAATGTAAGACCTTTAATTGATTTTGTATATCGGTTTCATTTTTATTGCTGATTTTCGGTCCGTGAAAACTATCTCGTCGTTAAAGGGTTAAGAATGAGACACGTTTTACGGACTTTAGATAGTTTGAAAAAATTATTTTCTCTATGGGTCACGGGTGACCCAATCGTCCTTAAACGGTTAAAGAATCTGTCAAAAAACTTTTAAATTCCATCATTTTATAAAATCTTAAACTAAGAATTGTTCTACAAAAATCGAAGAAAATAAATTATAAATAGAACCCTGCTTAACCTTGTGAACCTTGTGAAATCATCTGAAATTTTCATGGATTATCATGGATCTCACATTCCGATAAATCCGATTTTTTTTTAGGAAACATAAAAGACAATACAGTAGACTCTCTCTCAAATGGGCATTTGGGGCGAAATGTCATCCAGTTTATCGATAGATTGGGGCGTCAAAGCCTTTGTAAATTCCACAAAAAGCGTTCAATCATAAAAAATCATGATAAAATAGGAAGAACTACATCGAATTTGAGCAAATTAGCTTCATAACCAACGTGAAAATTGTCAACAAAATTTTGCGCCCGATTGAAAAAGAGCCGATTGAGCGAGAGTCTACTGTAATAAAAAATTATTTCATATAAAAGGAAGATTATTAATAAAAATTATGAATTGAGAAATACTCCATTAAATTCAAGAGTTGTAGTGAAAAACCAGAGAAAGCTTTATAAAATTACATACAACAGCATAAATAAAATTGTTAAACGAATATTTCAAACAACTTCCCGAAATTCGAGAATTTTAGTGAAATTTTTTGTGAAGCCTAAGGAAACCCATGAATGATTTCCTAAACTCAGAAGAATCTCCAAATTTTTATGAAAGTCAAATAACTTTTAAAGAATTCAACAATCTAAGAGGTTCACGGAACCCACGAATTCTACAACCTCTACAATTAGGGTAGGGTGACGGCATTCTTACCATCCACAAGTAGATCTTGAAAAATTCGAAAATCTATTTAAAAAACCAAAAAAGGGACTTTCTTCCTTTTTAATACATTTGCAAGATGGCTGAAGTTAGATCCTGTTCGAATTTCGAAGTGCTCAAGTGTCAAAATGTGACGGTCTTCACATTGCTGTGAGGAAAAAAAACAGAACAACGCTTACTGTTCTTGTCCCATTATCTAATAACTCCATAATCACTGAGTAACATTTTTGCCAGTTTTTTTTTAGTGTGATATTTGATAAATTTTCCCCACCTTTTTCGAAAATTTAGTATGAAAATTCGAAATTGAATTTGAATTCTTCGAATATCAACAACTTTTTCTGCAAAAAGAGTTCCATTTACCTTTTATCCAAGACACTATTGGAGAATAAAAATCTACTTGTATTTGGGCTCATTACCTCTGGCCTGTCTTTACATATAGTCTCCTTGTAAAAAACTTAAGCTTTTGTAATAAAATGATATCAAAAAATCTCAAAATCAAAAATATGTGATGGGTTTTGATGGCAAATTACATTTTTTTTGGTTTTCGGAATAATTTTCTAACGAGTCGCAATTTTTCTGAGAAAATTATATTTGGAAAACCAAACAAAATGTAATGTGCTATCAAAACACATCAAATATTTTTAATTTTGAGGTTTTGTATATTATTGAGGTATTTTATATTTAATTTTTAAGGTTCAAGTAAAGACAGGTCACAAATAATGCCGTCAACTCTAGTTTTACAAATCTCAAAAAAAAACTATGAATTTGGAAACCTAAAAAAAATGGTTTAGAATTTTGTCGAAAAACCTGAGAAACTTTGACCAAGTTTGGAAAGACTTTGAGAAACACCTTAACTTCACATGTATTTGTTTGTTAAAACCGCTTTTATCTTCCGAGATTCCGATTTTTGGCGCTGGTTGTTTGACTTAGTAAATTATCCTAAATTGTTTTGTAAAATCAAAAAAATCTTTATTAATTTTTACGAAATTCGAAAAAGTCGAGGATGATTAATTACCGAAACCTTCAAAATGCTGCTTCGTAAAATTTGAGAAACTGTTAAGCTTTAAACTTAAAATAAATAAATAAAAATCTGAGTAACTTTTAAACTTAAAAAAATAAACTGAGAATTGTTAGATTAACCACGACGAACCTACAAACGTTTCCTGTAACCTAATAAACTAACAATTTGTTTTTTCTGTGGTAAAAACCTATTCGAAGTTTCACAAAACCGGATAATGCCTTGAATTCTCTTACGATACCTAAAAAACACTGAAGAATTGTTTCGCAAAATTTAAGCAACTTTGAGGAAATTCAAAAACGCTCCCAAATGATTTCAAAATCCCGTGAAACTTTCGAAAAAAAAAAGTTTTAGAAAACCAATTTCATATAATCTGAAATATTGGAAATACCCAAAAAAAAGTTTTGCAAAATCCGAAAAAAAATTATTAGTTTTTAGTGAAGACCCAGATAATAAGGAGGCTATGTAAGTAATTTTGTGAATCTTGAGCAATACAAAAAAAATGTCAATGAAATTCAGGAATGAGTCACCCCTTGGTATTTGCAGTAATTACAATATTCTTTTCAAATTTCAGTGCTAATATCTCCTTAAAAAACATTATCTTGTAGAAAATTAATTATTTTAAAGTTTCTGCACGATATTATTCTTATCTATTTTATTTATTTGGACAGAAAGAGAATGAACTTGGCAGGAGAAATGCAAATCATGTAACTAAGGGAACATATTAATGTTTTACCCATAAAATACAATGGAAAGTTTTCAGCTTTTGTTTACCACATTCAGTTAGATAATTTTGCAATTTTTGAGATATTGTAATTCTTATTGATGAACTTAAAAAGTGAGATATTAAAAGACAGCATTGTAGGAAAATCCCCGCGAAAAACATGCTAATGCAATTCTTATCTTTGCAAATAAATAAAATGTGTGGATTTAAGGAACTTTGTCACGATGAAATCAAGCGGAAATGCAAATATCAGTGTGCAGATACCGGTACAAAATATTCAAAATATGACTTCGCTGGAGACTTCACCAATTGATAATCAAGGTTTATTATCATACAAAAAGAATAATAATTCTTTGTGAAGTGCTTTTGATGATTTTTTTTGTTGGCGTGAGATATGGGATGATTTTTATTATTATAGTTTTAGTAATGTTTTTTTTTTTCTCTGAGCTTTGATGTGTTGACTGAAGTGTTTTGTTCTTTTTTCGTTTTTTTTTTTCTTTTTCTTGTAGAAACTATATGCCGTCTAAGAAAACAATTACCGCCATTCAAACTCCAATTCAACCAATTGCCCCATCCACTCAATCAATACCCATTCAACAAAGTCCTCCTATTCAGCAAAGTAAGTTTGCTTTTTCTTATTTTAACAAAAAGTTTGTTTTTTTTAGAATTAAAAAAATAATAATTTTTGCTTAGAATATTGGGGTTATAATAAAAGTCAGAGATACTACTTAGTTAACTATTACTAAGGCTTAGCAAAAGGTTGGTATTTAAATTCCTGAGTAAGCCACGCCCACTAATGATTTTAAGCCACGCCCTTTCAGAATTTCTAATCAGATTTATCATTTTTATATTTTAAATATTTTATTCAGTGCAGGCATTTTTCAAATTATTCCTGCATTTATAATTGTGAATGAAAGACCACGCCCATAAAGAGAACATCAGACTAGAGGTTTAGCCCAGTTTTCGAAGGTCATAAAATCCTAAAAACAAGAAATTTTATTAACTTTTTTAAGAATCTAATGGATCATTTGGCCCTAGTATCCAATCCTGTCAAAAAATGTTAGTTGATGAAGATTTATTAACTTTATGCCATATGGCTAAGTCTTAAGTGCTGAACAGACTTACGACTTAAACCGAGAGACGGCATAACGCAAGGACCCAAATAGACTCAGGCTAATTCTCGAGAATATTTAGCCTGTAATTTTTGGCAGTAATGGATCAGGTAAAAGAAATTTCTGCAAAGGACGTCTAATTAAGGGATAACGTCTATCCAGCAGACAAAAAAGAACATCATATTTTCTTTACATCTTTTTTTTCTACAAAATAAAAAAAAAATCGAGATATTAAGTGTAGAAAAACACAACATTTTAACTATATTTTTTTAAATATTCATTTTAAAATCTCAACCGTTGGGACCTGATTTTTGGTAAGGTTTTTTTTCTTTTTTTAAAAATAGAACATATTTTTCGGTGGACAAGATTTCTCAAAGAGTACATTCATCTGACGTCACAAAACTAAATATTTCCTAATATATGTAAATATTGGCTGATGAGTTAAACTCGTACTTGAACGGTAGATTTTTTTATCTTGATCACAACTTATTTTACAAGACAAAACATGGTTTTTAAATACTCCGAAACAATGTATTTTTTGTATAAAAATACCGTTCAAGTACGAGTTTAACTTAATGGCTAATAGGAAATATTAAGTTTGTTGACGTCAGATGAATATAATCTGAGAAATCTGATCCACGGAAAAGAATGTATTTTCCAAAAAGATCTTCGAAAATCAGGTCCCAATTTTAAAAGTACTTCTTAATGCAAATTTCAGAAAATATGGTTTAAATGTGGTTCTTTTACACTGAGTGAGAGAAATCCGAAAAAGTTAAAATAACATTACGGAAATGTTAATTTTACCCTGCAGTATTGATCCGAAATCGGTGTAAAAATTATGCTTTTTAGGTGTATTAGGGGTTAAAGTTACCCTTTTCATGTTATTTTTACCATTAAAAAGGTGTACAATTAACATTAAAAAATGTTGATATATTTTTACACCTAAAAAGTGTTAAAGTTATGAGGAAAAAAGTTAATCGCACCCCCATTTTTTTCTCTGTGTATATGCTTGAAAACTTAAATTGAAATAAAAATTTATTATGTTAAAAAAAAATAGAAAATATGGTATTTTCTGGTCTATTTGACTCACGTAACTAACCCCTTCTTAATGGTTGTAAGCCTTAAGTAAATGTAGGGCAATTTAAGATAAGTCTTTACTGCCAAATTTATACACTGAGAAAAAAAAAGGGGGTGCGATTAACTTTTTTTTCTCGTAACTTTAACTCTTTTTAGGTGTAAAAATATATCATCATTTTTTAATGATAATTTTGTACCTATTTAAGGGTAAAATTAACATGAAAAGGATAACTTTAACCCCTACTACACCTAAAAAGCATAATATTTACACAGATTTCGGATCAATACTGCAGGATAAAATAAACATTTCCAGAATGTTATTTTAACTTTTTCGGATTTCTTTCAGTGTTACGAAACATTTATAATAAAAATGAAACATTTTTTAGGCATGTCCTAAAATAGTTTATAGGCGGGGCTTATTTAGCAACTATTATAAAATGAAATCTTGCGATAAACCCTAAAAAAAAAGTTTACTTAACTATATAGTTAGGTGGGGTAACTGGATCATTTTCCGAAGAGTGCTACTTAAACGCTTGTTTTTCAACTGATAAAATTCATTTTTACTTCTTCTAAATCCATAGAATTATTCACTGTTTCATTCAGAAACATAATATAAAAAAAATTTTAAAAATATTAAAGAAAATTTGGAAAATTTATAAAATAATGATAATACTGAAATAAGTTAGCGTTCACAAAGTACAGTAGACTCTCTCAAATTCAGGCATTTGGGACCGAAATGTCACCCGAATTAGAAAGAAAGTCGGGCGACAATTTTTTTTGAAATGCAGCGATTTTTTATTCAACTGCATACTCATATTAATTTTACCAATTTAACATACTCGTATATATCGCAAATTGCATGAAAATCTCTTAATAGTGCAAAATATAATCAAAACTAAGACAAACCATGCTAAATTTGAGATAATTTGATTCATTTGATAATTATAATCAAATTTGAAAAATGACAACAAACTTTTTTCAAATGTAACTGCTGCCCGAATTAAAAAGGGCATTGACTAAACGAGCAGTAAAAAGTCAAATTTGGTCAGCAAAATATTCGACATGATCAGTAAAAAATAAAAAAATGGTCAGTAAAAAATAAAAAAGGGCAGCAAAAAGTTTAAAAAGATCAGTAAAAAATAAAAAAAAGAGCAGTACTTCATTAAAAGCGGTCAATAAAAAAATTAAAAGTGGTAAGCAAAAAATTAAACATGATCAGTAAAAAGTAAAAGATGATCAGTAAAAAACAAAAAGTGATCAGTAAAAAATAAAAAGTGGTCAGCAAAAAATTTAAAACGAGCAGTAGAAATATTCGAGATGATCAGTAAAAAGTTAAAAAGTGATCAGCAAAGAATTAAAAATGATCAGTAAAAAATAAAAAATGGTTAGTAAAAAACAAAAAGTGGCCAGCAAAAAATTAAAAGTGGTCAGTAAAAAATAAAAAGTGGTCAGCAAAAAATTAAAAGTGGTCAGTAAAAAATAAAAAGTTGTCAGCAAAAAATTAAAAGTGATAAGTAAAAAATTAAAAGTGATCAGTGATAAATAAAATATAGTCAGTAAAAAATTAAAAATTAGCAGTAAAAAATAAAATTTGATCAGTAGAAAATCAAATGTGGTCAGCAAAAAATAAAAAGTGGTCAGTAAAAAATAAAAAGTGATCAGCAAAAAAATTAAAAGTGATCAGCAAAAAAATTAAAAGCGATCAGTAAAAAATAAAAAGTGATCAGCAAAAAAATTAAAAGTGATCAGTGAAAAATAAAATATGGTCAGAAAAAAAATAAAATTGAGCAGTAAAAAATAAAATTTGATCAGTAGAAAATAAAAAATGATCAGTAAAAAATAATAAGTGGTCAGTTAAAAAATTGAAATGAGCAGTAGAAAATAAAATTTGATTAGTAGAAAATAAAGTGGTCAGTAAAAAGTTCAATAAAAAACAAGAAATTGAAAATATTCAATTCAGTAAAAAATTGGTCAGCAAAAATTTAAAAATTAAAAAAAATTAAATTGAAATCAAGATCAAATTTTATTTTTTACTGCTCAATTTTAATTTTTTTTGCTGCTCATTTTTAATTTTTTGCTGATCAACTGGAATATTTTTATACTGCTCATTTTTAATTTTTTACTGACCATATTTTCTTTATACTAACCATTTTTAATTTTTTGCTGATTAATTTTTAATTTTTTACTGATCAACTCGAATATATCTACTGATCTATTCGAAGTTTTTACGGACCAAATTTAACTTTTTACTGACAAAATTTTACTTTTTACTGACAAAATTGAAAATTTTGGCTGATTATTTCGAATTATTTGCTGATCAAATTTGATTTTCTGCTGACTACTTTTGACTTTTTACTGACCATTTGTTTTTTGCCATTAAAAAGTAGCCCGATCTTAAAAGAGCCGAATTAGCGAGAGTCTAGTCTACTGTAGATCGACTTTTGGCTAATTGGGTCAAATGATCTTTTAATTGGGTTACTCAATTTACAAGCATATTAAAACGAGAAAATATGCTTTTTTTATTTACCTAATTTTAAGTATAAACTTTTCTGGGATTCGATTTTATTTATTTTACAGTAATTTTCCATAGTTTGAGAATATTTCCCCATAAATTGTTTTTTTGAAATAATTTTCTGATAACGCCACTGCACAAAATACAAATAGAACTCTTTTTTTTTTAAATGCGTTAAATGTTTATCAGTAGTATCTCTGAATTGGCCGAGGAATTGACCCCTTTGATTGATTTGAATCCTCTGTAAAGTCATGCCCAGGCAGTTGTAGTGTGCATGTGAATGCTCTGCTGACATGTTCTCTATATACTGAGGGAGGAAATGCAATATCAATTGAAATCAATGCCTTATCGCAGTTATTACAGCTCCGCCAGTTGAGCCACTTTTTGTGACTGTTCCACCGCGTCCTCAGCGTGTTTTGCACTCTGAGGTGTACATTAAGTACATTGAGGGATTGCAGAATGATTCGAGATTTATCAGTCCGTGGGAGAAGACTCTCAAGGCAACGCAGGAAAGTGTACCGGCTGTTGATGTGAGTCGTTTGCCAACGCATTGGTTGGATTCACGTGGCAAGGAGCAACCTGAGGAGATTGTCAAGGCAATTTGGAATCTCAGGAATTACATGATGAAGGACATTGTTCAGATCAAAAAGAACTACTTGGAGTGAAGGGAGTGACTACTTTATGCATTTTTATTCATGTAATTAAATGGATTCATTAAAGGACATTGTATTCGATGATTATAGTTTGCTCTTGAGGTCTTCTTGGAAGGTTGCCTGGACAAGTTGCAGGACAGCTTTTCCACAGCCCCATGATAGACATACCCCACTTCCGCCGTGGCCGTAGTTGTGGATAATGGGGACTTTTTTGCCGTCTTTGGTGGTGAAGAGAACCTTTTCCAGGCGAATGTCGTCTCTTGCAGGTCTCAATCCAACCCATTTTGTGACCACTTTGGCATCTTTTAGAGAGGGTTCGATGGCTTCACAGCCCTCCTGGATGAATTTGTCATCAGCTGGGCACACTTGGGTGTTGTAATCGTGCTCCTGGTGAGTCCCACCGAGGACTGTGGTTTCAGAATTTGGGATGATGTAGTTGCCATCGTCAGCATCATCCACGTATGTTGAGAAGAGCCAGGGAGCTTTGACTCTCGTCACCTGACCACGAACTGGATAAACTTTAGGGTCATTGGCGAGTTTTTGAGCTCCAAGACCCGAACAATTCACTATTAAGTCGTATTCTTCACGGGCTATATCGTCAAAGGATTCAACCAGTTTCCGCTCGAAGCGTCCTCCAGCATTGAGGAATCTCTTGAACAGGTATGGCAGCAATTTTGTCGGTTCACATGTGAATGAGACAAAATGAATGCCTCCAGTGTAGTTTTTCTTATGTTCCTGACTGAGGAGCTTCAGCTGATCCTCCGACAGGGAAGTGCAACCAAATGGGATTTTTGACCATTTGGGAATTTCGTAGTTTTTGGCATTGCTCACAACACGAATCATTGGCTGGAGACAAACACCTGTTTCATGGGCAAGGCCATTTTTCCAGAGATCATGGAAAAATCTATGAGTGTCTTCTGACCATTTCCTATAAATAGAAAGTTTGAATTTTTATTTGGGTTTCTGACCGAGATTATGGACAAGTCTCAAGTACTAACAAAACACTCTCATCGAGACTGACGAGATAAGGCTGCCAGAGGCCAGCAGAGCCATCCCCTGTGGTATTGGGGGAAATGTCTTCGGATACAAGCACGACTTGGGTATCACTGTAGAAGTGCTCTGAAAGCTGAACAGCTACGCACAGTCCATTAACTCCAGCTCCAATCACTGCAATCTTCTTCATTTTCACTCGCGGTCTTTTTGGTCTGATCTCTACGGTGTCTCTTTCAATACTGTCCGCTGGGATGATCTGACTGCCAGGGTTATCAGGCCTGCGAAATATGCACACGAGCCTTTTTTCTGGCGCGTAATCTCGAGAGCTTTGTAGAGAGGGGATGATATCAATAACTTGCAATGATAATAGGGAAGTCAACAAATAAAACTCTCCGTGAAGGTGAATATCACATCATTTCATGTTTCAGGCCAGCTTCTGGATGAATCTTTCTAAAAACACCCAATTTTTTCTCAAATAAATTTATTTCGCACTATTTATTTATTTTCTAAAATTAATTAACTGCAGAATCTACTTAATGCCCAATTTCTGCTTAATAATAAACTGGGGCAGACGACGATTCTTCCAGAACCGTGGTATTGGTGTCTCTGTGGCCTTCCTCAGCTTTTCCTCGACATACTTCTCTGCCGAGAAATTTTCTGCTTCTTTGATTTGTGCAAATATTTCTGCCCGGAAAGCCTTTTCCTTGCGCATTTCTCGACGCTGTCGCACTTTGGCCCATTCGTACTTCATCTTCTTCCTGAGTTTCCGCAACTTGTGCTTCTTCATCTTCTTCCGGCGTATCACAATTAGCCGGACGGCATGCTTCTCCACAATGCCTGACATCTCAGGGAGTTTTATCTCCCTGTCTTCTCTCACAATGCTATTAATTTCAGTGAGCATCCTCTGTCCTGGGGGTTCGATGATATTGATGGGGATTTTAGGGACATCTCTGATTTCCTTCAGAGGATTTCGCAGAGGAAGCCTCAATTGCGATAAGGGGTTTCCAGAGCCTACCATCCAAAATCTCTCCACCGGACATGGTTCTCTAGTATCCCTTGATGCTGTAGCCAATTTCCTGGATGCCACCGAAGACCTTCCCAGCGTCAAATTAGCAAAATTCTCCACGAGAGATGTTGCTCCATAACCTAAAAAATAACCAAAAATAAAATTCTATTTCTCAAGAAAATCTCCAAGAATTCTTTTATATAGCAATACATACAATTTATTCTAGCTATATCCTTTGTTCTTAGGACTTGTTTTAGCATTTTTCACGCAAAAATAGCACTTTTTGTCCCCTTTGAACAAAGAATAAAAAAATAAACTTTCGCCACCATTCGTCAATCGGGGTTTCGGACGGCGAAATATTCCGGAAAACATGGCCGCCGGGGTTATAAAAATGAATCACTTTCTCCGGAACTATTCATTCGCAGAAGTGATTTCAAGCAGTGCAGAAGTGTTGAAGAAAATTATCAAATCTTTTTAAAAGTGACTATTGAAGTGTTTCAAGGGCTGAATTATTGAAAAAACAATCTAAGGTAACTATTCTTTCTTTTGTTTGCAAAATTTTCAGTAGAAATTAATTTAGTGCTGGGATTTCGAGGGGTCAAAGTTGATGCTTCCTGTTGGAGTGAAAAAATCAAATTGAGAAGAAATTGAGGTATTTCCTATAGATTATTTATTGGTTTTGTGTTAAATGTGGGTAAAATAATCGGGAATGAGAAGAAAATCGCGAGAAAATTGGCTTTTTTTGAGATTTTTTGGGGAGAAATATGAGAAGTTTCTCGAACAAATTTTTTTTTCAATCTCAATTTTTTGGGGAAATCCATGAGAAATCCACGAGAAAATTGGTTAATTGCAGAGACCTCGAGATTAGATTGCAGAAAAATGTTTTGGAAAAAAGCAATTTCGTCATTTTCATTGTGAAATTGGGGAAAAAAATGAGAAATTTCTCGAACATTCAAGATGGCGTCTGTGGAACAAAGAAACGCTTACTCAGAGACGCGACGTCAGCGCCCCACTCCTCCGGAGCCTCTCTTATCGATTTCCTCGAGCGCTCTGCGTTTGAAAAAAATGAGAGAGAAAATGGGCACAGTTCTGCGAGTCCGGGAATTAGGTGTAATTTAATTATATCGGTGTTTATCTCTGGGGGCTGACGCAATATCTCATGAGAATATTTTCTTGGAGAAAAATGTAGCAAACATGTTTTTTTTTGTCTCTCGGAGAAAGGTGGGCCAGTTGCCAAATTCATTTTTTTTTACCACAAAGCGATTATTGACTTTGTTTTTCTCATGGCTACTTCGATTACGATGATTTCTTTGTGCGTTTGATAATGAGAAAATAGCTTTCTTTGTGCTTCCTGTTTTGAGCACTTGAGCGACTTGAGCAATCGTTATAGCCAGACTTCCTGGTATTTTGCAATTGAAAGATTAATTGGGATTCTATTTTTTTTTTGGGCGCGTTTAGAATGCAGATCTTTGTGAAGACTTTGACCGGTAAGACCATCACCCTTGAGGTCGAGCCCTCTGATACGATTGAGAATGTGAAGGCTAAGATTCAGGATAAGGAGGGCATTCCCCCAGACCAGCAACGTCTCATTTTCGCTGGCAAGCAGCTCGAGGATGGTCGCACCTTGTCCGACTACAATATCCAGAAGGAATCCACCCTCCATTTGGTCTTGCGTCTCCGTGGTGGAATGCAAATTTTCGTCAAGACTTTGACTGGCAAGACCATCACTCTTGAGGTCGAGCCTTCTGATACTATTGAGAACGTGAAGGCCAAGATCCAGGATAAGGAAGGAATCCCTCCAGACCAGCAACGTCTCATTTTCGCTGGCAAGCAGCTCGAGGATGGTCGCACCTTGTCCGACTACAATATCCAGAAGGAGTCTACCCTCCATCTTGTCTTGCGTCTCCGTGGTGGAATGCAAATTTTTGTCAAAACCCTTACCGGAAAGACCATCACCCTTGAAGTTGAGCCATCTGACACTATTGAAAATGTCAAGGCTAAAATCCAAGATAAGGAGGGTATCCCCCCAGACCAGCAACGTCTCATTTTCGCTGGCAAGCAGCTCGAGGATGGTCGCACCTTGTCCGACTACAATATCCAGAAGGAATCCACCCTCCATTTGGTCTTGCGTCTCCGTGGTGGAATGCAAATTTTTGTCAAGACTTTGACTGGCAAGACCATCACTCTTGAGGTCGAGCCTTCTGATACTATTGAGAACGTGAAGGCCAAGATCCAGGATAAGGAGGGTATCCCACCAGACCAACAGCGTTTGATCTTTGCCGGAAAGCAACTCGAGGATGGTCGTACTCTTTCGGATTACAATATCCAGAAGGAATCCACCCTGCACCTTGTGCTCCGTCTCCGAGGAGGCATGCAGATCTTTGTGAAGACCCTTACCGGAAAGACCATTACTCTCGAAGTCGAGCCCTCTGACACCATTGAAAATGTCAAGGCCAAGATCCAGGATAAGGAGGGTATCCCACCAGACCAACAGCGTTTGATCTTTGCCGGAAAGCAACTCGAGGATGGTCGTACTCTTTCGGATTACAATATCCAGAAGGAATCCACCCTGCACCTTGTGCTCCGTCTCCGAGGAGGCATGCAGATCTTTGTGAAGACCCTTACCGGAAAGACCATTACTCTCGAAGTCGAGCCCTCTGACACCATTGAAAATGTCAAGGCCAAGATCCAGGATAAGGAGGGTATCCCACCAGACCAACAGCGTTTGATCTTTGCCGGAAAGCAACTCGAGGATGGTCGTACTCTTTCGGATTACAATATCCAGAAGGAATCCACCCTGCACCTTGTGCTCCGTCTCCGAGGAGGCATGCAGATCTTTGTGAAGACCCTTACCGGAAAGACCATTACTCTTGAAGTCGAGCCCTCTGACACCATTGAAAATGTCAAGGCCAAGATCCAGGATAAGGAGGGGATCCCACCAGACCAGCAGCGTCTGATCTTCGCTGGCAAGCAATTGGAAGATGGCCGTACCTTGTCCGACTACAACATCCAGAAGGAGTCTACCCTTCATTTGGTCTTACGTCTCCGTGGAGGCATGCAGATCTTTGTCAAGACCCTTACCGGAAAGACCATTACACTTGAGGTCGAACCTTCTGACACCATTGAAAACGTGAAGGCCAAGATCCAGGATAAGGAGGGGATCCCACCGGACCAACAGCGTTTGATCTTTGCCGGAAAGCAACTTGAAGATGGTCGTACCCTGTCTGACTACAATATCCAGAAGGAGTCTACCCTCCATCTTGTCCTCCGTCTCCGTGGTGGTATGCAGATCTTTGTCAAGACCCTTACCGGGAAGACCATTACTCTCGAAGTTGAGCCCTCTGACACTATTGAAAATGTCAAGGCTAAGATCCAAGACAAGGAGGGAATTCCACCAGACCAACAGCGTCTCATTTTTGCTGGCAAGCAACTCGAGGATGGCCGCACCTTGTCCGACTACAACATCCAGAAGGAATCCACCCTTCATCTGGTCTTACGTCTCCGTGGAGGCATGCAGATCTTTGTCAAGACCCTTACCGGAAAGACCATCACCCTTGAGGTCGAGCCATCCGATACTATTGAAAACGTGAAGGCCAAAATCCAGGATAAGGAGGGGATCCCACCGGATCAGCAGCGTTTGATTTTTGCTGGGAAGCAACTCGAGGATGGTCGTACCCTCTCCGACTACAACATCCAGAAGGAGTCTACCCTCCATCTTGTCTTGCGTCTCCGTGGTGGAATGCAAATCTTCGTCAAGACCCTTACCGGAAAGACCATTACCCTTGAAGTCGAGCCCTCTGACACCATAGAGAACGTCAAAGCCAAGATCCAAGATAAGGAAGGAATCCCTCCAGACCAACAGCGTTTGATCTTTGCCGGAAAGCAACTTGAAGATGGTCGCACCTTGTCCGACTACAACATTCAAAAGGAGTCCACCCTTCACCTTGTCCTCCGTCTCCGTGGAGGCATGCAAATTTTTGTCAAGACCCTTACTGGAAAGACCATCACTCTTGAAGTTGAGCCTTCTGACACCATTGAGAATGTCAAGGCTAAAATCCAAGACAAGGAAGGAATCCCACCAGATCAGCAGCGTTTGATCTTTGCCGGGAAACAGTTGGAAGATGGCCGCACTCTCTCTGACTACAACATCCAGAAGGAATCAACCCTTCACCTTGTGTTACGTCTCAGAGGTGGCATGCAAATTTTCGTTAAAACTCTGACCGGAAAGACAATTACTCTGGAAGTTGAACCATCCGATACAATTGAAAATGTCAAAGCAAAGATTCAGGATAAAGAAGGAATTCCTCCAGACCAGCAACGTTTGATTTTCGCTGGGAAACAACTTGAGGATGGCCGTACCCTTTCGGACTACAACATCCAGAAGGAATCAACCCTTCATCTTGTGCTGCGTCTTCGTGGTGGATATTAGACTAAATCCCTTTGTGCTCTTTATGCTTCTAGTATTTGGTGAAATGCTGCGAATCAGGCACATTTATTCCGCAAACTTTCCATGAAAATCTGTAGTGACGTAGAGAAAAAAGATTTTCCTTGAAATAAAACACGTTTTTGAATCTTATTTACAGTGTCTCTTTATTCCGAGGATGAACTTGTTCTTTTTTTATTTTTGGGGAATTTGTGGGTTTTCTGGTCGTCTCAAAGCATTTTTTCAAGAGATGAATTTTCCGTCTGTGCTTGAATTGTCGATGGATGCAGGTAAGCAAAGTTCCTGATTAACTCAATAATTCTCTGAAAATACTGTGATTTCTATCATTTACTTTACTTAAGGTCAGGCGTTAGTTTGTAAATTTTTAAACGAAAATCGCATGATAAGACTGTGAGCTTATGGTAAATGTGATTCATTGCAAATTCAGATTTTATGAAAAGAAACTAAAATTCAGAATTATTTAATTTTTGGCTTGACCCTATCAGCTTGTACTCTTTCTTCTAAATATCCAAAAAAACATTAGGGCATTTAGGTGACCCCATAATATAATTCGAAATTAAACATTTATTTGAAATTTACTGCACAATTTTAACACTTGTTTAAATTGTTGTAAAAGATCAAAAATAGTGGATTATTTTTGTGAAAAGGAAAATAAAGAGGTTACGAATTATTTTTACCTGTTTAAATAAATTTAAAGTTTTTAGCTTTACTGCCCTAAATTGAATTTTATTGATCAAAAATTTAGTTTTTAAGTAAAAGTCACTTATTTCATGAAATGTTAATTTTACCATGCATTATTGATCCGAAATCGGTGTAAATATTACCCTTTTTAGGTGTATTGGGGGTTAAAGTTACCCTTTTTCATGTTAATTTTACTCTTAAAAAGGTGTAAAATTAACATTAAAAAATGTTGATATATTTTTACACCTATAGTGTTAAAATTATGAGGAAAAAAAGTTAATCGCCCCCTCTTTTTTTCCTCATTGTATTGAACCTAAACTGTCTTATGTCCTTGAACATATCGAAAGAGACCAAAAGCTACTTTGTGAGTTTGATATTTTTTTTGTTTTAGCCCCTAAATATGTTACACGCGTTTTATAAGCCAATCTTAATCCTCTAACGGTGTTTTCTTTAATATGAAGTGAATATAATATGAATACGAAAAAAGTATTGAGAAAATATATTTTACGATAATATTATAAACCAATAGTTAAAAAACCTTCCTTCATTAACTCTTAGTTTAGGCGTTGGGTGACAAAATGTAAAAAGAATGTCTGATTTTTGCATCTAAAACTGGACACTTGTTCAAATTTATTTAATAAAATACATATTAATAAAAAAATACTTTTGTCAGATTACTTTAAATATGTTTTTTTGATTTTGTGAATGGGAAATTTTACCCAAAAAAATTGTTCCTTTTATCTGATCTTTCCGACAAATCTGATTACAGGCAACTTAAAGTCAAAATGAGTTCAAAACCTTCAGAAGAAATGTCAGTACAGTCCTATACACACTTACGACTTAAGCAGAGAGGCAGCTTAAGGTATATATATATATAATCAAAATAATGATCAGATTTCATTTCCATCAGTTTCTGGCTAATCTGTATCTCTGATTAAGCAGAGAAATAGTTAGTCAGTGACAAACTGGTGGAAGTTTAGTCAGATCATCTTTTTGATTATAATGACGTTGCGACATCTCTCGGCTTAAGAGGATCGTCAAGGAAAAAAAAGCTCCAGATTCAAGCTCTCGCGGAGCTACTCAAAGCATCCGTGATGTCCCCTGGTGGTGAAAAGAGTCATCACCCGCCATCAGCTGTCTCGTTTTTTCTACTGTTTTTTGTTCACGCTCATCGTCTGTCTATTTTTCTCCGAAGCGCTCCCCAGACCCAGAGCACACAAAAAACTCATTGCAAAGGTTGAAAACCCAAAGGCAGATTTTTAGCCTTGCGATGCATTATGAGATTTTGTGAAGGAGAGAAAAAATGAGACATGCATGTTTTACGTATATCTTTGTCTCTAAAAATTGATAAAAAAAATTAAATTTTCAAGTGACAAAATTTCTATTTTTATTTTCTTCATAGTCCAAAATTTCTATTTCTTCAAAAAGGACACGTGCATTTGACACATTTGAAAGATAGGGGGAAACAGGTTTGTTTTTTGGCCTTTTTTTGGTACGGGAAAGTCAAACTAATAAATAATTAACATGACCTTTATTTTTCCTCCATTCTTTCCAAAAACCATGTTCTTCTTGGGAATCTTTAAAAACGCATCCTGCGATTTTTTTATTTTTAAATATGTTTTAGAGGCCGACTCGGTGATAATTTCATATAAGAAAATACTAGCCGTACTCACTATGGCGTTGTTATCTCGTAATCTCCGTAATCTGTTATCTTGTTATAATTTTTCATTTATAAAATACATTACGAGAACATAACGAGATAACGAGATAACGATATTACAAGATAACAGCGCCATAGTGAGTACGGCTACTGTTGAATCAAAGATTTTTCAAGGTCAAAGGTTAAAAATGCTCTATAGAGAGCGTATTTTTAAACCGAATAGGGTGACATTTGGTATAGTTCCAAAGGTCATGCACTTTTTTACAATTCTGAAAAGGGTATAATTTTTTATGAATCCATATAATAAACCAGTTATGAAACTATAACTAATTTTAATCTGAAGTCCAATTGTAGTATTGTTAGAAATTGCACAATCACAGTAAAAACTTTTGGACACTGACCAAAATATTGGTAAAAATTTTCTTTAGAACAATTTGTTACAGAACAAATATGTACCTAAAAAAGATATTTATTCGTTCCAATATTTTTTTTTTCTTTACGGTTTTGTTAAGAATAGTGACAATTGTGTAAAAGTTTTCTTTTAGAACCGTTTCGATACGGTGGAATACCTACAAATTTCAGTAGATTTCGTTTTATACAAATTTGATCTGTGAGTTGGAATAGAATTTTGTTGCGCTCTACTGTTTTGTTCCCACTGTCAGGAACAAATTTGTAGATTTTTTTTTATAAAAATACTATCCCTACATTTGTAACATATTCGTTTCAAAAATTTTCGGTGTCCGTGGACGATTTAATTTTTGGAACAAAAATCGTTACTAATATGGGGAATCCTTGTGCCTCTCTTAAAAAGTACAAATTTGTTGCTAAAAGTCGGAACCAAAATATAGACATTTTGTTCCAATTATCGGGAACAAATTAATGCAATTTAAAAGATCTCGTCCGTTTCGTCTAACAGTTAAGGTCTATAGTTAAGGTGCCAGTGCTGGTAGCAGGAAAGGAAAAATCTCGCCAATCTCGAATTAAAAAAAAGTGAAACCGTAAATATTATAGCTTGAAAAATGCCACAAATTTAACGTCCTTCTTGCTGCGATGGTGACTTTCGGAACAAATTAGTTACTAATATTGAAAATCTTTTTGTTACTCCTTGAGGGTACAAACTGGTTTATTATATGGATTCATAAAAAATTATACCCTTTTCAGAATTGTAAAAAATTGCATAATCATTGGAACTATACCAAATGTCACTCTATTCGGTTTAAAAATACGCTCTCTATAGAGCATTTTTAACCTTTGACCTTGAAAAATCTTTGATTCAACAGTATTTTCTTATATGAAATTATCACCGAGTCGGCCTCTAAAACATATTTAAAAATAAAAAAAAAATCGCAGGATGCGTTTTTAAAGATTCCCAAGAAGAACATGATTTTTGGAAAGAATGGAGGAAAAATAAAGGTCATGTTAATTATTTATTAGTTTGACCTGCCAAGATTGTAAAGTTTTTAAATTTCGAATCGTAAGGGTTAGGGGAAAGAACTGTCCTTTCGAACGTTCATGCCTGCGAATAGCGTGATTTTTCTTTTATTTTTCCTAAGAGACTTATAAATAATTATCACATAATCATAAATATTGATGATAAGCTAACTAATATTTAATAGAAATGTGTAGGGGAAGGTCGTCTGCCTTCAAACGAAAAATGTAGTTCCAAATTTAAGATTTTTTTCTGAAGAATCCACAAAATGGATTTTATTTTCTACTACACCAAAAAATTCTCTTGTTCATTCGGCGTATATGATTACCTCATTGAGCACTTACAAGTCCTCAGTTTTTCCTTCTGAGGAAATTAAAAAAGTGATGTCGATTTGTATGAAGGCAGCTGGCATAGTCTGCCTTTAAACGCGAGGCAGCTACCTTTAAATGTTTTTTTTTCACTGAGAATATCAAATCAATAAAACTAAATGGGCTATAAATGATTAGATTGAAGCCTAACGCACTCACTAAAATCATCACTGCAGTCAAAAGACATTAAACAATAACTTTTCTTCACATTTTTCTGAAGCACTGTTTTGCACTTGAAAATTTGGAAGAAAATGCCATTGAAGTTGACAATTGTCAACTTGAAACATCCCGGCCGGAGCAAGATAGCAGGTTATAAGTATTTGTATGACGTTCGTCAGAGAAAAGTAGGAGTTCCATTTCACATGTTTTGATGTATGGAAAGATAGGATTTAAAGGCACACGACATTAGCATTTAAAGGCTGCTGCAGGGTGATATTTGCAAATTTTTGCCACCCACAAAAATTGTGTCATCTGAACCAAAATGTATTAACAGAAATATTAAGCCTGATTAACCTTCTATGTGTCACAATGGAAGATTTATTTGTAAAAAAAAAAATCACATGATTTGTGGAACATCAAAATTACAGTTTAGAGCTCATTTTCATTTTTTTTGATCTAGCATCTAGGAAATAGGAGCTAGGCTCTCCATTTTTTGATGATTTGTGAGGATGATGGATAGCTACCTAATAGTTAATAGAATATAATTTATGCTTTTGAGAACAACGAAAAATCGCAACATTTAAAGGCTGTTGCATTTAAAGGCAGACGACTTTCCCCTAAGTCTCATACGAAAAATAAAAGAAAATTCCCATTATTCCAAGGCATGAACATTCGAAAGGAGAGTACTTTCCCGTACCAAAAAAGGCCAAAAAAATAAACCTGTTTCCCCCTATCTTTTAAATGTGTCAAATGCACGTGTTCTTTGAAGAAATAGAAATTTTGGACTATGAAGAAAATAAAAATAGAAATTTTGTCACTTGAAAATTTAATTTTTTTTATCAATTTTTAGAGACAAAGATATACGTAAAACATGCATGTCTCATTTTTTCTCTCCTTCACAAAAGTTCCATTTCAAAATCGGGTTTTCTATTGTAATCTCGAAATCATGTTATGCTTTTTCGCTACTTTTAGGTATATTTTGTAACTTAGCGGATCGCGGTGTGTTCGTGGATTTTAGTGGGCCGCGGAATTTTTCGTGTATTTGCGTGGATCGCGGTGTTGCTCCCGGATTTTCTCGGATCGCGGAATCGTTCACGAATTTTCGCGAACCGCGAAATTTCTCGCGGATCGCGGAATCTTTTGCGGACCGAAGAATTTTTGACGGATTTACGCAGCCGGCAGAATTTATTGTGGATTTTCCCGGACCGTGGATTTTTTCGCGGATTTTTGAAGATCGCAGTATTACTCGCGGATTGCGGAATAGTTTCTGAGCCATTTTGGCATTAAAGTTTTACATGTATTTTTGTGCATTTCTGACAATCGAATTTGCACTCTTCAATTTTCAACGACCTCGAGTTGCACACATTTCGAGGTTTCCTGTAATGAATCTCAGCTAGCATCAGGTCATCTGGACTGGACTTCGATTTTGCCCCCAATTCGAATTTGCAATGAAAGAATCACACATAGCATAAGTCCATTTAGGCTTATCACTGACTTTTTTCTTCTCCGAGAAAAATTATATCGGCATATTATGTAGTTACCGCGATATTAGCTGGTTTTGTGAAATGCCCATGACGATTGACGATTCATAATTTTTACGATTTTCTACAATTTTTTGAAACAACGAGACTGATCGTGAAAATCATAAAAATTCGCTCAGCTGTAATTCATAAGATTTCTCACACAGGGGATGAGTTTTGTTGTTTTGTATTCTTTTTTCTCCTCCGCCTGATCGCAAAAAACTGCAGGCGTGCTGAAGGTCAGAGAGAAAAGGAAAGACATGGTGAAAAATGCGACGCGTAATCTTGTGGCGAATTGCTGAACAATTTTGAGTAGCATTTCTCGGAAGCTCGGAAAGCTATCAAAAGCTCATGAAAATTTCCAATTTGGAGCATGTTGTTTAAAACTTAATTGCAAAAAAACTATTAGGAGTTTCTCCAATTCTAATGTACCATTTGAAAGCTAATGAAATGTAGATTGGTACAAAAATAATTATTAATTCGGAAAAAATGATATTCTCGGTACAAAGATGCAATGAAAACTGTCATTTTTTGGACAATTTTCAATTGAAAAATACTTGGAAAATTTGTATGAAAAGTGAAAGAAGTGAAACAGGCATTTTGTAGAGCATGTCTTTAGGAACAAAATTAAAAAAAAATATACCTCTCTATCTTTCATATTCTAGGAGATAATGCAGCTTCTTTGTGGCATGTTTTAGGAGTATACGAATGTTTGGAAAATTATATTACGAAAGCAAAACAGTTTTTCAAAAAATTAAAACAGGGAATTCAAAGATAATATAAAAAACTACCCTCAGTTAAATTTTCAAGGAAATATCTCAAAAATTGTAAGACTTGATACACTTTTAATTTTGGGTTTTTGTATGGAGACGCCATTTTCTGGCTTTTCGATCCTCTTAAGTCGTAAGTGAGTCTAGGTCTGGGGCATAAGACTGATTAATAAGGACACTATAGCAATTTAAATAAATAGGGTAAGTGCTAAATTTCGGCATAGTTGTATGCAAGCGTCAAAGTCTCAAGTTTTAAATGTTATATAGAAACTTGTAGACAGTTTGTAGTCTTTATTTTTTCTAAAATGTGAAATCATTGGTAATACATTTTAAAATGAATGAAAATGTAGTTGTAGACATAGCTTTGGTGGCCTATTTCGGCCACCTTGATTCTCATAGTTCCAAAATCTTTTCCACATCATCTCGTTCGTCCAAGCGACATTTTTTGTTATTTTTTGCATTGTATAAAAGCTCTAGAGCAGATGTGAGCAAGAACCGTTTGAAACCGAACAAACGTTAAATGAAAATTGTACGTCAATGGTCCAAACCAAACGCTATCTGGACAAACTTATTTTGACGTATATTCGGTTTCATTCATACGATTTTTGCTTACGTCTGCTCTAAAGTATACAAAAACTAAAAATTCGTGAAAATTTGAGGAACAAAAAAAGTGGCCGATTTTGCAAGCTGGCCGGAATTTGGTACACTTTGCAAATTTTCTTACACATGCACTATTACATGATCATAAAATAAAAGACCCTGAAAAAGCAATTTTCGAAATATAGACAAAAAAATAAAAACAAAATATGAAAGATATGAATATCTTTCCAAACCTTATTGCGTCGGCCTGACTTGTAAATAGTGAGTGGTCATTTTCGGAATTAATGACGTTCGAAACATCTATCTAGTGATTATAAGACCGATCTGATGGGGTTAACTGAATCGAAGCATTGCAATAGGTGTGACTTATTAAACTATCACACCGATTTCATTCTTTTAATTTTTCATGAAACGATTAAATTGTTTTTCTCATCGGATATCAAAAGCTGAAAATAAATTTAATTAAAATTTGCAAAATAATTTTGCAGTTATAGTCTTCACTGAGTTGGACTTTACACACGTTCAATTCGAAGTATTTCTGAATTTTCTATCTATTTACGAATAAAAAAAAATATTTTTGAAAGCTGAAAAATATTTTATTGTTTTTCCTTTGAAGTTTTATTTTAATAACATGCAAAATTATTTGGATGTAGATCCTCTGATTCCCAGAGTACGTGAAACATTATTTCGGAAGTGATTTGCACGACTTGTACTAAAGCTCTGTGACAACCAAAAAGAAAATCTGATTCAGAAGCAAATCCTTACGCGAGAAAAAATAAATCAATTGGATTTCTGTACTAAAGCTTCATTTTATTGTAATCTTAATCTTCTAATTTTAATGATTCATGGGATTCATGATTGTTCTACTGGACACAATGCCGGACTTCTCTTTCAAGGTATGGGATTTTTTCGTGGTCTGGGAATTGAGACCAGGAATCAATGTTGATGGGTAGAGGTTTGAGTCCGATGGCTGTTAGAGTGTCTACCCAAGTCTGTATGACTCCTTTGAGGCGGGATGTATTGATGCTGTAGCAGGTGTTTGTCAGGGGAACGACAACCACGAGTTTCCTGCCTTTTCTGGAGAATTGCTCAAATTGTGGATATTCTTCTGTAATACCTCGGGCAATTGGCAGTGGGTTGCCTTCCTCGTCAAAAGCTATCAGATGATCAATAAGATGTCCATGCTGGGTTACTGTTCTATTTACCACAAAGTCCTCCCCAAAGGCGCATTTCAGGGATTCCCCGAGGGGAGATGGTTCCTTCTTCCTGAGAATCTCTATGGCTCGATCGATGTACTTGGTATCAGGGAGTGGTCCGGAGTAATTTGGATGTAGGATAGAAATGATTTGGTATAAGCTCAAAAGTTGCAAGTAATCGAGGGTAGGATTGTCTCTGGCCAGGAAGGCTGTGAGGAAGTCATCTGAGAAAATTTTGCTGAGCAGATTTTCACTAAAGGAACCCAGAGAAATGAATTCCAGGACAAATTTGAGCCAGGGAAGGTTATTGGTAGGATTGCTGAGGAGTTTGCTCTTTGCTATGGACTGGCTCATGACATCCCAATTCATGGGAGTGTAATTGGCCAGGGAAAAGGCTGACACGAGGGTGAAGATGATGGATGGCGAAGCATCTTCTACATTTGTGAACTTCTTAGCCACAACTTCGAGGAGTCTGTCACTTGTGTAGCTGATCCTGTTGAATTTCTTGAAGCAATAGACAGCTAGATTGAATGGGATGTCCCTCTCGATGGCCACATCGATGGTCTTCTCGAAGAAATCCTCCCTGTAGAAACTGGGATGTCTGTGAAGGATTTTGTAGGAGATTTTGCTGAGAGTGCTTTCGATGTCTAGGAATTTCAGCTGCTGAATATTTTTCACGAGGACGTTCAGGCAGTTTTGCAGGAGTCTTTCGTGAGATGGATGAAACCTCCGGAGATCGCAGAGAGACCAAATGATACTCTTTGCCTGATCCAAATGGATATTGTCACCGTGGAGTGTCAAAGCACTCACAACATTCTGGATACTCTTGTCAGAACACTCATGCTTGACGGCAAAAGCCAGGAGGTCAGCCAGTTCAGGAACATTCTCATGGTCAAGTTTGGTGCCCACACTGATCTGGAAGAGCATTGGTAGGGACATCCTGAAAGCCTCAACCAATGGAGTTTTCTGGCAGCGATCCAGCAGAAAATCCAGGAAAACCATCTGCCCCAGCTCGATGTCATTGATTTGGTGACGTAGCAGGTTGAAGAGGATGTGGACAATCTCACTGCTTGTAGGAACTCGAAGGAAAATCAATACTTTGAGGGCATCAATGATGTCATTGAGCTCAATGCCCCTCGAATGACTTCTCAGGCATCTGCAGAGATTCTCAAATTCAGGGTGCTTCAGAATTTCTTCGGTGCTCAGTCGAGAGCTGAAAATAGACCAAGGCTTCCTTAGTTTTATTCTCTATGATGAATTTCTTGTCTGACCGAGAACACAGACTTTCCATTCTTCTGCAGCACAAAGAGTGTCTTGAGTGTCTGCATCACATGGGTCGATTGCATTTCTTTCTTCTGCCTGGCCACCACATCGAAAAGCTCCACAGTGTCCGTGGAGTACTTTATGCTGCCCATCAGAGCATCCTCAGGACTTGCCGTGACGTCGACTAATCCATGAAGGAAATTTTCTATTTAATTAAATTTCTTATTCTTTTCAGAAATTAAGAAAATGTTTAGATTTTCTTTGTGCTCTCTCGAGAATGAATCTCTTGTTAAAATTACAAAAATGAAAGAGATAAATTGCGCGCGAAAATCTATTTTTAGCGTCTTTTTTGTCCTCACCTCTTTCACTGGACATCAGCGCAGTCTGCATCCATCCTCGACGGAGTGTAGGACACAATTTCACACTGGCCAGTCTCCGCAGAATATTCATTTTTAATTTAAAAAACTAGGGAAATTAAAAGAGAAATCAATCTCCCGCCAAAAATATTCCCTCTGGGCAGTGTAGTTTTGCAAAATTCACGATAGAGGCGCTTCACGCAAAAAAGGGCCTGCTTTAACCTCAAAACAAAGAGAAAAAACTGAAATGTCATTCGTCATATTGATGACTACGGGAAAAAATCAATGAAATTTATTGTGTGATTTTGTGCCACGAATTGTGACGAAAAAGTTTTAAATTTTCACTCAGTGTGTTCAGGTGGGTGTACAGATTGCACTGAACATTGTGATTGTGTAGACAGTGTGTGAAAAGTGAGTGAAATTTGGGATTTTCTCGAAGGGGCAGATGTGAGTTGTGTTTCGAAGTGACCGTGGGCTAGAAAAATTAAGGGGACCCCCGAAATGGATGACTCAAGTGACGAAAGTGTGGATTCAATGGATTCCAAGCAGATGGAGAGGCAGGCAAAACTGGGATTTAAGCCCCAGAGTGAAATCTGGTGCAACAAACACCTGCCATATGCAGATAAGTTGGATGAGGAGTCACAGAAGATGCTGCATGAAATAAAGACTTGCCTGGGCAAGGCTGTAGCCTTGAGAGAAATGAATCCGGCCGTTGGGATCTACACGTCCAAGTTGATGGCGTAAGTTTGAGACTGGTGTGAATGGGGTGTTTGGGATTAGAGTGATTTTTCCTCGGGAAAACTTACTTGTGATGATATTTCTCTCGTGGAGAGAGCGAAAGAGAAGGATAGAGGATTCCCGTGTGGAAAATACTGACATTTCCAGGGGCACCCTCTAATTTTCTATTATCCTGTGAGATGGCGCTTTTCTTGGCCGTTTAATTAAAAATTTAAATTTCCCGCTAAAAAATAACCTTTTCAATTTATATTTTTCCGTTTTTTCCCTCCAAAAAAAAAACAGGTACATAAAAATGTATGGATTAAAATTCTCCAAGAAAGATCATGTAAAATTCATAAAGCTCTTCCTCGAAATGATTTGCATTCCATATCTAGAGACAACAAAATTGGGAAAGTTCTGTGTCTTACTTACACAACTATTTGCGTAAGTTGCATTATTATTCTTTTTTTTTGCCACAAAAAAGAAAAAAAAGAATAAATTATCATGGTGTTTATGGTTTCCATATTCTTTACTTTACCCTAGAAAACCTCACCTGATATCACCAGATGATTTGCAAGTGGACTGGCGACCTCTCTATCACCTCAGTAAAATAATATTGAACAAGAATTGCAATAAAGGCATTATGTATCGCTTCTATTCGTAAGTACCAGACAATCACAATTCTTTCTTGCATAAATTCCATATAAGATATTTTGTTTGCGACCACTGTTATTGTAGGAAGAAAGATAGAAAGTCAGGAGAAAGTACACAAATGTCGATGATTGCCTCATTGGCACAGCAATATGGTTTTGATCCGACACCTCTTTTGGATAACAAAAACACGTAAAAGAGATATTGTTTTTTTGTGTTGTGTGTAAACAAAAAAAATAGGAAAGATGATCATCTCATTTAATTCTGTTCATTATTTCATTCTATATATTTCCCCTGGGGAAAGTTTTTGCGTTGTTTGACTGTCTTGGACACAAAGTTTAGTCTTTCATTGCTAACTCTCGAGAATAACTTCAGAGACAACTTCCAGAAGAACATTTATACAATAAATAAATATTCAGAATATAGTCTTTCTTACATAATTTGAATATTAAGACCAGTAGAAAAAATATTAATTTACCTAAAGGGAATGATTCATTAAAAGATTTTACAATTTGTTCGCGAACATTCTGGGAATTACGCAATTTTACCTAAAGCGGTATTTATTTTCATTTCATTAGACTTTCATAAGGCTGTAATTAAAAATATTCACTATCGGTGTACACGGTGAACATATAAAAGCGATAAAAAAGTTTTTTTTATTATTGTATGCTGTTTCTAGAAATTACGCTTTTATAGATTTGATGAACAATTAATTTTTTTTAATGAAATGTTTTTTAAGAAATAAATTTGTGCAAAACAGCTGAATTCAGGCCTCGAAATTCTGATTCTTATTTAAAATAAGAGATAAATTAACGTTGTATAGCGCTGTAAACTTTAGTAGGGGAAGGTTTTGAAGGTTCGTATTAATAAAGGAGTCCAAGATTTAAGATTTTTTACTGAATGCCACACACACCGAATCAATTATATGACTATATCAAAAAAATCTCTTACTTATTGGGTTCATAATTCTGCCTCACAAAATTCCTGGAAGTCCTTGGATTTTATTCTACAGGAAAATGAAAATGTAGCGGCATTTTTTACGAAGGTGCCCTGGTTAACTCAGCTTCGTACCACTTTTTCCCACCTCTGTAGGCCTCATTTTCCCCTAAAACATTACACTGGACACAAAAATTTGGGCATCACTACTTAGATGGAACTTTCATCTACTTGTTTTCACCTTTCACCATTTGTAAGAGGTATCACGCATTAATAAAATCAATTTTAAGCTATTTTTATAACACATGTTTTTTGACACCCGGAAAACCATTTTTTCTGCATTCTGACAGTCAGTTAAGAGCTTGGTTAGATATGATTCTCTCATAATCACACCTAATGTAATTCTCAATTTTTCTCTAACACCTCCAATGGGTCTTACAGAACATATTTCGGACGTAACTGATTTCAAAAATGACCAGCCACAAATTTAAAGTGAAATGTGGGAAGTTCCACTTTAAAACAAGGAAAATTGAATGAGAAATACTCAAAATACATCGAAGTGGCAATTAAAGAATCATATCTACCATAAGCAGTCTAGTTTCATCACTGCACAAATCAGAAAGTAGTAATCACACCTATTGTAATCCTTGTTTTTTCTTTAACGTCTCGAATATGTTTTACAGAACATTTTTTGAACATCAGTGATTCATAGAATTACCAGTGCTTAATTTAAGGTAAAATGTGAAAAATTCCGCTTGAAAACAAAGCAAATTGAATCAAAAATTCTCAAAACACACCACATGGGCAATGAAAGAATCACACTTACCATAAGCAGATTCAGGCTTAATGTTGAATTTGACAGAAGTGAAATAAAAACATCTGATGAAGTCTTATTTTGATGGGGAAGTGCGTGTTTTCCTTCGAGATTTTAGTGAAAATTGTTTAATATCCCAAAATTTTCTTGTGAATTTATTCAGTGGAATATCTGATGAGTCAAATATCCCGCGCGGCGTGAACAGTGTGACCCAAAACAGTGAGGAATTCTCAAATTCGGTGGTCAGTAATTTTGACAGATGTTTTTACGAAGCTGCAAAATTCAATTTTTCTGAGCTGCAAGAGTGGTACTTTTTATGAATTTTCCACCCACAAAAACGACCCCCTTCAAGCAAAAGATTTTCACGGTAAATATTAACCCTAATAAACCCTCTATAACTTGGAATAGTTGCTTTTTAGAAAAGACACTTGCAGTGTGCAAAAATGTATAAAATATTACACATCAGAATTACGATTTTAGGCCCATTTTTTATGTTTACCTTTTGGACCCAGGAAAAAAGGCCTAGGCTTCCAAGTTTGTCAGGAAATGTGAGATGTAGGACTAGCTTTTAGATTATATGTCCATGGATGAAATTCATTTAGTAACTTGGAAAAAAATCAACTTTTACGAAGCTGCAACATTACGAAAGTGCAAAACCTTCCCCTAGTCTTATATTTTACATTTTTAATAGAATGTTTGAGACGGTAGCACTTGTAATCAGGCAAAGAAAACTTCGCAATGTGCTTGATCTTGTGAATTCGAGCAGTATTATACGGTAGGACAGTATAATAAAAAATGAAAAGTATAATAGGGAAGTGCTCATAATTTTGGACAGTTTGAGGCTAAAATTGGACACTAAAGCATCATTTCTATGAACGAGATGTAGTGAGAAAAGCCTTGAAAAGCTCCCGGAAAGGCCAGGGAATGCGCGAATCCGCGCGTACTTGGAGTACCGAAGTTAACTCACTTTAATATCATTCAAAAGTTTCCGGGCTATTTATGACTTTCTACGAGTCCTTCTCATAAACAGGAAGAAAACTTGGTAAGATAGGTTCTTGAAATGGACAACAATGGGCATCCTATTGAGGCAGATTAGCTGTCCAAATATACAGAAAAGGTGTCCAAATTTACAACCAAGATGTCCAAAATTAGAGTCAAATTCACCTCTATCAATTCATTTTTAAACGTATGAAGACTAATTTTAGTAAAAACAAAGACAATAAACAGCTTGCCTAGAGTCTAAACAACCCTTCTGAAAAGAGAGTAACAAAAAAATCAATTGGTATTGAAAATATCGCACTCTAAACTTACAACATTGATGCTTATGAGCACCATGTCCAAAATTATGAGCACTTACCCTAACTTCTTTTTGGCGTTAGAATATTAGGTGAGATTCTTAATAATCTCACCTACTATGATCCTAACAAAATTTCATGTCGTCCGATCGACCTCAAACTTGGCCAAAATGTATTTCGCCACTTCCTGATCACGAATATATGGGGGGCTAAGTTACGTTCCCGGCCGGCCGGCCGTTCTTTGGAGCTTAATAGCTCCTAAACTAAAAGAGATATCGACTTGCGGTTTTCGGTAAAGGTTATATATCGGGTGAAAATTGCAACTTGGTGCATTGACCCCCCACCCCCCACCCCTCCTTCCACCATTTTGAATACCACCCTTTTTTTGTTTTCTCAATAGCTCAGCCCCTATGGCATCGATCGGGTTCAAATTTTAGTATGTTATAGCTGGGCCTTAAGGCTTTCCATCAATACTAAACTTAAGGTCCCCTGACCCCCCTGACCCTAGCTATAAGGGTCCAAAAAAGAATTCTTAAAATGGTCATAACTCCGGTTCTAATTGTCAGAATTTTAAAAGTGAGGGCGTTTTGGAAAGCTCTCGTGAAAAGCCACTTCCCCTTTTAACATCGCAAGTTCATAAAACCATCGCTAGGGGCGCTATTTTTAAAAAGATTTTTCAATTTTCTAAATTAAATAACTCAAAAATTCCATTGTGCATCGGGCTGAAATTTTAGTATGTTGTAGCCGCTGATTATACCTATCAAACAAAAAAAAAATACTTAAGTCGATCCATAACCCCTGACCCGAGCTATAAGGGGTCAAAGTTCGAATATTGACCGGCCTCTATCTCCGGTTCTAATAAACATATCGACCTAAATTTTACCTTTTTGGTTTCGTCTCGATGAGCACTTTCAGATGGAAGTTCAAAAAGTCACCACAGGTGGCGCTGCGTTAGCGTCAAACGGTTAGAGATAGAGACTTGGGACCTTCGGGGGACCCCCCCATAAGTCGACCCAAGGATCGTTAACATGCCCCTCTTTTTCCCCCACCCGTTCCCTTCTCCTCCAAAACTCCTATGTTTCCCATATGTTTCTAACGAGCCGAAAAATTTTTTGAGTTTATTATCTGTTTTATGTCATTATAGAATGAATTAGGAAAAAATACTAAGCCAATATAATAACTAATTTAATAACAATTTAATAACTAAGCCAATTTAATAACGAAGAGGCAACTGAAAACCCTAAATTGGCAATCTACGTAGTTTTGGAGATATCTCGTGAAACGTGTACGAAAACAGGGGAAAAATTACACTAAAACTGGTCGCATTTTTCAGAGCTAATGTCACCCCCCTGTCCAAAACTAGGTTTTTTGGGATTGCTCGAAAACACGTCGTGCGATTTTTGGATGGGTTTTAGACGTTTTAGAGATTATCTAGGCGAACATTTCGTCCATATACGAAAATACCGTTGCATTATTCCTAATAACGGGTTTTCAAGGTTCAAAGGTTAAAAAGACACTAGAGTGCGCATTTATCAAGCAAATGGGGTCATGTTTGGGGTCGTTGGAAAGGTCTTGGAATTTCCGACAAAACTAAACCGGTTCCAATCGGTTTTGAATCGATAATGAACCGGTTAATAACCGATAAAAAATTTTTATCTGAAAATCAATCCTATTACTTTTAAAACTATTTTGGGGGATCTTTTGAGAGATTTATGAATCGGTTCAAATCGGTTGAGAACCGGTAAATGGTAAATGATGCTAAAGTACTTTTGAGGTATATAGCATTTAAGTCACGAGTTCGAGCATTTCGCAAAGCCTGGGACGCTTTGTCACCCCTTTTTACAATGTAATTATGCGGCAAAGTCGTATATCCCGTATTGGAGGATTGCGCTAAATCTAGTTTAGACCGCCCAGGAGCCCCTTCCCCGCGATGTGGATGCTTCTTTCTGTGTTCTCAGAGGTTTTTGGGCAGGGGCGGTGCATATTATTGCGTTTTATTCCTTGTGAAAATGTTCTGTCCTGGCATTCAGTTATTTGCATCGGGCAGAACTCGAACTGACAACGGTGAAAGTCGAGCCAGAGATCTCACCGCCTAAGACCCAACGGTCTTGCCAATTCCGCCACTGAGATCCCCGGTAGGATTATAGTAGGTGAGATTGTTAAGAATCTTAACTGTGTTTACAACTGCCCATGTTTACTAATACCGAGTTCCCCGTATAAGTTATCAAAATTAATTTTACGCAGATTAGATTTTCAATTTGACTTTTGTTTAAAATACAATCTTCCGTTTTTAGAAAGAAGTATAGAGTGTTAAAGTTATAACTAAATTTGATATAAATTAATTTTGAACTTATTCTAAAAGTTAATTAAAAGCTTCTACGATTTTTTTCTACTAGATAAAGTAGGGTCGGAGGAACGTCTGTTCGACAGGCAACCCCTATTGACACTTTTGTCAAAATGTTGAAAATTATTTAATGTATCTAGTAAAATATAAGTAATATAACGTTTTTTCTGTAATATACCTTTTACTATAAACAGAGATGTTCAAATTTCATATCCCAAATGGTACAGAGTAGGGTGTCAATAGGTGCTGACACGAGTTCTTAAAGTGTCAATAGACGTTCCTTTCACCCTACATGAAAACTTAGTTGGAAGGCTTTTTTGTGTTTGAGGCAGTCCAAAAAAATAATTTCCTATTTAGATGATCATTTTCAGTGTCATTTGGTGGGTGGGATATATGCTTCTGCTTTCTGGACGGTATTTAGTGGTTCAAAATTGGTGTCGGAGTGTGTAACTTTCACATCTATTTCTAAGTCATTGGTTCATTGGGATTTTTCTTTCTTTCTTTTTTTTCAATTTCTCAAACCAACTTAAAAATCACTTTTAGGTCTCTGGAATCAAATCTACAGTATGTTATCCAGTGTTGTGCCTACTACTTTCCCAAGAATTCCACCAGGGAGATTCTCGATGAGCTGTATCCGCAGCTGGAGCCGCTGGATACGGGCAAAGATTGTGTTGTTTTTGATTTGCTGGGAATCTTTTTGAATCCGTATGAGGGACATGAATTGTGGTTGGAGGATTTTATGAAATTGTGGAATATGTATCACAATCCATCGTGGAATGTGGACATTATGAATTTGATAGCATCAACGGCAAGTCACAATATTGGGCGAATTGAATGGGAACCCTATCTTCCGGTGATGTTTTCGCGAATTCTGAGATCTGTTGATTTGCCGGTAGTGTATAAAAATATCGGAAGTAGCAGGAGTCAGACTTTGTGGGCATCGTCAGTGTCAATGTGGATTGTTTCGATATTGGGACCAAAATCCACGGGACAGAAGTATTTGGATAAATTTATGGGGACTATTGAATCTTATCTGCATCCAGCGAATTCTGGCAAATGGGTACACTATCTCAGTGATATTCTTGTGCAGTTGGTGAAGTATTTTGAGGGGAGATTAATTTCTGAGAGATATAGAAAGCCATCGTGGATGCGTAAGGTTCCGGAGGAGCATAGATTGACGGAGGATTGTGTGACGGCTTTTGTGGTCAGTATGAAGCCCGTGGCTTTTCAGATGATGTACTCTCGGGTTGGATCAAATGATGTGGGTAAGGTGTTTAAGTTGTTGGCGGATTTGAGACCAGAACTCATCATTCCGGGTGTTATTGAGAGGGTCTATGCAACGTTGGATTCTCTAACTGAACCCCATAAATTAACAGCTGCTCTGCAGTGTTTTGTGAGTGTAGCCAGACCTTTGGTGTCTGGACATAATGGCTATACTGAGGGTCGTACCCATGTGATACCCATTTTAATGGCTACACTGCCGGGAATTGATCCCAATGATTTCAAAAAGACATCAGTTGTCCTCCAATTTCTCACATCTTTTGCTCTTATGGTGCCCATTGTCGATTGCAGTAAGGCTTGTTTGTACTACAATGATCTTACGGAAGAGGAGAGATTGATATGTGAACAATCGGCTGATCTAGGGGATTTTGTTTTGCAATTCCTAGAGAAGATTTTCATTTTGATTGATTCGAGTTCGGTGGAATCTATAAGGATGGAACAATCGGATTCGGATAATATAAGATCAAAGATGGAAGCTGTAGCTGAAGCTCTTATTCAATCTAGTGCTCATGGGATTTTGGCGCAGTGTTCGGAGGAGATTAAGAAATCAGCTGCCCGGAAGGTTGAATTGTTCATAAAGTCTCATTTGTTTGAGCCAAAAGTCGCTGGTTTGTTGGCGGGATGTTTGGTGAGGGTGATGTCACGTGTTAGCGGAGACTTTTTTCTACGATCCATTGTGCCTTATTTGATTGAGACACTGCAGAAGTACTTTAGTGATCATGAAGATATTGCTGGTGTTGAGAAGCAGAGTGATGAAGTGCAGTACTATTTGATATTGCTGATGAATACAATGAGAGGTGATCCGCGTCAATTTGTTCACTATATCGATGATATTATTCCGATTATTGATCAAGTGAGCCGGTTTAAGTGCAAATTGGCCAATAAAAAGGCTGGAAGTATGATTTTGAATATAATGAGCAATGTAGGAACATTGCAAACGCTAGATATTCTCAGTAGCCCGGAAATTGTGACAAAACCCCTAGCGGAATTTTTGCCAATTAGACATTGGGGTGAAAAGATGAAGCCACATGATAGGATTGCGTGGTATATGCCAGATGAAGATTGTCGGAAGGTTTGTGAAAAATTAATTCATCGGTATTTACCGCCAATTCTTGAGGCATTTGAGAAGCACATTAGTGGTGAGATTACATTGGATAGAGATGAGATCTTGAGGGATGTTTCTATGGTAACTTCACTGATAAGGTGCAATAATTTTCTGCCTGTGTGGAAGACCGAAGAACCGATGAAGTTGGTGGATTCGTCAATTGATGGGTATACAGCTGATGTAACCCTGGGATTTGATGATTTGGTAATAACCATGCCAGATGGACGTAATGTTCGGTTGGCTATCATTGAAACTCTGTCGAGATTGCAAAAGAAAATTCTCGAGTGTTCAGAGGATGATATAAAATCCCTGAGGGCTATTGTAAGCCTTTGGGATAAAGTGCATATGAGTAGGCACTATAATACGGTTTTCGATACGCAAATGAAGAATTATATGGCCACAAAGCATTTTCAGAATTACAAATTAACACTACATAGGAGAAATTTAAGAGCTGTAACTGCCATGAGGGTGTTAATGCAGCAAGATTGTCGTGATGAGTTGAGAAGAGCACGTTTTACGGCAACACATCGGGAGATCATGTTAAATCTCCTTACCCTATCAACATCCAACTACAGCACAATACGATCAATGGCACAGGGACGACTATTCAGTCTCTTTTCCATCTATGCCTTTTCCTATCGGTGCATTTTGGATGAATTGGTGGGATACTTGAAATTGGATTCCAATGAGCACCATGAGAGCTTCAAGGGGGCTCTGTACATCCTCAACGGACAGAGACGGATGCGTCTGATAGTGAAGCATGATTGGGAGTGTGTGGAGAAATTGTGGTTGTCATTGCTACAGTCAAAATTGTCGGAGAAGCCATCGGTGGTGAAACTTCTCGATATGGCCATTGATGCTATCAACAATGAATTTCCCACATTAAATATTGAACTTACAATTCCCAACAAGTGCATTGACTATGCTCTCGATATACTCCCAAAGGATGTTTCGCTGTCCGAGGAGGATATCAGATTGGGTCAGGTTAAACTGTTGAATCGCAATGGGGAGAATAGGTGTAAGTACATCAATATTCTCAATGCTATTGTGCAAACAGTCAAAGATAATTCTTTGCACTGGCGTTACAATCTCATGGCCAGTTTGATGATTTTCAATTTGGTGCATCCGGAAACCAAGTATCCAGAAATTGTGGCAAGATATGTGGTAAATAATCTCATCAATGATTCACTGGAGGAGAGAAAAATTGCTGTACGCACAATGACTTTTATTATGACACAGCAGAAGCCACAGCATAAAAAAATCACCGTCAATCCTTTCAGTATCTCCGGCACGGAACCCAAGATAAAACTCCTACCGGGTTTACGTGCGGACAATGCATGGTTGCAGTATGACATCGAAAGAGCACCCAAGAGTCAAGCTGACTGGGATGAACCACGTTTTATTCATCGTGGTCAGGGATATTTTGGCTGGAAGCCAGTCTTTCAGCTCTATGCCCCAAGTGCTGAACAACCCAATCTTGATCGTTCTGAAAGCGATATGAATGACACAGAAATCGTCATTTATAAATTCTTCATGGATCCGGATAATGTGGAAAAACTCGTGACATTTTGGTCATTGGAGGAGAAAAAGGGCAAAGATAAATTCAATAGATCAAGATTTTTTCTCATGAAGAGTCTCTGTTCATCCTTTGGGGATGCTTTCCTTGATTCATTCCTCAGCCACCTGCCGCGTCTTATTGCTGGCAAAGAGTGCGAAAGTAATCACAGATGTGCTGCAGAAATTATGGCAGGTTTGATGAAGGGTACCAAACACTGGCCATATGACAAAGCACGCAAACTCTTTGAGACACTGCAACCACTGATCCGTGAGGCACTGAGTCATGTGACAAATGAAACAGATGCTTTTTGGGGAACGTGTTTTGCCACAGCAGCAGAAATGATTGATCCCATGAGACAATTTTGGCTCTATGAAGTTCTCCTGGAGAATCCTCTGAGAGAATCCACGAGTTTCATTGACTGCAGCAGAATATATTGTCTCCAGGGTCCATTCAATCAGCATGTCTGGCGAATGAATACCATTGCTAAGAGGCTGTTGGAGTATTTGCGTCCGTATTTTGTGCATCCTTTTCAGAATGTCCGGGAGAGGCTAGGTAGTATTCTTATTAACATCTTTGAGGCTGATCTCACATTTCCCGGAGGAAATGAGCCTCAGTGTCCGCGGATGAAGGACTTCATCCAGGATATTTTACCTCAGCTCCAGATTCTCTACAATGACTACCCAAAAATTGTTCTCAAAAGCAAAACGGAATCCAATGAGGATCAAGGTGAGTTTAACTTTATTTTTTTTAATATGTTTTAATCTTATAATTTTGAACTCATGATTTTGCTGTTATTACCCTGAAAGTTTTGCAATATTTTTTTTTTCGGAAAAAGTAAAGTTCTTTACAAGTCAAAAATTCATGAGGAAAGCATTGATGCACTGAGAAAAAAATAGGGGTGCGATTAACTTTTTTTCTTCGTAATTTTAACACTTTTTAGGTGTAAAAATATATCAAAATTCTTTAATGTTAATTTTATACCTTTGGGGGGCAGATTTGCCTGTAAATACACAAATGGAAAATATGATTTCCTTTCCATCCGATGCCGATGGATCAAAAAATTTCCTGGTGGGATGGTGCGATCAGGAATGTTGACGGATTTACCAGCACCACCTGCTCTCTGCGCGAATCCTCTTGGTTTTCCTTTCGCGGAGTAACAACACTCTATTAACGTTCTTAGAAAACACTTTATTTGAGTGGATTTTAGGGTTTATTTTGAATTTTCACGGACGACGAAAAAACCACTTGCTTTCACAAAGAGTGTCCACGAAGTTGTAACGTCAAATTGACAATTGACATATTTTGGCGCTATAGGCCTTTTTTGTTAGTACAGTTGTTCGGGCAGCGGTTACATTTGAAAAAAGTTTGTTGTAATTTTTCAAGTTTGATTATGATTATCAAATGAATCAAATTTGCTCAAATTTGGCATGGTTTGTCTTAGTTTTGATGTGATTTTGAATTATTGAGGGATTTTCATGCAATTTACGTTATATATACTGTATGCCTATACAGCACCTCACGCAAATTGCGTGAACAACCTTTTTAAGTGTAAAATTAACATGAAAAAGGGTAACTTTAAACCCTAATACATCTAAAAAGCATAATATTTACACCGATTTCGGATCAATACTGCAGGGTAAAATAAACATTTCCGGAATGTTATTTTAACTTTTTCGGATTTCTCTCAGTGTGGATACACTTATGACTTAAGCCGAGATATTGTTTAACGTAATCAAAATAATGATTAGATTATGCATTTCCAACAGTTTCTTACTAATCCGTCTCTTGGCTTAAACCGAAAAGCGGCTTAGTTAGTGGGAGACTGATGGGAATTTAATCAAATTATAATTTTGATTATAATTACGTTAATCTGTGTCTCGACTTAAATCGTAAGTGTGTGCAGCACATAAGGCATTATTATAAACTTCTGTATTATTTTTTTTATGTGTATTGATATTTAACTATTTTTTTATCAATTCATAAATCATATTAAGATCTCTCCTGTCGAATGTTTTCCTGTCGAACACTTTACGAACATTTACAAACAAGTGACAAATTTTTTTCGCACATTTTTTGTGTGTTTACGAACATTTACGAACAAATGTTTGTAAAAGTACAAAAAATGTTCGTCAAATGATCATGTTACGAACAATGTTTGTGAAAAAAGTACAAACTTTTACGAACTTGTTTGTGGGTTATACGATTCACGAGCATTTTGTAACTCCCCCATAGGAATTCACAAACATTTATGAACATTTTTACAAAATATTTTTTTCTGTGTAATTAGGATCGGAGATAATATTTTTGAATTTTATAAATTTAGTTCACACCGCGACAAATAGCTTTCAGATTTAACAACTTTTATATATAATAACTTTTATCAAAAATACTGACAAAACCATTGATTTAATATTACGGCAAAATAAAGTACATTTTTGACATTTTTGCGTATAGTTTTAATTTTACGATCTTTTGCTCACCTAAATAAAATTTAATTTATAATTTTCTCTGATTTTCAGTTTAATTCAGACCGAAAGTTTAGTTAAGTTCCTGAATGTTTCAAAATCCAAAATTATAAGCAATAAAATTGTTTGTTTTTTTCAAAATATAATGGATCATTTACCCTAATATTAAGTCAAAATTTTTCTAAAGAATCTTTTGCTTGGTCAGAAATTTGGAAATTAAGCCATATTTTTAGAACATTTTTGAGGAAAGCTGTGTTTTTTTGGCGATGGAATTTCAGACCTTGTGATCTCAAGTGGTGACAATCAAAATCCCGGATAGTCAAAATCTTGAATGGGATTGTAAAAGCATTAAAACCCGCCATAACCAACAAAGGCTCTGCTTTGGCAAAATTCAAGCTCTTTCGAGACAATAGTCTCCTTCCCAGGACCAGAAGCTCTGAGGGTGGTGAAGACGACTGTCAAGCGAGTATCTTATAGGACTATTAGTAACGAATAGGCATGCAATTAGAGAAAGGAAGAACTCTCTCTCTTCTTGGCGGATCGTCGTGCAATGCAGACGTGTTTAGAAACAGCTCCTCGCGAACAGTCTGGGGCTCACCCCCAGTTTATTTTTTCACAAGCCGGTCCATTCCCTATTAGGTGAGATTCTTAACAATCTCACCTACTATAATCCTAACAAAATTTCATGTCGTCCGATCGACCTCAAATTTGGCCAAAATGTGTTTCGCCACTTCCTGATTCCGAATATATATGTGGCTAAGTTACGTTCCCGGCCGGCCGGCCGGCCGGCCGGCCGCTCTTTGGAGCTTAATAGCTCCTAAACTAAAAAAGATATCGACTTGCGGTTTTCGGCAAAGGTTATATATCGGGTGAAAATTGCAACTTGGTGCATAGACCCCCCACCCCCCACCCCTCCTTCCGCCATTTTGAAGACCCCCCTTTTTTTGTTTTCTCAATAGCTCCGCCCCTATGGCATTCAGCGGACTCAAATTTTAGTATGTTATAGCTGGGCCTTAGAGCTTTCCATCAATACCAAACTTAAGGTCCCCCGACCCCCCTGACCCGAGCTATAAGGGTCCAAAAAAAATATCTTAAAATGGCCATAACTCCGGTTCTAATTGTCAGAATTTAAAAAGTGAGGGCTTTTTGGAAAGCTCTCGTGAAATGCCACTTCCCCTTCTAACATCGCAAGTTCATAAAACCACCACTAGGGGCGCTTTTTTTAAAAAGAAAATTTTTAAATCTTATAAGTTAAATAACTCAAAAATTCCATTGTGCATCGGGCTGAAAATTTAGTATGTTGTAGCCGTTGATTATACCTATCAAACAAAAAAAACCTTAAGTCGATCTAAAACCCCTGACCCGAGCTATAAGGGGTCAAAGTTCGAACATTGACCGGCCTCTATCTCCGGTTCTAATTAACATAGCGACATAAATTTTACATTTTTGGTTTCGTCTCGATGAGCACTTTCAGATGGAAGTTCAAAAATTCACCACAGGTGGCGCTGTGATAGCGTCAAAATTCATCGAAATTCAAAGTCACTTTTCTCAAAAATGGCATTGTGCAAGTTAATGAAATTTTAGTATGTTGTAGTCCAGTCTAGGACGTTTCCAAAATGGTGCGTATGTGCGCTGTGGTTAAAACAGAACCGGAGATATGAGGGGTCAAAGTTCACAAAATTCAAAAAATCATATCTCCGGTTCTATGTGACCGATTTTGATGAATGAGGGCTTAAACGAAAGATCTCACCAAATGCTACAACTTTCTAGAATATTTGAACTTCGTGGGACCAACACCAGGGGCGCCACAGTCGAAAAACCATTTTCAATATCACATAACCTCAATTATCTCGACTGTCGCTGAACCGATTTTGATGATTACTTCGACATAATTGTAGAGTACATTTGTCTCTACATTTCGTCCATACATCATTTTCCACTCAGACTACGCTATCACTCCGATTTTGCCGTTTAAGTGTGAAAAAATTGATTTTTCCCATAATAACGCTTTGAAATCACTCAGATGCCAATTTGACTGCCTCTACTCCACCAAGACACTTAAAATAGGGTTTTAAATGGAAAGTCCCACAAAATACAACAATTCTTTGATATAGTTGAAGTTCAACAAATGAACACTTGGGGCACTCTGGATGAAAAAAAAAGTTAAGAAACAAAAAATCTCGCTTATCTTGGCTTCTGAGTAATCGATGAGATCATATTCTATGGGAAAATTATAGAGAACATTCTGGTCTACATTTCACCCATATATCACTTTTCTGTCAGTTCATCCAAATCCTTGATATTTTGGTTTAAATACAAAATTTGTATAATTTCACGAATTTGATTCAAGATAACTGAATGGCGTCTCCCAACTTCAGCTCCAAATCGAATTTGCATGCACTCCGAGTTAGCTCACGTTAAGAATCTCACCTACATAAGCCGGTTAGGATTATCTGTCCCTTTAAATAAATTGTTAATCTGCATTGCTCCCACAGGATGAAATTGTACATAGAATAATGTGTGAAGTAATTTCCCAAAACACGGAAAGTGCCCATTTACCTCCAGTAAGCGCGTGTTAAATCGTGGGAGTAGCTATGACACTTTTAAAAAAATCGGAATTTTCGTGTTTCGGATTGCGATCCTTTCGGGATTCTGGCCCGTTCCGGGACTTTGGTTCATTCGGGATTTTGGCCCGTTCGGGATTTTAGGTATTTGGGATTTCGATCCTTTTAGGATTTCAAGCTATACGAGACTTTGGCTTTCGGGATTTTGGGCTTTTCGGTATTTTCGCTTTTGGTATTTTGACCGGGTCCCAATTTTATGATAGGATACCAAGAGGAAATTTAGCAGAGATAAATTTGACTTTTTCGATATCTGTTTCTAGAAATTCCTGTTTTCTGCCAAATGGTAGCCCATGGAAATCTATAATAGTTTTGTCGTTGTTCAATCTAAATTTGCGAAAAGAAGTTAAATTTCTGTGAAACGTAACAGGAGAGGGTGGGGCAGTTTCACCCTAAATTGCAAAATGGATTTTGGGACCATTTTGCAAAAAGATGATAAACAGAAGTAAAACTTTGTATATTCTGTGAATTACAGTTGGGTTTAGGGTTAATAAAAATAATAACAATAATCCTTTAATTTCATTAGTCTATTGTGGAGAAATTAATTTCACTTGAAAGGCAGAATGTGTGAAAGTCCCCCATTGCGGGGCAATTTCAAGATAAATATGAGGCAGTTTTTGAGAAAGATAAAACGTGTTTATAGGAAACTTGCGATACCAGAATTGATTAAAATTACCATTTTGAAGTCTTCTAAGACTCTACAACTTAAAAATATAATCGAACAAGAACTTTATAACAGAATTTGAACACTAATTGATCATACAGAGAAAATGAAATATTGTCAAAGATTACCAAGTCTATTTATCATTAATTGAGCAATATTTTTTTTAAATTTTTATACGAAAGAAATGTCTTTTGCAGTGCTAAGCTAATTCTGTACATTGTTGGACCATTCTATCGCCTTAGAACATGTCATTTTTAGTATAACAGGTTTATAATAGTATTTTAAAGCCTGAATTTTTATAATACTATAAAAATTACAATATCTTGCTGAAAAAATTCAAAAAATACATTATAACAATTAAATTCATCATTTTTAAGCACTTAAAAAAAAACACTGAAAGATTTTTTTTTTAATTTTTTTTATGAACTTTTAGGAAATACTACTTTCCATAATTTCGAACTTTATCGACAAAAACAGCTACAAAACGTTTTCAATTATCATTTTAAGTTAATTTTGATTAAAAAAAGTAAATTGTTAGACACTGGAAACTTCTCCGTGTGCTTGCATGAAACTGCCCCTCACGAACTTTCCGAACTCAAATGAAAATTGTTAGAACCATCTTAGATTTCATTCAACGCTAAATGCCTTATAATAATCATTAAACCACTGGTAATTTAATACAATTGTGTTTTACTTCGATAGATAAGTGCAATAGTTCAGAAATTGTTGAAAATAAAACAATACAAAAAGTTTCATTTTGATGCAGTTTTATAAAACCAATTACAGAACTCAAACGAGAAGTGTTACGAAATTAATTATTTTTATGAACATGGGTCTTAGTTATCTCTTCAATAACATAAAAGTTTTATCCCATTCCTTTCAAAGGGATAAGAAGAATATGCAAAAATTGAAATTGCCCCGTCGTTAAACTGCCCCACCCTCCCCTATTATGATTACAGCATTCGATTGGGAAAATTAAAGGTATATCCTCAAAGTGCTTTAATTATGAAAATTCAGTTTATATTATTTGATATTGTTTACTGAATCTCAGATTTAATAAAGGTTTATTTGCTACACTCACTCTGCAACAATTTCCAAAGCCATTAAATGCTATCAATATTGCAGTAAATTGACACAGACTGTGATGCCTAGTTGTCTTTGATCTATTAAATTCATAATGGATATTAACGTGAGTTAATGAATTTTCTAGTCAAGAAGCAATTGAAGCTATTGACCTATTTAATTCAATAAAACAGGGAAATGTGATTAAATGTTGAAAATTATTGATTGCCTTTCATCCTTTTTGGCTTCCTCACTATCTTTCTCTCTCTTTCTGTCCTCTTCCTCTCGATCACTCATCAAATATTATTAAAGGTTCAATATCAAATGTCGCATTGATGTGATATTTGGAGATGTTGAAAATTTTGTGTTTGTCTTCTTTTCCCATGTAGCATCAAGTGAGGAGGGAATTGGGGATGATGCTGGAGCCAATGAGACGACCAAACAAGTTGATACTGATTTTGAAGTGGCTGTGAGACTTTTTAAGACAAGTGAGTGCTTGCTTTGGCATGAGATGATGGGTAGGAAGGAGGGGATTTTTGGTGTGGATTAATGGGTGATATTTTGCAGTATCGCATTGGATAATTGGTGTACTGAATAGGACAACGAATGGCAATCAGCCTGAATATTTTGAATTGTTGCCCTTTGCCTGTCGTCTGGAGAAGTGTGAGCAAGATAGTGAACTTCAGGTGATTTGCACATCACTTCTGGCCATGCTGTCTCAGGCACTAACACTGCCGGATTGCATGGGGGCTAGTCTGGCTAAGATTAACGATGTGTCGAGGATGAGTTCATGGTCAGCTCGATTGGCTGTGGTGGATGTGCTTCAGGTGTTGGTGTTTAACAATATGTCAATTGTGTTGAGTCGTCTAGAATGGGTAGATACAGTGCAGGAAATTGTGTTGCGTCTGCTTGAGGATACGGTGCTAGAAGTGCGCGAGAAGGCAGCTCAGGTGCTTGGAGGATTGCTCCATTGCTCCTTTTTGCCAGCCACGGACAAATTGTTGGAGTTATTTAAGAAGAAATGTCGTACGAAAGTGGTAAAGAGTTCACGAAGAGTTGTACCGGCAACTTGTGCTGTTGAGGCCCTAGCGGAGGCATCTATTGCAGAATCGAGGGAGGCAAATGCTGTGCGTGTGAGGCATACTGGAGTTTTGGGACTCTGTGCCTTCATCTCAGCATATCCCTATGATATACCTGACTTTGTGCCAGATGTTTTTGAACACCTTGGAGCACATCTCAATGATCCTCAACCTATTCCGGTGAGTCAATTTTATTTCTACTTTTATTTTATTGGATTTGTGCAAAAATATTGGCGACATTTTATTAATAATGGCATTTTAATAATGGAATTATTATTATTATTAAATTCACAAGAGAGAAAGAAATTTTAAGGAATTTTGAATGAGTTTAAGTCATCAAGTGAATCTGCAATTTCTTTTACGATTTACGTTCCATATTAGATATTCTAGTTAAACTAATTAATTCTTTCAATCTTATAAAAGTGAACAATATTTGGAACTTTCATTGCATATATATATATAAAACTAATATTAATTAACTTTTAAACGAGGGTATTTTAAAAATGCACCCCACGTGCTATGCACCGGCGAGAAAATCTCCCCTTGAGGTTTGTGTCTGAATAAAATCTCCCAGTTAGCTGTATAATTCTCCCATTTGTGTCTCGACTAAAATAGAAAGTCTAGCAGAATTTTTATTTTATTCCGAAACGTTTCGAACTTGCTTTGAGGTACGTGGTAATGACAATAATTTAATAGAAGTCAAACGGCTATCAAGTAAATATTAATGGTTGATGTAAAATAAATTAAAAAAGATATTATATCAAACTCGTCTCACCGCAGGATTTTATGATATACTGTCAGGAATTTAAGGAAACATCGTCAGTTGCTTTACAATGCAAAAACGTTTTGCTAATGAAGTTGCTTTACAATAACTAATGTTTAGTTTTCTTTTATATAATTCATGATAGATAGACTTTATGAAAACCTTCATCGTACTTTAGTACTCCTTGTGTTTTCTTGATAGCAATATTTCGTTTTTTGGAGGTTTTACTCAACAGATCTTCTCCTTATTTGTGTTGTGGAACTGTTATTAAAAATAGAGACACAATCTATTAAAATGAAAATTAAATTCACTAAACAATTTCACTGTAACACTAGGCATTTTTAAAGATATTCTTGGTGAAAGGTGTGAAAAAACTCTTGGAAAATCTGCACGGACAGCACTTTATTTATCAATAATAAAAAAACATGGGTGACATGATAACTTATTTTCGATAGTATCGACTGTCGATTTTGAAAACTTTAAGCGATATCTGCACTTCCTGTAAGTGATATAGATATTTATTAGTTGCACATTCTTTTAAAAATGTCACTATGAATGGCTTAACAATGCGTATAAAGTCGACATTCGCTTAATCTAACAGATATAGCTTTATCGATACTGTCGATTCGATAGTGTCATTCCACTCCAGCTGATTGAGCTTTCGAAGAGTTATTTTTGTGCGCCAGAAGGTAGGCAATTTCCACTGAGAAAGCTCAGTGCGATATTTTATGCACCAGAAGGTAGGCAATTGTCACTGAGAGAAAGCTCAGTGCGATATCTTGTGGGGCAACTTTGCATTGGGGCACTTTTGAAATTCTAGTGTTTTTCCTGCTTTTTAATGAAACTGAGTCTTACTATGATGCAATTTAGCTTTAAAACTAGTTTGTGGATCTGAATTGTATCATGGTAAGGTGCTGGACACACTTACGACTCAAGTCGAGAGATGGCTTAACGTAATTATGATCAAAATGATGATTAGATTACATTTCTATCAATTTCTGATTAAGGCGTCTCTAGACTTCAACCCTTTAAGGACGGTTAGGTCACCGGTGACCCAAAAATTAAATTTTTCCTGCGGTCATCCACAGTTGTGTATTGCTCAAAACAGCCAGAAAAAATGATTTTTTCTGACCTCCGATTTTTGACCCACTCGTCCTTAACTCTTTAACGACGAGACACTTTTTACGGACTGAAAATCAACAATAAAAATTAAACTGGGAAACATAATCAATAACAATTCTTACATCTAAACTTGGAAAGTCCAACAGAATCTAATTCGGTGTATTTCGTGCTTCTATGAACGATAGGGACAAAAATAGCCCAAAAACTTAAGTAATTTTTCTGACAATACCAATGAATAATATTTTTCGCTTTAAAGAAAAATAATACGTATGAGTATTGTAGTTTTTATTGCCAAAAGGGTTTTTCTTAAAAAAAATTAGAAGTATAAAAAATAAATAAAATCAGTTATGAATTTCAGAATTTAGAAATTCGCCATTTTTGAGCTTAAATATTTACTACATAGAAAATAGCTAGAGACTTGAAAAAAATATTTTAGATTCCTTCAACCTTCTACTTTACAATTCTGTACAGACATAGGAAAAAAATAACTTTACGTAGTCAGGAAAAATTATTTTCTTTGTGGGACACCGGTGTTCCAATCGTCCTTAAAGGGTTAAAGGAAGATAGACTCAAGGAAAAAAAACTTTATAGGACTTTAGGAAGGTCTTAGGAAAAAACTTTTCCTGCGATCTTCTACAGTTATGTTTTGCTTCAATTGTTATACAAAAATTTTCTATTTTTCGAAAGTCATAAATGTGTGAGCGAACCCACCACTTTTCCTTTATTTTAATAAATACTGAAAATATATGTTTTTTCAAGTTTTTTTTTTATTTAGAAACACGGGGCAACAATGTGTTCGAAACTTTTTAAAATTAGAATCTTTAGCAAGGAGTTAACTGACAAGAGTTTTTAGTTCCTAGAGTTTCGCGATGCAGTTTTTGAGTTTTTCGTGGTTTGCGGAGCGTTTCTCGCGCAATTACCAATGATTTCTCAACACTGGTAAAAATAAAAGGGTCAAATTGACCCTTTTCAAAAGGATGGATCGTATTTGACCCTTTGAAAGGTTCACTTTTGTATCTCTTGAAATTTAGTATGCACATTTATCACGAATAATCATGTTTTATTGTAAACTTATTACTGATATCATATTTCTCTCATCTGAGCGAACACCAAAGATCACTTTTTCATTGTTTTTTTATTCGTTTATTCCGGAATTAAATAGATGTCAAAACCGTGACCCTTTCGAAGGGTTCCTGGTGACCCTTTCAAAGAGACAAATACGATCCATCCTTTGGAAAAGGGTCAATTTGACCCTTTTATTTTTACCAGTGAATATAAGTCAACTCTTGATCTCTAAAGAGGTGTAAAAAGTCTATCTATTGTAAAGACTCAAAGTCTTGATTTTTTTTTCTAACTTGGAAGTTAGAGATTCAAAAAACAAACAAGAGAATACGAAGAATTTGAAAAAAGCCAAGTTGTCTTCCCTAAAATAAATTTTTGGCTGTTGTGATTCTTGTTCCTACAAATAAATTATTTAAAATACTGCCAATATTTTTGCTAAAATCTAATGGTTATTTTAGTATGTTATATGACGCTATTATCATGATTGTGTGTCTTTTTGTTTTTGTCTTCCTGTGTAGTCAACAATAAGAAAGACAGTTGGTGATTTTAAAAGGACACACCATGATAACTGGGCAACACATCAGTTAAAATTTACTGAAGATCAGTTAGCTGTTTTGAGTGATTTAACTGTTCCACCTTCATACTATGCCTAAGGGTAGTTTGGTCCGTAATGTAAATGAGCTGGAAAAATTGTTAATAATTTTCGGGTCATAAGGGTTAAAAAAAAGGAATAAAATTAAATTAAGTGTCAGGCTGAAAGAGATGAGAAGTGGAATTTTGGATGCAATAACTTGCTGACAATTTCTCTGTTTTCTAGACACTTTCTTTCTGCTTGATAAAAATTAAGATTTAGATAGTGATAAAAATTAGACGAAATGGAATAAAATATGACGAAATGGTTTTTTTTTTTTGAAAAAATACAATAATATATTTTAAATAAAATAAAATTGTTCATGATTTAACAGAGATTGTTGTAATTTTTGGAGTGTTTTTCAATTGTTTTTTTTTCTTGAAATTGTTGAAAAAATACTTCTGGGACATTTTTTTTCTTATTACTAAATTGTATAAAGTTGGAACAAATTGAATTTATAATTACTGCTGTCTTCCACAAAGTTGATAATGAATTTAAATTAAATGATAATAAGTTGTGAGTGTGCTTCTGTCGAAATAGAAGAGAATGAGAATGAAGTGGGAAATTTTCATTTTTGTCCTTTTTTTTGTACAAAAATTACTGGTAACAGAAAGTTCACAGACAAGGCGACAGGTTGGAAGAGAGTCATTAATTAAATATAAATTTATCTCGGTAAAGAGTATGTTATGTCTTCCAAAAAGGCTCAATGGTATTCGACACAATACATTAAAATTGCATTAAGCTCTCACTTGCGTTTTACACCAATGTCAGGAGCATAAAATTGGTAAAGGGTTGGAGTTTGGGAGAAGGCATTATACTTTGACGGCGCAACATCCTTTACATTGTAAGGTAGCTCCACTTTCTCTCAAAACTAAGAAATGTTCCTGTTGTCTGTATTTAAACGAATCTTTCTTCCGTGTGAGCTCCATGACGGAGTAGTGGAGTATAGTATAACATGCAAAAGGAGGGGTATTTATTGCTATTTGTGCATCATTTTACTCCATCTTCTCCTTCCAAAAAGCATTTTTCACGAATAACAACAAAAGGGGTTTCCATTCAGAATGGAATATTGAAATTTTTGCACTGCTACAGTGAAGTGTGAAATGTTTTGGAGCGAAATATCAATGCAGGAATGACAAATGGTATTTATTTGATGTGTAAGAAGAAATAAAAGACATGTCTGAAGTACTTCACTCACTGTGCACCTTATATTCTTATTTTTTTTTACTTCTCTTGCCTGGAAAACACATGTGAAATAAAAGTACATCATGTGGAAAGTGTGCACATTTCTCTTTGCAAGAATGCGTCAGTCAAGCAATGCATTGGGAATATTATTGAAGCAAAGAACATGTCTATTTAAAGTTCAAAGGTACTGAGGGAATTACTGAATCCATGAGAGCGCAAAAATCAATAAACAAAATACTGAAAAAATAAATGCATTTTTTGTGTAATCATTTTAATTTCATATTACTGAATTTTAAAATTATTTTAAAATAAAATAATTATCAATTTTGAAAAGAATTGGAGGTGGTATAATTTTTATTAATGAAATCCCTGAGTATATTCTTGTGCAATCTGATTATCCATATTTGTGGATAGGTAAGTGAAAAACAATTCTCGGAATAATTGAATGACTGAAATACTAACAGATAATTTTGTATTAATCATTTGCATCCTCTTGAGTTTCTTGATCTTGTTTATCCATCAATACCAGTACACATAGGGGAAATGCTCATAATTTTGTCCAGTTTCTTATTTTAGACACTTTGAGGATAACATAGGACACTAAAAAAAAATTGATTAAAATGATGGATTTTTATTCCAATATTTGATGAATAATGAATTCTATCTAAATATTTGTTCTTTTTGGAAGATTTTAACACTAAATAAGTTAAATTTTGAATATGATTTGAGTTGAAATTGCTTTGTTGAAAATTCAGTGTGAGCAATTGCTTACGAGAAATATGACAGAACTTCGTGGCTTACTTCAGTCTTATTTAGTTTTGGTGAAGTATACTAAAAAAGTTTGTTCGCTGTTTTTCAGTGATATTATTGAATATTGTGTTGATTCACGTTAATGATGATTTGTACATTTGACCTGAAGTGAGATTTGCCTTGTGAATTATATTTTTCGTGTGAAAAATGGGAAATTTTTTAAGACATTCACCAGTGAGGTGATGATTCTTATTTTGGACAGGTGTTTTTCTCACGAAATTTCGTGAAGTTTTAGCTTTTGTGATGACTAGGTTGGACAAATGCCTGGAGAAACAAAGGAGCATCATCTCTACGAAAGAGATGTAGCGAGAAATGCCTTGAAAGGCTCCCGGAAAGGTCAGGGAATGAGCGAATCCGCACGTACTTGGAGTACCGAAGTCAACTCACTTTAATGAATGATATGGAAAGTTTCTGGGCTTCTTGTGACATTCCACGTTTCCCTTACATGACCAGGAAGAGGACTTGGTAAGATTGGTTCATAAAATGTAGAACAATGGGCATCCTGTTGAGGCGGATTATCTGTCCAAATTTTCAGCCAAGTTGGCCAAATTAATAAACAAGTTGTCCAAAATAAGAGCCAAGGTCACCTCTACTTATCATTTCATTTTTAAACGTATTAAAACTAATTTTAATAAAAATAAGACGATAAATAGCTTGCTAAGTTTCTAAACAACCCTTCTGAAAAGAGAGTAACATGAAATGTCAATTAGTATAGAAAATATCGCACTTCAAACTTGGAACTTCGATGCTTATAAGCAGACTGTCCAAAATTATGAGTAGGGTAAAGTGTATAATTTGGAATTAGTGATATAAGTTGGACAATTCGCCGGTACAAGTTGGACATGGCTTTTTTCTTGATAAATACAGTACAAAATTTGTTTCTAAGCACAAGAAACCAAATTATAAAACTAAAGCATTAAAAATATACAAATAAAAATGAAGTAGTAAATTTATCAAGACGAAAAGCCCTGTCCAAATTATACCATTGTCCAACTTGTACCACTGTCCAACTTGTACCACTTTACCCTACTTCCCCTAAGTTACACTCGGATACCTCGGATATTAGCTTTATGAGACCGTGTAGGTAGTTCAGACCTGTATTTTCATTAATTTTCCTACGAGAAGACAATTAAAAAAGTAAGACACTTGCTAAATGTTCCCCGGTTCGGGGAATAACAAATACTATTCCGCTTGATACTCGGAAACTCACTAATGTTACGCGAATCACTTAAATTTGTAAGAAATTACTTCAAATAACTTTCTACACCTTTTTGCAATTGAGTCATAATTGATTACAAAATTCGCAGAAGAAATCCATTTCACCACTTTGCTGTCATATGGTAACACTAGAAAGAATGGTGAATAATATTTTATGAACTTTCTTACATAAAAATTATTTAGCGGTAAATCCATTACGAAAAATGAAAAATAAAGAGGATAATTAAACAACAAATGATAATCATGTTTCCTCTTTAATTCTATTTATTCATTTTCTTTTTTAATTATAGGAATGGTGTAGGGAGATTCTCCTTCTCCACTTCAATTTTTCTTTTCGGGTTTTTATTCTGAGGTTTTTCTTTTGCTTTTCTTCCTTATTTATTTGGATTTCCTTCTTCTTCTAAAGTTCCTCCTTCCTTCTCTTCTCTGGACTGCCGGTTATAATAGTGGACATTTGTCCCCTTTTCCCCAGACTGGTTTGTGGTTTAGGTTTAGGGATTGGACGTAGGGTAAAGTGATATAATTTGGAATTAGTGTTACAAGTTGGATAATTCGCCGGTACAAGTTGGACATGGCTTTTTTCTTGATAAATACAGTACAAAATTTGTTTTTAAACACAAGGAACCAAATTATAAAACTAAAGCATTAAAAATATACAAATAAAAATGAAGTAATAAATTTATCAAGACAAAAAGCCCTGTCCAAATTGTACCATTGTCCAACTTGTACCACTTTACCCTATGTCCTCTAGGCTTGCGCAAGAGTCTGAGTGAAGGACTGAGAGTGAAGTTGTTTATGCTGAAGATTTTGGACATAATGATCTATCAGTGTTTTAATGATCCATCTCCGACTCCGTGGTTGTAGTCTCATTCTGGCTCAATACATCATATTCTTGGTATAGCGAGGAGCAGTCAAAAGAACAAATTCCACTTTTAATAAATCCGAATCAGATGTTTTTCTTGCTGAAGGCGCTTTTTATATCATCTGAAGACACTCGGAAAATGTTATGTATGGTGATTCTTTTGCCTGGATTGGTACTCATTCACGCATTGGATCTTGGCATCTTGGTCTTAAACGGACTAAAGTCCAAGGATTGAGCACGATGGGTGCAATGCGGAGGAAAAGAAATCATATGTATTCCTCTATCACGGCAAAAATTATTGGCTTTGAGTGTGGAGTGGGAACCAAAAAAATCAAGCGCCTGGCAAGTTGGCCTTTTTATATGGAGCAATTTGAAGCCAATTCCTAAATTGATCTCGGACTCAGCTCACAGTGCTCCAAGGAAAAAATTTATTTAAACAAAAATTTAGTATATTATCCCTCCATACGGAAAGGTATCTTATAATACGGAAAAAATTCTCATTTTTTAAATATTTAGCATAACGATCACGAGTGCAGAAAAATTCCCATTCGCATAGTGAAAATCTCTTTTTTTTCTAGATATTCAGGTCTTTGCACCGGGCAGGACTTGAATTCACAACACTGTAACTCAAGCCGGGGATCTATTCGCCCAAGTGTCAACAGTCTTGCCTATTGCGCCACTGAGATCCCCTAGTAGAAGTTAAATCGCGATTTTCATGTTTGGGTGCACTTGAAAAACTTTTTGGATATTTGACCCAGTTTAAAGGAAGTAGACAAACCGACGTAGAGTTGAATTCACTGGGATAGGGGGAAGTGGGGCACTTTTGAAAGTGGGGCACCTTTGAAATTGGGATTTTTCACCTATTTTTAAGTGGAACTGATCCATGTCGTAATATAATTTAGCTTCTCAATCTGTTTGTGCAGCTAAATTATATCACGATAAGGCTCAACTTTATTTAAAAATAGGTGAAAAATCCCAATTTCAAAGGTACCCCATTTTCAAAGGTGTCCCAGTTCCCCCTAGTCAGTAGGAGTTGGATGCGAGGAAGTTCAGCCAAGAATAGTAATAATTTTTTGTCCCAGAGCTTTCAGTACCTGGGTGTAGGGTGCCAAAGCACTGGGTAGAAAATGATTTTTATTCTGACCTGAACCTTCTCTGAAACCTATTAATTCTAGAACTTCGAGCAATTTTTTCTATTACAGTCAACTTTTTACTGTGTTCTTTTTCCGAACCGCCTTTTTTTTTAACTATTGTGATGTAAAACAGTGCAATGGAAGACGATTTTGTATTTTGACTTTATATTTCTCCTAAATAGAACACAAACCAATGGAGCCAATCCCGATTTAATGCAAAAGGGCTACATAGCCTCACTAGAACCAGATGCTTACCCAACAGTGGTTACGGCACTGTGAGAATTTTTATCACTCTTCCTGTTTCCGTTTAGCGAGTTGTAGAAGATTATTCAGTAAATTAAAACTTAGTAATTTGAGATCATCGATGGCACAAGAAAGGTTTTTTTTGTATTGTATTGTATTTATTTTCATCTTGAGACATCATCCACCCCCCATGCGTCCATCGCCGTCTTAGCGTCGATTACCAACCTCCAGAGTAAAACGATGGAAAAACTCCTTCACTGGTTGTATAAGCCATATTAACAAATGTAGGGTACATTGTTTTTTTTTTTGGGAGATGTCAACAAGAGACAAAGGCCAGGCTGGTTCAGCCGTTTGGCGTATTTAAATTAAATTAAATAAGTAAAAATATATACAATTATAAATATAAAAATATAAATAAATAATAATTAAATTATACAAACGAGAGGTGTGGATTATACTAAATAATATTATATAATAAATATGCGAAAAAATACTATATAGGAGATAAAAAACACACTACCTAAAATTAATATCGAAACCAGTGAGGGGAGCATGCAACGGTACAGAAGGGACAGCCAGACCACGCCCACAGTCGGACAACCCCCAAATCCCTCAGTCAGAGTGACGCCAACCCAGTACCACTCCCCAGACGCCGCATCAGTGGCGCCCCGGAGACCATCCACCCCCAGAGAGGCAATCACGCTCCCAGACTGTACACTGCGGGGAAAGAACCCAGAGAAGCCGGGGAAGAAACCACCATTAGCTTGGGAGCATGACTATGCTCCCCGCGCGGAACACAGTCAAACCTGTTCAAGGTAGCAGGCCCCGTGCAAAAGACCCACCAAGAGACGTCCAGGCCAGTAGACAAGACGGCGCCACTCAGCAGAGCAGAACAAGGGGCACCCCATAAAGAATGAGCCAGCTATCCCATTGATCACACGTAGATGGATTTCATCAACTCTTCAACCCTTTCCAAGTCAGCAGCAAAGAGCCAGGATCTGACCCTGCCACCAACAAATTCACAAATTCACAAAAGGTTCACAAAGGCCTCTACACACTACAGAAATTTATGTCCATATTGGAGAGTTTTTCCCACACAAGCGTACCAAATTTGCTTCAATATGGACATAAATTTCTCTAGTGTGTAGAGGCCAAAATCAGAGGAAAGAAATCAAAAATATTGCATTGACCATATTTTTTTTAATATTAGAAATAATCTTACAATAAAAATACATGACGCAAAATATTGTACTTGTAACTAAAAAGGATGGTTTTTAAATAAATTATCACAAATAAGGCATAATGATTAATGAGTTAATCATTGTCTCGAAGAAGTATTCAGAAACATTTCTTTATTCGTTGACCAAAGCAGCGACTTCTTTTATCAATCTCAATCAATTATCTCTTATCAAGTGATATCAGTGCGATCACTTAGCGCCAAATTAAATTGTCCAAAAAGTATTTTAGTACGAATCACACCTAAATATGAATTCATGACTGAGAAAAACCAAAGATTAATTTAAAAAAAAGCTCACGATAATAAATATTCAAGAAGAAACTGAGTTTCTACAAGAATATATGATGTCTGTGAGAATTCTGTGATAAATGTTTTTTAATTAGTGTCACATTAGTTAGGGTAATTTTATATTCAAAAATTTTTCAATTTTAGTAAAGTGATGAATTTATTAAACAGTAAAAAGCTAAAAAATATGTAGGGTGAATGCTCAGAATTATACCACTACCCCATTTGATGCCACCTTGAATGAAAGGGTATTTTATCAATATTACCATCTTTTCGAGTTGTGAAATGCATAATCACTATTGTATATATTTCATAATTCGAAAATATCGTAATATTGAAAGAATACCATAATATCCTTCAAGGTGGCATCAAATGGGGTAGTGGCATCATTCGCGGTATACACCCTTATGAAGTACTAAAAATAGGACTTTTTTTTAAAGTAAAATCAAAAATATCGTCTTATCACATATCATCTTTCTCTGGAAAATCATTGGGGATCTCAGAAGCGCAATATGCAAGACCGTTGGCTCTTGGGTGGATGAGATCTCTGACTCGACTCTCACAGTTGTGAGTTCGAGTTCTGCTCGGTGCAAAAATGTTAATGTCTGATTTAGACAATTTTGACATGTAACAAAGAGCATAATATAACGCACCGCCTTTGCCTAACAACTGCAGGAGCTTGGAAGAAACATCCACAGAACGAGAAACGCCTGGGCGACCTACAATGGACTTAGCAGATTCTTTCACTACGAAAATTGACATTGCAAAAAATAATTTACCTTCTAATACAATTTCTCGATACGATTAATAAATAATCTTTCTTATGTCATCGACCCGTCGAGCCGACGTCTTGTATGTATTTATGAGTAAAATTGAAAATTTTCTGTCTATGATAATATAAAGGAGTCGTTGATTAAAGTGAGTTAGAATTAATATCCCGGGATACCAAAATCTTGGTACCCCAAAATGCCGAGGTCTCGAAATCCTGGGACCCAGAATATCCTGGGATCTTAAAATCCTGGGATTCTGGATATCCCGGAGTTTGAAAATTCTTAGACTCGGAAAATCACATGCGAGATTCCGAAATTTCGTGACTGCAGTTTTTTTTTTAGGAACCTGAAATTTAGTACCACTTTTCATTAAATATTTTAATCCTGAGATTGATCCTTGTAACTTTCTTATTTTAAGGACTTACTATTTGTAGTGATAGGATTCCGTTGAAATGTTAAACTAGAGCTGAATGAACACCTCGTGTTTTATAATTCTATGGTTTTATTAGAATTCCGATTTAAAACGTAATCGAAACTCGGAATTTTGGCATTGATGATCCCATATCTGGTAATTCTATATTTTAAGTCCCTACTTGAGGAGCGCGTACTCTATTGCAACTATGTGTAAATTGACTATAGAAAATAAATTTATTATTATTATTATTGTTTAAATTTAAGTAATATGAAAGCTATCTCTCGACATTTTTCTCGATAGCAATGAGTTAGCTTTCAAGATTCTTGTCAATATTGTTAAAAATAGCAAAATATCATACGAATGGTTAAGTAAAATTACAAATAATTTAATTTTAAAGTTCTAGCATACAATATTACATACAAAATCTGCATGGATTGTGGTTATGTATTGTTGTTTATGTGTATATATTACTAACATTTTAAGAATTGTAGTAACGAAATTGCAATTTATGCCATTTCATTTTACAATGCATACATATATTTAAATACAACATTTTGTGTTATTCAAAATTTAATATATGAAAATGGAATGTAAGGATAAATGTTACAATGTTCACATTCTTTTATTCATAACGACTGACAATAAGTTTTTAGTCTATTTGCATGCAATGTGTCTTATTGCTTCTAACAATGCATTTTGGAAATGTCCCACTTGATGAACTATTGAGCGCAAAAGCATACAATAAAATTCTTCTAAATGATAAACATATATTATTACGTTTACATTATATTACGAATTTGCAAAACAAATATACTTTGTTTATATACCAAAAATATTCTGATATTCCATTCTGCAGAAAATAACTCCTCGAGCCATTGTATATGTTTACATTGAAATTGCCTGGAAAGCTGCACCGTATTTACTCCTGTGAATGATAAATATCCTTGTTGAGAAGGATTCTCATGGGCTTTTTGCAGTATATTTCATTATTTTGCTTCTCTCTTAAAAGTTTTTGGGTGAAAATAGAAATTGGTACGTAGAGTCAGACAGACTCATTTTTGGTCTTTTCTTCTGCATTTCTGTTGATTCAGAAGATTCGTCATCTCATTCACCACACTCCCATTCATATCTTATTAGAGTTTCATTCAGAATTGTGGTGGATTAAATATACGAGGATGGAATGATGGGTATGAGGAATGGAGTGTTACTTTGAATACTAAACGGAATTTTCTTTTTCGCCCAGCTTTGAGAAATTTCTCAAAACTTTAATCACTGGAACTCAACTAAAATTAAGTAAGAGGGCTTATGATAATTTTAAGTTTTCTCTCATATTATTACTCACAATGAAATTTTGATGATGACGTGTAAATTAGTGATGAAATTGCTGGAAATTTTTGAATAGTTCGTAGAAACGACAAAGAGGAGAAGGTGGGATTATGCTTGAGTGATTATTTATATCATTTCGAAGCTGATAATGCTTCTGAATGACGTCCTGTGACAATAGAATTTCTTCGAGAGTCATTTATTGAATTTGGAAGGTCCGGCACTCCAAGAGTGATTCTTTTCTTCTATTTGCTCGACAATTTCTTTAATTCAATTTCCAACACTGCTGCTTGTGTCTCATGAAAGGGTTTAGGAAAGGAGAATGAATGTATCTATTGAGTATCTATTGAGCAGGAGATGACAATTGACCCGGCGGCAAGATTTTCATATCCTTATTTTTTGCTCGAACTTTCCGAAATAACCAATTTGTTAGTTGTGATCTGACTTAGATTACGTCATCATGATCTAAGTCGACAACACGTTGTTATGTCTTTATCCATTATGGCATCTACACACTAGAGAAATTTATGTTCATATTGAAGAGCTTTTTCTATATAAGGGTACGGAATTTGCTTAAATATGGACATAAATTTCTCTAGTATGTAGAGACCATTAGTTTCTAATTCTGTATTCTAATGAGTTGATGTTCTATTTCACACCTTTATTCAATTCGAGCCGTTTCGGACCGGATTGTTCTTATCCTTGCGAAAAATGTAACCAATCCATTCGAACCCTATGGAGTTTTATTGGCTCGGGAATCTAAATGGGGTTAAAAATCTGTTGTAGAATCTTTCTTTCAAATGCAGCTAAAATTTCGCAATTTTGTTTATTAAGGACCCATGTATCAGTCGAACCGGTGTCAGCCAAAATCTCGAAAGCCAAAATCCCGAAAAGTCCAAAATCCCGAATGTTCAAAATCCTGAAAGGGATGAAATTATGTAGAGGACAATGTTTAGAATAATTTTCCAAGATACTGACGATTTCCCTTTGCCTCCAGCAAGCGCGGGTGCAATCGTGGGAGTAGCTATGACACTTTTAAAAATTTGGGATTCTGGCTTTCGGGATTTTGGCCCATTCGGGATTTTGGCTTTCGGGATTTAAGCTTCGGGATTTTGGCTTTCGGCATTTTGACCGGGACTCCAGTCGAACATATGATGATTGGTACAGGATTACACATCCTGTTCCAAAGATTTCTTGTCGTGATCAAGATTCTGAACTAGAACATTTTTGGTAGTTTTTTTTAATTTAAATTTTATTGCCATCTCCTTCTCTGCGTTGGTCATCACCGTCTTAGCGTCGATTTTAATTTCGAGATGAAAACGATGGAAAATCCCGTCTTTGGATGAGTATTTCATAGCTGTAAGCACGTAGATCATTTGCATGGATAGACTGAGGTCATGGAGAGAGGTTTGAAAATCTGGCTGTATTTACATTTCACTTTATCAAGTTGATTGACAAGTTCGAAAATACTTATCAATAGCACTAACATTGTATCTCGACTTCAGTATCCTTACGTGATATTTACAATGTACGCCACAGAAAGCCATAGATCAGATAAGTTTAGGAAAATATTATAGTTAGGGATATTAGAAGTTTTAAATATTAATGAAAACTTTATTTACTGCGTCGCTATATTTTTTACACGACTCTCATCTCCAGGTTAGTTTGTTCTGGTTCTTCGGCTATGTGGAAACTTTTCGATCTTGAGTAGGTGTGTACGAGGAGTGGTAATAAAAAGTTCAATTGTTGTATTAGAATTTAAGTGTGACGGTTTCTCCGGAGGGTTGGCTGTAAAATGGGAAATGTTTTGAGGAATAGGATTTCATTGTTGGGTTTGTGTATATGCTTGAGATGAGTGGGTGAGGATTTTAAATAAAGTCTCGTGAAAGTGCAGAGGGATGAAAAGTTTTCTCGACCATGAGGGTTGGTCTTATACGAAAATCTGTTGACAAAGCAGGGATAATTTGAAAAGAATCATCACTTTTCAATGTTGCCTTCCTATTGTTCATCACCCTCGTATCTCCACTGACCAATTTTCTTGGCTTAAGAGAGGAAAACCCTTTAGGATTTCCCATGGATGAGATTGAATGGGCAAGTGAGAAAGGGAAGATTGAAGGAAGAAATTGTGTAAAATTTGCAGGTTCTGTATGGTCTTTTGGACCAGAGAATTGTAGAAAAAGTAGCATCTGACTTGGGTTATATCTCTGGAAAATATTTTTATTTGTCATATTTCACTGCAAAATTATTATATTAATTCAATCTGGTAGAGTGCTTTCTGCAGAAAATTCTACCATAAATGGCATTATATTAAATATGATATTATTAGAATTTCGTATTTGAATATTATACCCATTTTATTGCGTCACAAGACGCTGTCACATTTATTAACTTTCACATAGAAAATGGGAAAATTCTCTCAGACCCATAAAAGTATTAATTGTTCCTTTTCATCCTGCTGATATCACAAGAAATTTTTAGGTGGTTTGATGTGAGGAACTTTGAAGGAAATTCGCAATTTATCTCAAATGAAAAGGGGGTAATATAATATTGCCAAAAAGGCGAAATGAAAGCAAAAAAAAAAAAAAACAATTTCGAGTAAAACGGAATTTTCTCGGCTATTATCCATTGTCTTTTGTGT